>NW_006293784.1:383218-447324 GCF_000327345.1 Myotis davidii | reverse complement strand
TCAGCAGGAGATCCAGGCATGCGAGCAGAGTGAGGTGGGTGGGGGGCGGGTGCCAGCCTCCCTCCCCACCAGGCCTCAGTGTGGTGATGGCTGCATCTTCCTATGCGTCCCTCTCCTACAGTTCTCTTTGGGGTCTGATAGTCACTTCCCCTTCTTGTTCCTTTACCCGTGGTCGGCAAACTGCAGCTCAAGAGCCCCATGCGGCTCCTTGGCCCCTTGAGTGTGGCTCTTCCTAAGCCTTAGGAGTACCCTAATTAAGTTAATAACAATGTACCTACCTATATAGTTTAAGTTTAAAACATTTGGCTCTCAAAAGAAATTTCAATCGATGTACTGTTGATATGTGGCTGTGTTGACCAATGAGTTTGCCGACCACTGCTTTAGCCTAGGGCTGCCGGTTGCTTCTAAACAAGTGTTTAGAAGTGCTTCACAGCCCTTGTTGGTTTCCCTAGCTCTGCTCAAACTCTCCTCAGTGTCCCACTGCAGTGTGTCATTTGTTTACTGCCAGGGCCCTTACTGAACAATTTCTCAAATTCTGGCCAGCCATAACCTCTGCCTCTTCACCCTAAGTTTCCTGAAGAAGCAGCCCTTTCTCTCAAAAAGTCCAGAGGGACGTGCTCAGGGATGGGTTGAGAACATGTGAGTGGCCCTACCCGGTATTATCCCCCGTCACCGCCCACCGTCCGCGCAGAGGCCCCAGGCACTCAGCTACTTGTCATGCTACGGTTGACTTTCTTGCCGCCCAAAACAGACCTGCACTGAAGAATAAGGTGGATTTTGCTCCCGGATGTCCACTTCAGCATCCCAACCCCTGACCATCTTCCCAACTTCTGCTTTGCTGTTTTCCTGAGGACTCCTTGATTTCCCCACTCAGAGAGGACTCCTGGCTCCCAGCGGTGATGCGTCAGGGATAGAAGCTTCAGGGACTCACGCTACCCAGCCGGCTCTGTGTGTTCCTTCCTAAACACAACATCCTACATGAAGGTACAAGGAACCTCATGGTTCATTTTAAAGAGGGTTTGCTATTGTTGTCCCAGGTGTATTAAAAACTATTTTGGAAAGTTCTCATCAATTCAAAAGACAGAAGACAGGCTTTATTTGCAGTAATAAGATTCTTACGGCATATTGTGGAAAAGGAACAAGGTCCATTTCAACCCCCAAAATGTCAGAATTAAAGACACTTGCAAAGCACTGGAGTTTTAAAAGAGCCAGAGAACCGGCTGCCAGAGGCTTTAGAGAGGGCAACAGCCACACAGTCACGTTCCCCGAGCCAGCAATGCAGTCTTACCCCTTACAAACATTTGTTCTGAGTTTAAAAGAAATTTCAATTTCAAATAGGCTAAATGGGAAAGAATATTTGTGGTTCATCATTTGGGGCATAGCTTTGGGAGAGCATCCCATGAGTCTAAAAACATGAGTTTAATTTTGTACGTTGGTAAGTGTAAATGATAGCTGCCATTCCCTATTGTTTCAGAGAACTTTTATTGAAAAAGAGCCTCTTTATTAAGGATCTTGAGGGGACCCAAGGAATTTTGCTTGGAAAAAAAAATCACCCAAATCCAGATTCCTTTCCTTTTGAGCTACCATTTCCCTACCTGCTTTAATAATTGCCCAGTTCCAAGGAGAGGGAGGACTTTCTCTAAGGAAGCTTGCAGTGGGATTTGGGGTGGAGGCAGGGGGACTAAAGCAGTGGTTTTATTGATTTCTGGCCCTTTGGTCATAAATCTATTGGAGGCCAGTCATTACGGAGGACATGAGAATTTAAAGACTTCCTGGCCTCATTTCCTAATTACGCCCACTGCATTGAAACCACTGGCGTGTTATAAACCCACGATGGTGCTATACAAATTATATCCTGAGCTTCAAGGTAGAGGAAAATTAATTTGCAGGTGTGTGAACCGGAGAACTTATTCTAGTGAAGGCACAGACGTGGCTTTGCATTCTGTTGGCTGTGTGCTGCCTCAGGGCCTAGTGCCTGAGCTGAGCCCAAGGGAGACAGGCAACCTCCTCCACAGTGTGGTCCAAATTAAACAGTCCTCGAATCCAGGGGTCATCTCTGCTGGTGCTGCTGGTGCTGCCCGTGCCGGTGGGTCTGCGGGGCTCAAGGCTGCCACCCGTGCTGCAGGCCACGCCAGCGTCAGATGGTCTCGCACTCGGTGGTGGCTGTGGAGCAGGCCCCGCAGTCACAGCGGACGGCCACGGGGTAGGTGTAGAAAGGGTCGACCCCCGGGGCACAGTTGGGCAGCTTGACGGTCACTTGTTTGGTCTCGTTGTAGGTACAGACTCGATGGTGGGCTTCGATGTAGGGGGGCTCCAGAATGGGCTTCTGTCCCCACAGGTAGAAAACAGGGAGCCATTATTTAGAACAGCGCTTTTCAACCGAGGTGCCACAAGAATGTTTTACACATGCAATACCTGACTATGTAGTCAGGGCACTGGCCTCTTTTCCCTTAGATCAGCGGTTCTCAACCTGTGGGTTGCCAACCTGTGGATCGCGACCCCTTTGGGGGTCGAACGACCCTTTCACAGGGGTCGCCTAAGACCATCGGAAAACACATATATAATTACATATTGTTTTAGTGATTGATCACTATGCTTTAATTATGTTCAATTTGTAACAATGAAAATACACCCTGCATATCAGATATTTATATTACGATTCATGACAGTAGCAAAATTAGAGTTATGAAGTAGCAACGAAAAAATAATTTTATGGTTGGGGGTCACAACATGAGGAACTGTATTAAAGGGTCGCGGCATTAGGAAGGTTGAGAACCACTGGAATATGTGTTTCCCAAAGGGGTCGCGACCCACAGGTTGAGAACCACTGCCTTAGATGGTCAAATAAAAGAATGACAACAGCCAACACAACAAGAGCAGGCCAGTATGGGGCAGACTTATACCCCCCCCCCCAAAAGTTGTGTTTCTCTGGCATCCAAGTTTAATGCATTGTGGTTTTGTTCTGTTTGGGGTTTATTTTTCGCTAAATCTGGAAACCCTAAACCTAGGCCATGAGCAAAGGCTATTTTCAGCAACGTTCAACCTTCAAAGTAAATGCAGCCACTTTCTCATCATGAACATCCTATTTTCAGATGTGCTCCCAGTTAAGTTACCAAAAATAAGTGCTTTTTATCTCAGAAACTTTCAGATTGCTGGGAAAGTAAAGCTCATCCTTTTATTTATTTTCTATAAGTAACCTCCCTTTTCACAGCACAATAAAGGCATAAATAAAAGCTAGCTAGCATCAAGGAGAATCCTGTCTCTAATGGCCTTGCTGCTTCCATTTCTCCTGTGACCTCCTGTGGGTGACCATGATCCAATTAAAGACATTCATCAATGAAGAAGGAGAAGACAGAATTGAGGGAAATGGTGGTTGGGGACTTGGGCCCAGAAAGAGCTCCGAAGAGCCCCCAAGTGGAATTGGAGCAGAGGGGTCACCACCAGGCCAAACCCTGAATATGAGAAGGTGTCGAAGTTCCCTGAGAATGTGTGATGTCAAGTCACAGCCACAGTATCCTTAGCAACTACATTTTCATTTGGCTACTAGGTCTCAAGCCCCTAAATGATGCAAAAATAAAGCTAATTTGGTGTTTCATTTAATTCGGAGGTTCATCACCGTAACCCAATCCCTCGTTTGTCTAAGTGACAACAGATTGCTGTCCGAGTCCCTGAACAGAAGGACAGCTTTCCTAATGGCAGTGTCCTCTCGTGGCGCTCAAGGGCTTCTAAGTTGGTGTTGATTAAGCGAGAGGATTAACACCATAACTCCAGGGAGAGGTCAATCCCATGTAAATCAACAGTATTTATGAATGCCTTGTTCGTACATGACTTTGACAAGAGCTGTAAAAGGTGCAAGAATTCATCTAGGCCCTGAAAAAAACTTTAAATCTAGAGTTGTATTGTGGACAAGGAAGTAAGATGCAAGGCAAAGTAGAGTCATAGGCCGACCAGGGAGTCAGAAGGCCCCTGGGGAGGAGTCAGCCCTGGAGATGGGCCTCAAAGAAGAAGTCTGATGATGACAGGTGGGGATGAGAAAGGATACAAAAAGAACCGAAGGTGAGATCTCATGAAGGGTGTTTAATAAAACCTTTAAAAATCGATCGGACAAGGCCAGGCCTCAGGCTATGTATAGCCGCTGGGGAAAGAGCCAGGCGTCACATTGCTACAGACCTTGAAAGTTGGGCACTGAATTGGCAGTAGTGGGTGGTCCTTAATGACTTCTGAGCTGGTGACAAGATCAGAACTGGTCCTTCATTATCACCAATTCAGAGCTCAGGGGGAAGAGTTAGCAGTCACTCAGTGTAATTTGATGGGGTGCCGAACGGCCTTCTTTCTTCTCACCCAGCAAACACATCCTCGTCACAGCCCTATAGGGTTCTAACTTTGAGATTTTTATCCCCATTTGAAATGCAATGCTGCTGAAAGGACTGAATATAATTCAATATAAAGGAACTTAATGGCTCTGCCAGTGATAGCCCTGAGTGGGTGGGACGGAGGCAGGGCTTTGGGAGAGGCACTGAGGAGGGACTGAGGACCCACCCTCACCCGCTATACAGCTCAGGGCTGTCTCTTTGCTGGATTCATCACAGCTGGGAGAACACTGTGAGAGTTTTGGTTACATGCTTGGACCAAGAATTTATTCCCACCTTTGCACTACAGGAATAAACATGACTCTGCAGTTACTCATCCCTCAGATTCCTCCATGTGATCTGTAAAGTGGGTAGAATAATAGCACATCTTAACCTCCCAGAGATGACTCCCAAATACACAGATACACGCAAGTAAAATTATTAATTTTACCAATGCATTATTAGAGGGACAAGATCGGGTTTCTTTCAGGTTTTTTTTTTTTTTTTGGAGCACGCCAAATAATTGTGTGAGTTTTTTAATTGATTTCAGAGAGAAGAAGGGAAAGGGAGAGAGAGATAGAAATATCAATGATGAGAATCATTGATCAGCTAACTCCTACACACCCCCTACTGGGAATCAAGCCCACAATCCGGGCATGTGCCCTGACAGGGAATCAAACCTAGACTTCAGGTTCATGGGTCAACACTCAACCACTGAGCCACACCAGCCAGGAAAATTATTGGTATTTTTTTTAAACTCCGCAGGAAAAAGCAGATGCTTAGAAATCAGGCCAAGTGGACCTGTCCTGGACTCACCTCCCAGGTCTCACAGCGGCCCCAACAGGCATCGGTGGTGATCCGAAGGCCCCTGCAGCCCGGCTTCTTGGCCAGGAAAGTAAACTCCCTGACGGCACAGCCCACAAAGGTGTGCAGGTTCCCGCTGGAGGTGCTGAGGACACAGCAGCAGCCAGCCAGGAGGAGGAGGGCCATGGGGCCGAGGAACAGGTACGCCAGCTTCATGCTGCTCCCGGGAGAGGGAGAGGAAAGAGTCTGTTAGGTGATCCAGCTGCCCTCCGTGGGGCAGTCAACGAGGTTGATACCAAAGGGACCCGGCTCTTAGCATTTCAGAAGAAATAAGCCGAGAAATTGCAGGTGCCCCACGAACTCCACCACAGGGGCCCTACGTTTCCTCTCACTGACTCCAGTATGGATTCCATGGGCCCAGGTGCTCACTGGACACCCAACCCTCCAAGGGCAACCTCAGGCTTCTCCTTATTGTGGCCCAACTGCTGGACTTGACTTGGGTGTTAAAAAAAAAGAAAAAAAAAAAAGCTGTTCCAATGGTCTCTTCAAAATGAACACAAAATATGAATCACACCCCAAATTATGCATATCCTAAGATAATACATGGATACACACACATTCTTTTTCTTCTGTATTTGCTGCCATGTTACATGTTTGCTTAAAATTATATTTTCAGTGTCGTGGTGGATGTGGAATCAAGGTGGGGAGGCAGGTAAATAATAATTGCACGCCCTTCTATATTTTTACTAGCCCAACCCGCCACAAAGCCTGGACATGCACAGATGTTATGAAACCCGCACCTGACTTGGTGGCCCTCTATAACAGCGTGTCCCCTTCATTGCCCGATGCCTCTGCTCTGTGCCTCTGCTGAAATGGCACCTCGTTATGATCCCAAATCCAGATGATGGGAAGCTCGGGGGTGCTAACACATAATCCCAGTCTACTGTAAGTCTGTCCTCTCTGCAGCTTGGTCATTTCCTGGGCTCTTTCAGGAGCCAGAATCCCTCCCTCACGCTCGGCCCACTAGACAGAACATACTGGGTGTTAAAGTGAGAGTGGACATTGCACTTATGGAACACCCCCAATTCATTATCACTTAGAACAAGTTGCCGAAACCGGTTTGGCTCAGTGGATAGAGCGTCGGTCTGTGGACTGAAAGGTCCCAGGTTCGATTCCGGTCAAGGGCATGTACCTGAGTTGCGGGCACATCCCCAGTATGGGTGTGCAGGAGGCAGCTGATCGATGTTTCTCTCTCATCGATGTTTCTAACTCTCTATCTCTCTCCCTTCCTCTCTGTAAAAAATCAATAAAATATATTTTTTTAAAAAAACAAAAAACAGGTTGCAGAGTTATTTATTTCCAAACCGGATCTCCCAGCTCCTGCTTCTGACCTGTCACCTTATCAGGGCTCTTTGGACTTCCCCTCGTGAGGAAGGAGGGTACAGAGATGAGATGCACTCACCTGCTCTTGCGGGAGCCAACTCTTCTCTTGAGCTCACACTTGCCCAAGGTCTCGGCAAGTCACAATGGGTGGTAGAAGCTCGCTCTGGGTAAATGTCTCTACCCTCTGTTACTGGGCTGCTTGACTGCTCAAATATATAGGAAAGGTCTTGTCAATCAACACAAAAGAGAGGCAGATCCTTACAGGAACCACTGAACACATCAAAGACCTGGGAGATAAAGCAGGTCTCTATTTTCCAAAACTGATCCACTTAAAGGGTGTTGTTTTGTTTCTTAACATCACCTACTGAAACAGAAAGTTACCTCGGTGGGTGACATAATCCTAGGGAAACAGTCAAAGGTAGTTCACCTAGCTCTCAGGACAACAAATGCATTGGGGCAAGATGGATTAAATTTTCCTTCGAAACAGGAGTCAGTCACTAGTGGCTCATGGCACAGTCTTTCCCTTAACTCACAATACAATTCAATACATTGAGAAATAACAAAGCAATAATTCTTCCTGGAAAGAACACTGGATCATGAGCTGAAAGGATGGAAATCTCAGAGAGAAGAATCGTTTTGAAAGTCTTAAAATGAGCGAAGAATTAGATAATATTAATAGCACTTGAAAATGAATCATTTAGGGGGAAAAATACCAAAATGTTCAAAGTGATTTATCTTCCAGCACAGGAATGAATGATGACATTGGATGTCCTTTACATAGTTTTCAGCATTTTTCACATTTTCTTCACTGAGCAGACATTTGTAATAGAAAAATCAATGAATAGTGATACTTTAAAAATTAAAATAAACCAATAAGTATACATTTGTGCTACATATAATGCTATGATTTCTGGTTCTTAAAAGTCTAAACTGAAAATGAAATAGTGTTCTTTATGAGTATGGGACACAGTTTGTATTCAAATCTGCAACAGCAGCATACAAATGGATTGAAAACGTCGTGTTCATGGTATTGTTCTGGATGCTCTAAAAAATAAATGAAGCAGACATCATCCTTGCCCTTTAGAGTTTACATATCACTGGAAATAATGACATAGCCAGCGACACTTAGGATGCACATTAAATGGATAAATGATACTAAAACAAGTTAAAGCATTCCCAATTTCTGCAAAATAAAAAGTGTTCTTTAAACAAACATCCTACTCACTAAATGTTTGACTTTTTTTGAGACCTATAACAACCCTCAGTGAATCCATCACTGTATCATCAATATACCTATTTCTAGAGTCAGACTATTATAGGGATTTATAGAAAATTGAGCGAGCCTGGGAATAAGGGACTTTCTTCAACCCTCCACCTGTGAGTAGCATGATCAGAACTTGGATGTGATGGGGACAGACTGCTTACCTGGTGTGATCTTCCCTACTTGCTGGGCCTAGAGCCAGCCAATTGGTGGTGAGCTGTCATCCTGAACTGGGTTTCTCAAGAAAACTGTTCAACCCTTTTAGATTTGACCTGAAACATCCGGACTTGTGTCTGCAATGTCACAAGGTAAAGAAAGATAACAAAAGTAGGCCAGGAGTACCTTTCTTCTACAATCATTAACTTCCTTATAATGCAGGTGTGACATCATGCCTTCCGCGCCCCCCCCCTTCAGCATTAACATGACAATAATGACAATTTATAGTCAACAAGCAGCTACTAAGTACCAGGCTCCATGAAATCTGCTGTGCTCTTACATATGTTCTCTACATTTTACAGCAATTCTGTAAATCAATGGTTATTTTCTCCTTTACCCATTGGGAGACATGGAGGCTCAGCTATTTTGGAATCTGCCTTCGATGACACTGGGGATGGCAGATAGGATTCCATCCCTATAACCAACTGGGGTCGGTTGAAAGGTTCTGTCTGGAACCCTGTTAAAAAGGCCTCTGGACCCATTCCCAGTGGAAGGCAGAGGCCCATCAGCCTTGCCGTGGGCATAGAGAAGGGGAACGATGCATGGAGGCCAATCCTTACACTAGGCCCCGCCACCTGCCTCTCTACTGGCAGAGTGAGAGGCTGCTGTGAGAGACAAAGGTGCTTGAGGCTCTGATCCCTATAGAGCATCGCCACCATAGTCTGTACATCCACCACTTTCCCTTCCACTCCACTGACATTCCTACCATTAAAGTCACTCTCTAGAGGTAACAAACAAAGGGGTGGGTGATGTCTCCAGGCCCAGGCCCCAGAGAATTTTCTCTCATCTTCTTCCATTATCATCTTCATAAGCATTCACTGTCACTTCGGAGGGTGAGTCACAAGATACAGGTTCTCTAGGGGTCAGGGGAGGAAAGGAAGGACATGGGTGAGCAACCATCCTGAGATCGGAAGGAGCAGGACAACAGGGGAGGAATGAGCTCAGGGCCAGTGCCTCAAAGAGATGGTGGGCAGCCGAGGCTGGTCCAGGGAGGGCCACCCTGGGCGACTCTCCTCACTGGCTCGGCCATGCCACGACTTCCTCTGTGACTGCCGTGAGAAAGTCACTTCTCTCGACCTCAGTAGTTTCCTCTGTACCATGATGAATTGGACCCTGTGATCATAAGGTCCTTCCTAGCACCAGAATTTAAAGGTATGTAAACTAGTCTATGACCATAGCAAGCTGAGGGACAATCAGATGGAGAATTCAAAGGCTCATCTTATATAATAAAGAGGTAATATGCAAATTGACCATCACGCCCACCCACAAGATGGCCGCCCCCATGTGATCAAAGATGGCTGCCCCCATGTGGACACAAGATGGCCGGTAGGGAGGGCAGTTAGGGGCGACCAGGCCAGCAAGGGAGGGCAGTTAGGGGCGACCAGGCCAGCAAGGGAGGGCAGTTAGGGGCGACCAGGCCAGCAAGGGAGGGCAGTTAGGGGTGACCAGGCCGGCAGGGGAGGGCAGTTGGGCGCAATGGGGTCGGCAGGGGAGTGGTTAGGGGGTGATCAGGCTGGCAAAGCAGAAGTGGTTAGGGGCAATCAGGCAGGCAGGCAAGCGGTTGGGAGCCAGCAGTTCCAGATTGTGAGAGGGATGTCCGACTGCTGGTTTAGCGGGATCGGGCCTAAACCGGCAGTCAGACATCCCCAAGGGGTCCCAGATTGGAGAGGGTGCAAACCGAGCTGGGGGACCACCCCCACACACCGCCTGCATGAATTTTGTGCACCGGGCCTCTAGTATTACAATAAAGCCATCCTGATCTGTGTTCAAATCTCAACTCTAACATTTGCCAACTTGTGATCTTGGGATAAGTCTTATAACCCTCTGAGTCTAAGCCTTCCACAAAACTGAAAATGCCACCTTCATAGGGTTCATGGGAGGATTCTATGAAATCATGTCCAAAAATTGCTTATCTCAGTGCTTGATACATGATAAATAGGCAATAAATGTATTTACTCTTTCTTATCTCATCACCATTGTATGTAACCCTAAGAAATAAAAAGCTGCCAATAAAAAATGTCATGTCTGGCCAGTGTGGTTCAGTGGTTGAGTGTTGACCCATGAACCAGGATGTCTCCAGTTCAATTCCCAGTCAGGGCACATGCCTGGGTTTTGGGCTTGATACCCAGTAGAGGACATGCAGGAGGCAGCTGATCCATTATTCTCTCTCATCATTGATGTTTCAATCACTCTTTTCCTCTCCCTTCCTCTCTCTAAAATCAATTTTTAAAATATTCTTTAAAAAAAATAATGATATCACATGATCTCACTCATTTGTGGAATATAATGAACAACATAAACTGATGAACCAAAATAGAGCCAGAGAAAAAATGTTCAAATATAATAGAAGTAATCCTTTTATTTGCAGATTTTTAATATTTCCTACAACTTTTGTGATATTATACTATACCATGTTAGTACAGTTTTGGTAATATTATTATATTTAAAATCTTTTTTCTTGAAATATTAATGTTTATTGCATGAAACATTATTATACTTAAAATCGGTTTTCTTGAAATCTTAATGTTTATAGCATGTCCCTTCCTCTCTCTAAAATCAATTTTTAAAATATTCTTTAAAAAAAATAATGATATCACATGATCTCACTCATTTGTGGAATATAATGAACAACATAAACTGATGAACCAAAATAGAGCCAGAGAAAAAATGTTCATTTTAGAATCCAGGCCAGCAGGGGAGAGCACTTAGGGGGATCAGGCCAGCAGGCAGGTGAGCAGTTAGGTGCCAGCAGCCCTGAGGGGCCACAGATTGGAGAGGGTGCAGGCCAGGCTGAGGAACTCCCCTGCTCCTATTCACGAATTTTGTGCACTGGGCCTCTAGTAATAATAATAATAATAAACAAAAAACATGTCACACCACTAGCTATTTGGCATTTCCTGATATCAAAGTTATTAAATGTGGGAAAATGTGTCTGAGAATAGAGGAAGCAAAATCGTTGGGGGTGATGAGACGAGAGGGTGCAGGCCAGGCTGAGGAACTCCCCTGCTCCTATTCACGAATTTTGTGCACTGGGCCTCTAGTAATAATAATAATAATAAACAAAAAACATGTCACACCACTAGCTATTTGGCATTTCCTGATATCAAAGTTATTAAATGTGGGAAAATGTGTCTGAGAATAGAGGAAGCAAAATCGTTGGGGGTGATGAGACCTCATCAGGGTTCTGAAACCGGAAGACTGGGCACCAAGCAAAGTCAGCTTGTGGGGATCTGATCAGACACTGAATTAACATGTTTTTCAGTAGGGGTAAGAAGGCTGAAGTGTTACATTTAATTGTTAAGTTATAAACCACACTTTGGGGGGGTGTAGGGTTTACCATAGTAGCAAAATTCAACATATTAATAAATCTTCGTGACTGCTTCCAAACAATTTCAGTTCTGACCAAGAATGGAGTCAAACTAACAGAGCCAATTATCACGCCCTGAGAACCCTCTCTGGTCCACAGACCCTAAAGTGAGGACCCAGAGAACGAAGCCATTGGCTGCATCCCTTACAATGAGTGCTCTCCTGAGAGTTGAGAAAAGATGTGCTTGCTCCCCTATAGTTTTCCCCATTGTCCTCTCAGAATACACAATGTTCTGTCCAAGGGTCAAAATTAACCAGCATTATGCCACCTGTGCCTGAATAAAAAAGCCACAAATGAAGCTACGTGTCTCAAGGAAGTAATACAATTAATGATTTTCCAAAACCACATACAAGAAACGTTAGCCTTGGATTTTAAAAAGTTGTATGTTGCTTGTAATATCCCTTAATGACAGAGGGGGAAATGCTAGGATTACAAATGAGGATGAATGGCGAAGTCTTAGAAGAAATTATTTTACTGAAAAGTCATTTCTTCCTTTCGCAGCCCTGGGTATTTGTGGGACAGCTCCTCATTTTGACTTAAAGAGATAGCATTTGCTAGATGATACAGTTGCTATGGTGACTTTTTGTTAACAATACTAAAAATAATGAAGCCTGTGTCTGATTTACTAGGACAAGTTAAGCCTTCCTCCACAGCTGTCTGAAAGAAGTAGCTGTCAATTGTCACAGATTTATATCAAATTAAGGGCACACAGTTAGGCACTGAAGTGGAATGTTTTTATTTCCGCCTGACTCTTCCACTTTTGAATGTCATAGCTTTGCAGGGCATGGCAGACACATGCCTAATAGAGAGGAACAGAGAGGAGCTTAATGAGTCACAAAGACGCATTCTTTATTTCAAGTGCATCCTGTATTCTCATTGGAATGGGTCCACAAAGCTGCTGGGTCCCCAAATCCTTCATTTGTAATTCCCCAGGCAGTCGCACAGACAAGGCCAAGGTTGTTGTTAGCTAAGCTACGAAGCAACCGTGCCTCATTTGTTAGTTATTGGCTTTGTTCCAGAAACGTATTCCTAGGATTACGGCCCCAGAGTGCGTGCGTGTGTCTGCGTGCGCCCGTGCTTGTGCCTGGGTGAAGGAGCAAGGTGGTAGGAGGGTGCAGAGGAGACTAGGAGATCTGTTCCACTCCCCAGAGTATTCATTACATAATTTAACACATGTTTATTAAGCAACTGCTGTGTGCCAGGCACTGTCTAGCACTGGAGTCACTAGATTAATTTAAAAACAATAAAAAGATGATACGGGGAGGCATGGGGGTAGAATAGCTAACAATTGACAATAATGATAGATTTCTTTCTTTCTTCTCTATCTTTTCTTTGTCATGTCTTTCTTCTTTTTGTCCTTCCATGTATTGAGTGTTAACATATGTCAGATAAATACCAAGTACACGTGATGCCAATGTGAATAGAGCTAAGACCTGCCCTCAAAGAGTCAATAGTCTAGTCTGGAAGATTACTATACCAACATGCACATGACCCAGAAATTGCACTCTCAGGCATTTATCCCAAGGAAATGGAAATGTATGTTCATATGAGAACCTGTATGACACAAATGTTCATAGCAGCCTTATTCACACCACCACTACACTCACCAGCTGTGAGCCTGACTTCTGGCTTAGCAAGTGCTCCCCCTGTGGGAGTGCACTGACCACCAGGGGGCAACTCCTGCATTGAATTCTGCCCCCTCGTGGTCAGTGCATGACATAGTGACCGGTCGTTCTGCCATTCAGTCGATTTGCATATTAGCCTTTTATTAATTGGACTAGAAGCAACTCACATGTCCTTCAACAGGTGAATGGTTCAAAACCTGTGGCACATCCATAGCGTGGAATACTACTCGGCAGTAAAAAGGAATGAGCACACACCAACTTGGATGAATTTCCAGAGAATCGTGCTGACTGAAAAATCCAATCCCAAAAAGTTACATTCTGTATTATCCAGTTACACAAATTTTTGCAATGACAAAATTATAGAAATGGAGAACAGACTAGTGGTTACCTGGGTAGGAAGGAAGTGGGTGTGGTCATATAGCGGCAACATGAAAGATTTTTTGTGGTGATGGAAATGGTCTGTCTCTTGACTGTGGTGGTGGATACATGAACAAAAGATGTCATAAAATTGCATAGAAGTAAAATACACACACATGAATATAAGTAGAACTGGGTAAAGCTAAATAAGATGGGTGATTGGATCCATGTCAATACCCTGGTTGTGATAGTGTGCTGTAGTTTTAACTATAAAAAACATTGAGGGAAATGAATAAAAGGTACATGAATGTCTCTGCATTATATCTTACAACTGTATATGAATCTACAATTATCTCAAAATATGTTTGATTTAAAAACAAATCAACATTTTATTTAGGGGATGGGCGATGTGGGTGAAGGTGGTCAAAAAGTTCAGACTTATAAGATAAACTAGAGGCCTGGTGCATGATATTCATGTACTGGAGGGGGGTCCCTCAGCCTGGCCTGCGCTCTCTCACAGTCCAGGACTCCTGGGAGGATGTCTGCCAAGGAGTCCTTAGTGCTGCCGCAGAGAGGCAAGAGAAGCTCCTGCCACCACTGCTACACTCACCAGCCGTGAGCCCGGCTTCTGGCTGAGCAGCACTCCACTCCCCCTGTGGGAGCACATTGACCACCAGGGGGCAGCTCCTGCATTGAGTGTCTGCCCCCTCGTGGTCAGTGCATGTCATAGCAACTGGTCATTCCACCATTCGGTTGATTTGCATATTAGCCTTTTATTATATAGGATAAGTCCAGGGGAGGTAATCTTCAGCATGGTGGCTGCAACTAATACTGCATAGTGTATCTTTGAAAGTTGCTAAGAGAGTAAATCTTAAAATTTCTCAACACAGGAAAAAAATCAAATTTGTCCACCTAAAACTAATACAATATGATATATCAGTTATATCTCCATTTCTAAATGACAATATAGTTATTGTTATGTATTAAGATAAATAAGATTATTTTTAAGCATTACTGTTAAGAAACTGAATTAAAACAACTAGAAACTTAAAAATAAATCAATCAATATAACATTAGTTGGATAAGTGCTCTCATAAAATGGAGGTAGGATGCTATGAGAGGGTAGGTGATGGGGTGTTGTCAAGAGAAACTTCCTACAGAGGTGACTTCCATGAGTTGGGAGAGGACTCATTCCAGGCAGCGGAACCTACACATGGACTCTACTGTTGGAATTCAGAGCAGAAGCATTGTCTTATTCACCCCTATATCTCCAATGCCTAGAGCACTGCCTGGCTCAGAGTTAATTATCAAAACCCATTTTGTTGAATGAATAACTAAAGACATAGAAGAGGGTGTGGTGAGTTTGGGAAGCTACAAGAGTCGTCATGGTTGAGCACAGAAAAATGTCCAGGAAGAGAGACAGGGATGAGGAGGTAACAGCAGGTAGGCTGTCAGACAGGTACTATGAAGGTTTCTGTCTTTATTTTAACGTAAAGTGGGAGCCAAGTTTGTGTTTAGAAAGACCCTGTGGGCATGGTGAGGAGATAGAATAGAGCAAAGATGCCAGCTGTGGGGTTGCAGTGGTGATCCAGGTGAGTACTTCAGTCACAACCTCAGATCTTGGAAGCCCTTCAGAAAAAGTCCTATGTCCAAAACAGGGGTGTCCAGTAAAAATGAAATTCAAGCCACATACGCAATTTCCAATTTTCTAGTAGCCACATTAAGAAAGTAGAAGAAGCCTGACCAGTGTGGCTCAGTGGTTGAACATCAACCTATGAACCAGGAGGTCACAGTTTGATTCCTAGTCAAGGCACATGCCCAGGTTGCTGACTCAATCCCCTTTGGGAGGCGTGCAGGAGGCAGTCAGTCAATGATTCATCATTGATGTTTCTATCTCTCTCTCCCTCTCCCATCCTCTCTGAAATCAATAAAAAAATATTTTTTAAAGTAGAAGAAAACATGTGAGATTAATTTTAATAATTAATTCCAGTGTGATAAGTGCTAGAAATAAAACATTATATTTAGCTTAATATTATCCAAAATGTTTATATCTTAACAAGTAACCAATTTAAAACATCTTATATAATAAAAGCTTAATATGCTAAGTGTCCAACCATTCGTTCAACCAGTAGCTAATGACACGCACTGACCAGCAGTAGGCAGATGCTCCAACCGGTAGGTTAGCTTGCTGTTGGGGTCCAGCCAATGGGGACTGGGTGAGATGGGCTGGACATGTCCTGGAACCCTCCTGCAGTCCTTCCCCGGCCCCGATCATACATCTAGGGGGTCCCTGGGCCTGGCCTGCACCCTCTCACAATCTGGGACCCCTCGGAGGATATAGGAGAGCTGGTTTTGGCCCAATCCCCACAGGCCAAGCCAAGAAACCCCACTGGTGCATGAATCTGTGCACCGGGCCTTTAGTTACTGATTAAATATTTTATACTCTTTACACATTCTTTTCCTACACTAAGTCTTTGGGTCTGGTTTGTATTGATAACACATATACTAGTAACTGACAATACATCTCAATTCAAACCAGCCACACTTCACGTGTTCAAGAACGACAGTGCAGGCCGGATGCGTAGATTTACCACCCAGTGGAAAGGAGAAATCATTTGCACTCTTTCTAGTCTTATTTCATGTGGCATGCCTGTTAATTCTCACAACATCCAATGAAGTATTATTACCTACCCTTTATGACGAGGAAACTGAGATCCAAGATGTTAAACAAATTAACTAATCAATGGTGGAGCTAGGATTTAAATCCAGCCCTGACTGATCTTTACTGTATTCGACTGCCATGGCTACTTGTTATGTTCTTGCAGTGAGAAACCGTGGCCTACGGGGAAGGAATCATTAGATCAATCTTATTGATATCTCTGAGTCCTCGCCAGCTGAGCCCAGGCGGCTGATGCATGGGAAATTTCAAAGCTTAAAGCAGCCAAGAGCCCACAAAAGATTTTTGTGGGGGAATTTGTCAAAATGCTTGTTTATCCAGAACCTGATGTCTGATCTGCTGCGCCTAATAACGTTGTCTGAGAGGCTCAATTTCTGGAAATGTGTTGTTTGCCTGACTGAAGCACAGCTTCTTACCTAGTGTCACTGAAGGGCCTGCACCAAAACAAATTACGAGGAGAAATTTCTCCAAAGCAGACATGGCCTTGACATTTAGTGAACAATGGAGCCAGGAGAGTAATCAGGTCCAGGAAAGGGAAGCTAATATAATCTGGGGCTGGAGGAATTTCATAATAAAGGGTAGGCTGACCCAAGGCCCATTTCTCTCTCTAGCTGTGGCCCCTGGGGCCGGTGCATCTCTTGGAACCCATTGTCTCTTGGAATCTCTGATTCATCTTTGCAAAATGCTGGCCAAGCAGTAGAGACATAGTTTGCGACCTCAGAGCTGAGTAAAGTCAAAGCCTCTAAACCATGATTCTGAGTTAACAAGCCAAGGATAATTAGCCAACTAAACCCAGAACACAACGCTGAAACAGTCTGAATGTTACCATATAAATATCTAATGGATTTCCTTCCTATCTACATGACCTCTTTATGTAAATATCACAGAAACACCCCCAACATTATTATGTCCCAAACAAAGTTCATTATCTTTCTCTCCAGGCTCTTTCCCACCCCTTTCACCTGGCATTCCCCATATCTAAATGACACCCCTGAGATTCATTCTAGGCACCTCCCTGTCCCACACCCTACACCCCCCTACACACACAATTCTGTCAGTTCTACCTCCCAAACACGTTGTGACTCAGTTTCCTAATTCAGAATCCTTGAGGACCCTTCTTACTGATGCCTCTGACTCCTTCCTCTCTGTTCACTGTAGCTGGAGAGGTCCTTTGTAAATGTTAGTCTAATCCTGATTTGTATATTCTGGTTGAAACTCTGCCCATGGCATGCAGGGTAAAATACAAACTCCTTACCAAAGCTCTCTGCTTAGCCCGGCTGCCTCTCCTCCTGCCCCTCCCCATGCCCACTCCAAGCTCAGGACTTATAGATTGAGCCAAGCACCACTCTCTCTTCTATCAGCTCTTCACACTTGCCCTTTCCCCTCCCCAACCCCTACCTCAGCTTCACCCCTATGCATCCTTTGGGACTTGGCTTAGCTACTGCATCCTTCAGGAAGCCTCCTCTGATCTTCAAAGTCGGAGGTGGGTGCCCAAGTCATGTGCTTTCATCGTGGCTTGTGCCTCCCTGTCACAGTTCCTTTCCCATTGCAACCTCATCAACAGCTCCCTTGTCTCCAACCGCTTCCAGATGCTAGCTCCACGTACCTGCACTGTGATCATCTGTTCACCCTTCCATCCCCAATGCCCGCATGTGGTAGACAATAAACAATTAAGAACAGCAAATATCACATTTGCATTTTCTTCCAACTCAGAACTTTGTCAGTCTCCATTAAAGTGTGGCAAATATATCCATTCAGAAGGGCAAATAGTCCATTCAGCAAGACTTGCCTTCCCATATCAAAGTGAAAACTCAGTGGGTCCGCACAGGCACCACCATGGAATGCCTCAAGCTTCAAGTTAGTGCCATGTGGGGCCATATGTGGGGGTGTGGACTGACCCAGGCAGCAAGCAATCCTAGAAGCACTGGGCCCAGGGAGCAGGGTTACTGTCCACTTCCTGATTATCTTCTTTCCCATCACAGGACAGGAAACCTGATGGTTCCCACCCCCCACCAATTTGAACAGGGCACACATCATTGTTTGTGTCCTTGGCCATTGGTCTGGTTGGGTTTTATGATTAATTTTATGATTAATTTCCCCCATCCTGGAGATGGGGGAAATATTTTTCCCTCTTTGCAGCTTGAAATACCTCCTCAAAGAAATGTGGAGAGTATGGAAATCAGATTTGACTGGCAGAGAGCTATTCACTTCCATCACTACTGTTATTCCGGGGCTCTCTAAAGGAGTGGCCTTTTCTAACAGCCTAATAGGTAATGACATAATTTTAATGATCTGTTCCCTTCAGGGTCAAAAGTGAAGAGGGAAACTTCATAATGAAATTACTGTGCCTCAAAGATGTAATCACTAGATTCATCCTTTTTGCATTGTTCATGACTACCAATCTGGAAACAAGACACGTATTTCGGGCCAGCCTAACACTGTGGTTGATGCTCTGCTTTCGGAACTGCCTGGAAGATCCATGAGGCCCACAGCAGACTGAGCCAAAGGCGTGACTCTTTAGAGGCACTATCAGAATACACACACATACACATACACTAGGACACACAGATCAACTCTGTTCATCACATAAAACCATGGGTCTAATTTCTCAATTTAAACAATTACAAGATACAGGATCCTTTTATTTTTAGACACCAGTCTAATCTTTTCCTCCCAGTGTTATGATCAGGGCTGGTTGGGGGAGGGGGTGTTTATCTCCCACTCTCATTTTTCCGTAGCAGGCAAGAGGAAAAAGTCTGATGGGACACTCAGGCCTCCGTCTCTCTACTCCACACTCTCAGCCGGACCCTTACATGATTGATTGATGAGATTGGTCAATAAACATGGTGACTCCACACCTTGAAAGGTTAGAGTTCAGGGAGATTTATCAGTTATTATGGTTTGGGCTGCAAATAACAAGTACAAACCACTGAAGGTGGCATGACTGTACTCAGGCTGAAGTAACAGAAAGTCCAGAGTTGGGGAGAGGCTGTGTCGGTGTGGCTCTGCAGGTGTCACCAGGGACCTGGTGCTTCCCTTTTCTGGTCTGCCGTCATCAGCATGTTGGCGTGCATCCCTTTGTGAGCTGCTGTAGCTCCAAGCTTAGTGTCCTTCAGTAACAGTACCCAAAAGCGCGCGCGCGAGAGAGAGAGAGAGAGAGAGAGAGAGAGAAAGAGAAAGAGAGAGAAGAAGAAACTATCTTGTCACAAGCATTTATCTTTTAAGAGAGGAAAGCTCTTATAGGAATTTCCTGCCAACTTCTCTTTCACATTGGCCAGAATCAGGCCACATGGCCATGTCGCAGCTCTAAGGAAGGCTTGCAATGGCAGTCTGGCATTCACAGCCTCACAGTGGAAGAGCAGCTCTGCCAACATGGGAAAAGGCAAGGAAGGTCTGTAGTGTAGACATCCACCAGGGCCTGTCAAATGTGTTGGTTCAATTCAGAGCAAAGGTCATGTGACTACATACCAAGTTGTGCTCTCTAATTTAACTTCATTCAGTCTGCAAGTCAATGTTTTTACCTCCTCCTGTCAGATTCCTGTGTCTTATTTTTATTTTTTAATCTTCACCCAAAGATATTTTTCCTTTGATTTTTAGAGAGAGTAGAAGAGAGAGGGAAAAACAGAGAGAAACATCAATGTAAGAGAAACATATCAGTTGGTTGACTCCTGCATGTGCCCTGGCCAGGGCCCGGGCCAGGCAGGGGCCTGCAACAGAGGTATGTGCCCTTGACTGGAATCGAATCTGGGACCCTTTGATCCTCAGGCTGATGCTCTATCCACTAAGCCAAACCAGCCAGGGCTGTTATTTTTTTTTTATTAGTTTGCAGCTCAGAGCAAGGAAAGGATCGTGATTACTTATCAGCCCCAAACATGAACAATTACTGCCAGGAGCACTGTTGACCATAGGAAAATCTATCACTATCGCCCCTTTGGCCCTCAGTTTCGTTATCTGAAAAGCTAGGAGATTGGATGAAAGCATCTTCAAAGCCTCCTTCCAGCCCTGACATTCAAATGTCTGGAAGCAGTGAGTCACAGGTATATTATGGAAGGAAGAAATTTGACTCACACTGGCCTTGGGAAATCAAAACTAGTACATGCCGGAGTAGTATATGATGAAAGAATGATGAGCTCTGAAACTAGTGTCAGTTTAATAAAAGTAAGAACTTATGAACATGCCCCAGGCATGCTATTGAGGGGAGCCATGTAAAAGGTTTATAAAAGTTTAGGAAGATTGCTGTTCCCTTAAAATTGAGTTTTATAAGGAAGGAGAATGACAAGGCACTAAAAAATAGATTTCTCCTTCATCTCTGGGTTGAAAGAATTGCTAATGTCTATAGGATACATCTCAAACACCTTGACATATCAGATCCTTCCCAGCCAAGCATCAGCCTACACCTACATACGGAATAATAATAATAATAATAATAATAATAACAGGTAATATTTTTAAAGTCTTCCTCTGTGAAGCACTCTACATTTTATTGTCCCTTTTACCCTCACAACAAGAATATTGTTAAAATATGATTATCTTCATTTTACCTGAGGAGAAACCAAAGGTAAGTAATTTGCCCAAGGTCACACATCCAAAGCTGGTGGAGACATAATTTGAATTAGGCAGTCTATATCCAAAGCCCATGCCTTTAGTCAATATGTTTTAGTGTTCTTACAGTGCTTATATATTATTTTATAAATTTTTACTTACATTTCTATTTCTATTTCTAACCCATAAAGGCCATTTTTTCTTATATACCCTAGTATTGTACCTGACAGGTAATAGACACTGAATAAATAGTGAATGAATGAATGAATGAATGAATGAATTCCTGTGCAGATTTTCACTGTTCTTGACACACACTTTATTATATCATTGTAACCTAGCTTATATTGCTCCTTCTGCTCAACTGACACTTCCTTCAGAAATGAGCTCAAATAACATATCTTTGTTGTGTTTTTCCCATCCATCTTCCAAAGAGAAAAATAGGTCACATGGAAAACAAGTCATGTAAAAAGAAACTAGAATCAGAATGGCATAGGTTTTGATTATGAATCAGAGTCAGCTAACAATAGCCCCCAAATCTCAATGACTTAAGACAATGAAATCATTCACAGTCAGCAAAAGCAGAGAGATGGGCTCTGCAAACATTAAGGGACAGAGGATCCAACTTGTGGTGCCACCATCTCCAAGGTATGGCCTATTAAGACAGCCATGGAGGGGTAAGAAAGAGCCTGGAGGACTGTGGAAGTCTGAAGTGGGTACATCACTTCCACCCACATCCACTGGCCATAACTCAGTTGGACGACCCTGACCTAACTGTAAATGAGGCTGAGGAACGAGGTTGTCCTGTATGCCCAAAAAGATGAAATAAATTTGGTAAACTAGTAGTGTTCCACCATAGCTTCTTCACAGGAATATGGAACAATGCCTTCAAAATTCTAATTAAAATTATTTTCATCTTGGGAAATTCTATACCCAGGCATCTTTTCAATCAAGCATGAGAGTAGAATAAAGAAATGATCAGCCCTAGCCAGTTTGGCTCAGTGGATAGACTGTCAGCCTGCAGACCAAAGCGTCCCAGGTTTGATTCAGGTCAAGGGCATGTACCTAGGTTGCAGGCTCCTCCCCAGCCCGGGCCCTGGTCTGGGTTTGTGCAGGAGGCAATCAATCTATGTGTTTCTCTCACATCAATATTTCTCTCTGTCTTTCCCTCTCTCTAAAAATCAATGGGAAAATATCCTCTGGTGAGGATTAAAAAGAAAAAAATAAATGTTCAGACATGCATGATCTCAGGAATCTACCGAAGAATGTAAACAAGGAAGTAAATAATGGAAGAAGAAAACATTGAAAGTAGGAATTAGGGATCCAACACGAGAGTATGGAAGGGAAGCCCAGAAATAACAGCTGTATAAAGGCTCAAACTGGGGCAGGTGGGTACAGGGGAACTGCATTTGAAGGACCTGGAAAGGGAAAGGGGGCTGGCTATATGTGTGCTCTATTTTACTGTCATGCCTGGCTTATACTGCCCTCTCATCTTCCATAGCTCAAAGTCAACACAGAGAGGCTGAAATTTATATATCTAAAAATAGCAGTAGAGGCATATTACTTGGAAATGAAGAAGTAAATTACAAAAGAAACTGCTAAAAAGTATTGAAAATGGTTGTTGCAGGAGAGCTGAATTTGGAGTGAGGTGGGATAGAGGCAGAAAATGCCATTTTTCATTATAGCTCTTTTTAACTATGTGCTACATTTCTTTGCTAAAACTTTTACATATGTTTTCAATACAGAGAAGAAAGGAGAAAGAAGTTTATATAATTTTTCCTTCATCCTACCCAAAGTTCCCACAAAGGACCTTATGATGACTTAAAATGTCAAGGGACAAATGGGATAGGCAAATGGGCACAAATATGGAACCTTCTTTGAACCCAAGGCAAAGTATTTTCTCTCTCATTCAATTCTTGTTAAAAATTACTGGCCAGCCCTAACCGGTTTGGCTCAGTGGATAGAGCATCGGCCTGTGGACTCAAGGGTCCTGGGTTCGATTCCGGTCAAGGGCATGTACCTTGGTTGCGGGCACATCCCCGGTGGGGAGTGTGCAGGAGGCGGCTGATCAATGTTTCTCTCTCATTGATGTTTCTAACTCTCTCTATCCCTCTCCCTTCCTCTCTGTAAAAAATCAATAAAATATATTTTTTTTAAATTACTGGCCAATGGGCCCATCTTCCCAAACAGATTTAGGGGAAGGGGGAAGAGGCTGAGAAAACAGATGGGGCCACAAATGACAGTCACCATGTTGGATCTCTCCTCTATCATGAAAGAAAAGGTAAAATAAGATATTTGAGGCACTTTTCTAAAATAAATATGCTCTGTATCCTCCTTATCTAGTGGCTTCATAAATCTCTCAAAGTAATTTTTTTAGTTTGGCAGGACATTTTTGTGAGTTTATGTTGGTCGCTCTTAAGTATTGCCTCCTTAAATGCATGTACACCTATCACTCTTACCTGTCTAATTTCAATAATTCACCTTTTGTTTTGTTTTGCTTTTTATTTAAGCAGCATTTGCTGATCTCTTGGCTCTCTTGTTGTCCTCCATGCTTCCAAGGGTTTACTAGCGATGGTTCTGCTATCAGTTCTGTAAGATCTATTTGAATGTCATCTACTTGGCCCTAAATACTTGACCCCTTTTTTTCATTTGGAGGTTTCAGTTGCCTCTTCAACAACATTTATGCTGCAGTTACTTATTGAGCACCGTTTTAGATATTGGGTTAGAGATGAAAAACAAATTAATAGTTCTTGCCATTAGGAAAGACTGAAAAATAAATCAATAATCTCAACAGTGATAAGGGCTATGGAAGGTATATGTATTGAGACTCTAAGTTAGGAAAGACAGTTAACCCAGCCTGGAGGAGGAAGGGAAGGCTTCCTGGAATGAATTGTCTTCTGAGCACATGAAGGACTTGAGACTAAACATGTAGAGAAAGGAAAAGGGCACTCATTGTTGGTAGAGAAAGAGTATGAGAACACTCATAAGTGAGAGGAAACTCAGAAGGGTTAGGGAATGAAGGGAAAGTCATTTGGGCATAGGGATGAGTGACAGGAGATGGATTTTATTCAGAAGAGCGATATGACCAGATAGCTCCTTCTACTCAGATAACTAAAGTGTGTGTGCAATAGGGGAGGGAGGGTGAGATTGGAGAAAGGAGACTCCTACCACATGAGGCCATTGAGGTAATGAGGGGAGAAATCCCAAGAGTGTGGATTAAGACAATGGAAGTGTGGATAAAAGAAAAGATAGAGCAATAAAAATCTAATCTGGAGGTTAATGCAACAGGATGCAGTTATAAAGGATGAAGGAGGGGAAGCATCTCAGATGGCCCAAGTATCTGGCTTTGCAGACTCAGTAGATGGTGCCACTATTGACCAGCAGGAAAACCTGAGGAAATAGGTTTAGAGGCAAGTGAGTTCACTTTGTGTTAACTTTGAAATATCTGCCAGGTGTTTGAGTAGAGACATCAACTCACAAGTGGACACGTGGGTCTGCAGTCCAGAGAATGGTCAAGGCAACAAAGGAGACACTTGAGTCACTTGCACACAGAGGTGATGGAACTCTTGGGGATGAACAAGTTATCCCAGGAAAGATATAGAGTAGAGAAAGCCTCAGAGCTTAGAACTCAGCTCATCTGCACCAAGTATTTATCTCCTCAGGGTTCCCACAACACCTTGACCTAACAGCCATCATTTTCATGTCCATGTGCTTTTTTCCCCTTCATACGATACAATTAACTTGAAGACAGGGACAAAATTTTATTTGAATTAGTATCCCCAGGATCAAAAACACAACTAAGAATATTCTACATGTTCAATAAATGTTTAATAAATAATGATTGATACCTCATTTATAGAAAAGGCAAAAAATAGCAAGTCTGATGAGCTTCAAATTCAGGGAAGCACCAGGTTTTAGCATATTACTCAAGATGAATTTTAATCTAAGAACACACCTGTTCTCGCTGCCCCTCATTCTCTTTACTCACATAAGAACAGAAGTCTGGTTTCTAGACTCTACCGTTTGTTTCCTTTTATCACCATGAAAACAGGAGTATTTTATTTTTTCTGAATTACCTGGGCTCACTTAAACTAAATGTTAAAACCATGGAAACATTGTCAACTGGCTTCTGTGCTCCAGTTAATCCTTCTCAACACCCCTGACAGGTGGGGAGAGACCAGGCTCCCTCCTGGAGACGCCACCTGTGTGACAATTCCAGCAAGAGCAAAGGCAAGCCTGGTTATCCTACGTGAGGATTTAGAATCAGAACCTCTCCCTGGGGACAGTTTACTGACACTGGAAATTCGTCATGGTTACAAAGTACTTTGATTTCGCAAAAATAAGAGGTCTCTTCTGCTGAAGTGGCAAACAGTGCTTTTGTTTTTTCTAGATTAACTAGGTAAGGACTACAAGTTCAGTGTCAAGGAGCCAAGGTTTTTTTCTCCCTTCCTTAAGCCAGCGTCCAGCCTTCTCAGAAGACAGTGACTAGTGTTTATAGTCAGCGAATTAGAGGGTTTGAAGGGAAGCAGAGATGGGAGGCGTTTTGTCTTTCAAAGGAGGTCATCAAATGCAGGTTCCTACTCCATTGCCTGGAGAAGTCCTCATGTTCCCAACCATTGCATCTTGCTTGGAAACTAAGCAAATGCAGTTAAGACTTAGTGCTTGGCATATAGTAAAAGCTCAGTCAATGTTCATTAAAAGGCAAAACAAATAAAAACAAAAAGGAACAAAGTCTGAGTTCTGAGCTTTGACTTCAGTTAATACAATGCATCCAGGAGCTGGGGCCGGGGTCCCAGATAGACCTCAGGACTAACGCTCATCACACCTGAGAAACAACAGCAACTAAATCAGCTCCGGAATCAGGAAAGGTGATCAGCATTAGAGGGAAGTTCTCTCCTCCTTGCCCCACCCCTGAGACTCCAGACTAGATGGTCATGGTGCCATTTCCTACCTACTGACAGGAAATATATATAATACCCAATACTGACAAAAATATTGTGCAAATAATGTCCCCAAATTCTGAAGACCTCGTATAGTGTTACAAACCTTTTGGAAAATAATTTGCCCACATGTGTAAAAAGTCATAGAAAAGTTTCTACCCTCCCATGCCTGTGAATTTATCTTAAAGCAAAAAATATCTAAAATGAGAATACAGCTTATGCAAACTGCCTTTTTGAAGCGTTATTTTTCAGAAATAGCAACAAGAAACGTCCTAGTTATGCAAGGATATGAAATTATTAAGTTATGGTGCATCTACACAATGGAAAAGTATTTATTCATTGAAATTATCATTAAGACTGCAGCATGTAGAAAAGCATTTGAAATAAGTTTAAAGGGAAAAAACAGAATGTAAGTTATACATGATAAATGGTATAACTACATCTGTTTAACAATTATGCAAGCATATGGGTAAAAACTGGGAAGTCATATGAAAAATAATTGGTTTTCTAAGGTGAGTAGATTGTGTTAACCATAAAAACTGAATTTGTTTAAATCTCCAAGAAAAGAAAATTCTGACACTATTTAACAATCTCAGGGAGAGTAGAAAAACACCCCAATTCTTTTTAGAAAGACACTAATACTAAAACCAGAGAGCACCAGAAAGGAAAGCTATAATCTTATTTCTCATATGAATACTGATGTAAAAGTGATAAATAAAATATTAGCAAATTGAATCCAGCATTATATTAACCAAACAATATACCGTGGCCAAGTTGGGTTTATTCCAGAAATGCAAGGATGATTTGGTAACAGGAAATCTGTTCACATAATTCTCTGTGTTAATAGATGAAAGGAGGAAAAACACATGATGTCATCTCAACAGAGGCTGCAAAAACTTGTGATAAAATAAATACAATGGTTATTTCCTATTTAAAATATTTAAATTCTTAGTAACTTGGGAAAAATAGGTACTTTCTCAATGTCATATTATATCCATACATGAGGATGTAGTTTTGTTACAACTATAAAATGCAGCAATAGTTAATTGATCTGATGAGTTCCTTGGAGACTAACTGGGTATAATAACCAACCAAAGGTTCAAAGGCAGCCCAGACAGTGTGGCTAAGTGGTTGAGCATTGACCTAAAAACCAGGAGGTCACGGTTCAATTTCTGGTCAGGACGCATGCGCAGGTTGCAGGCTCGATCCCGTTGCAGGAGGCAGCCAATCGATGATTCTCTCATCATTGATGTTTCTATCTCTCTATCCCTCTCCTTTCCTCTCTGAAATCAATAAAAATATATTTTTTTAAAAAAGAGGCTGAAAGGCAGACCTGCTATCAGAGAGCACCCTGGTTCTCGTGGATTGTATCTTCAGGTCCAAGTTACCTAACCTCTGTATTCGCTGGACAATCCTATTATCTAATTTCTCTCCCGGAGGCCATAAGCGGGTTTCTATCCCATGACTGGATACTGGAAAAGTTTCCTACCTGGTAACGAAACATTCTCCAGCCATTCCCAACATTAAAGAATTAATCTTCTTCCAGTTCATGTTCATAAGCTGTCCGTCAGATGCCACGGATGGTAATGAAATCCATATCATTAAAATGTAAAACTTTTCAACGCCCTGTAAAAAGGAACTACAAAGACAACAGAGAGGTGTTTGTTTTCTTCAGAATAACATAGGAACTCTGTGCTGTTCAGTCAACTTCCCAACTAACCCAGGATTTCTAGCATTCAGAACCATGGCATTTGATCAAAGGAAAATACTAGACGGACTACATGTGGCTTATTTCTCCATGCCCTTTCCCTGGTAGTTAAGCCAAACACAAATTTCATTATCTGGTTTCTAGTCACATTCATGAGCCATTCTGTTCTGAAATCTCAGACATCATAGCTAAGGATTTCTGAGAGGGGTTGTAGGTAAACCTGAAAAAAGAAAAACAGAAAATCGTAGTAATAGCAACGGTTTTGAGGGACAGCTTGTCACGTAGAGGGGGAAAAAGAAAAGGTTGTAAGGATTTTTCAATGCACCAAAAGAATTCTGTAATCTCTCCTCTTAGGAACTTGTCACTCAGGTTCACTAAGGTTCTGAGACAGCCTTAGGACAACGTGGTGTCACAGCAGTTTTCCAGCTCTCCCAAAGAACATCTTGTAGCAGGCTGCATCACTTTTTCTGCTTAGGGAAGCAACAGCAATCATTACTTAGGGGTTACCACTTGGATCTGTTCTCTTTATGGGGCATGAAGAAAGATATCTAAAATATTCTTTACATGACATTTTTATTTGATGGTGAGGGGCAATGCTGTAGGACTATACATACCACCCAGGGATGTGCTCACAAAGCCACCAGAGAGGAATATAACCCAGATTTAGTCAACATACTTATGCATATTTATAGTCTACTTGAAAAGTATAAAGAACATTGAGAGACAGGTGGAATCATGCCATGCATTCTACATATATCTTTTTATATATATTTACATACATACATGCATACATACATACAGCAACAACCCCATTAAATGGATGTTAACCCTATTTTATAGGAAAAAAGAATAATTAACTACCAAGAGTAATACTTAAAAATTTAAATATCTCAATCATTGTGTATCTTATATACAAATAGTTTGTGCTTCCCTTCTACTGAGGACTTTGAAATTAAAGACTTAATCATGTGAATAATATTGGATGTGTACATGAGTAAACATATTGGTCTCAGGGTCCCTTTATTCTCTTAAAAAGTATTGAGTATTCTCAAGAGCTTTTGTTTATGTAGGTTCGGCCCATAGGTATTTAACATAGTAAAAAATAAAACTGAGAATTGTAAAAATATATCTACCTATTAATTAATTTTAAAATAACAATAATAAGCCCATTACATGTTAACATAAATAACACATGTTTGGGAAAAATAATTATGTTTCCCAAAAGAAAGACTAAGAGAAACTGTTCTGTTTTACACACTTGTAAATTATAGAAACATCTGAATTCTCATAGATATCTTTATATTCAGTCTGCTGTAGCATGTAATATTGGTGATGCATATAAAGAAAATCTAGCCTCACCCAGCCAGAGTGGCTCAGTGGTTGAGGGTTAACCCATGAACCAAGAGGTTACAGGTTCAATTCCTGGTCAGGCCACATGCCTGGGTTGTGGACTCGATCCCTGGTAGGGGATATACAGGAGGCGGCTATATCTATATCCCTCTCCCTTCCTGTGGTCATTTTCCTCACAAATTGTATACGTGCAAACATATCTTATCCCAGCAAGTGTTCATTTTCTACCCAGACAGCACAGACTGGTCTCACAGGAGAGGCATACACCCTTCTGGTCTTCCTTCAGCCAAATCCCTGGTGTTGTAAGCCCAAGAAGGCCTCCAGCCTCTATCTTGGCTTTTTTATTTCCAAAAACCTTGCAATAGCCATTCTGGACCCATGACACCAGTTCCAAATAATCTGCTAGTCCCCACTTCTCTCTCTTGGAGGGAACTCAGGTTATCCAAAAAAACACTGCAGATAGTAACATTCACATCCCTGCATATACCCTATGCCTTAGTTTCCTAGGGCTGCCAAAATGAGTTACCACAACCCATTAATGTCTTCCTTCGCAGTTCTGATGGCCAGAAGTCCAAAATCAAGGTGTCGGTAGGATTTGTTCCTTCTGGAGGCTCTGAGGGAGAATCCACTTCGTGCCCCTCCCCTGGCTGCCAGCATCCTCCATGTTCCTTGGTGTGGAGCTGCTAACTCCAGTCTGCCTCTGTCTTCACATCACCTTCTCTGTATGTCTGCATCTTTGTGTGAGTCTCTGTCTCCATCTTTCTCTTCTAAGAGCACCAGACATTTTGTTTTAGAGCCCACCCTTAATACAGGATGATCTAACCTCTAGATCCTTAATTACATCTGCAAGGAACCACTCCAAATCAGGTCACGTCCACAGGTTCCAGTGAACATATCTTCTGGGGCCATCACGGTACTCACTACAGCCCAGGAAAAGAGAATAGGGAAGAGCCCAGCTGCTCCCGAGAGGAGGTGGGCAGGGCGAAGGAGCAGTACACTCGCCTCTGCTAAGCATGCTTGTTCTTCCCTCCAGACAAGTTACACTCCATACTTAATAATCAAAAATAGTGTGATCTTCATCTGAACAGGAGCCCACTCCAAAAGAGCTAATAAAACAAGAATTACTTGAGTTGCGTGGTGTGTGTTCTTTTAAAGAATTGGCATTTTCTACTTAGAAGAGCCCTCCAAGACAACCAGTTTCTCACATCAGCTGAAATTATTGTTATCCACACAACCCTGGACACACCCACCCACACAAAAAAGGAGAACAGATCATGAGTTTTAATGAAAGTTGATCAGAAACTTAGACAAAGGCTCCTGGGGGTAATTACTAGGCAGGGCCACCCATGATTGCGGCTGTTTTCCTAAGAGACAAGTAAAAGTGAGTCTTTCACAAAAGAAACAGGGCCTGGCTGGGGTGGCTAAGTGGTTGAGGGTTGACCTATGAACCAAGAAGTCACGGTTCGATTCCCAGTCAGGGCACATGCCCAGGTTGTGGGCTCGATCTCCAGTGTGGGGCATGTATGAGGCAGCCAATTAATGATTCTCTCTGATCATGGATGTTTCTATCTATCTATCTCTCTCTTCTCTCCCTTCCTCTCCGTGGGCTCGATCTCCAGTGTGGGGAAGAAAAGAGAAGAAAAGACAAAAAGAAATGAAAAGAAAAGAAAAGAAAAAAGAAAAGAAAAGAAAAAAAGAAAGAATATATTTACATGACAGTGGAGAACAAGATCCTAGCTAGAACGGAAAAACATAGTGACCTAGATGAAATGAAAACAGCTGTAAGAATGGATGTGCACATGCAGCAGCAATATCCCATGCAGAAGAATGGCTCACTTGGTCAATTGAGATGTAAGGACACTAAAATATAAGGACATGCCTCTGGCATTACTGCGATCGTGCAGAATAAAGCTCCTGTCATACATACCAAGTTAGACAGGCATGATCCTTAGGGCACTCAAATGTCTCTAGATTTGTCATTCTGATATTTGCTACAGAGAAACATTCCAGATTAGCAGGGACCAAGCATGAATGCCAAGCAGCACTCATGAGCTGTGGGAAGCCCCCAGGGTGATCGCAAGACTCACCTTCAGGGTATATCCCCAGAAGTGGACACAGGTCAAGGAATACCACTGCCAACTTGGCTTGTTAGAACCGAACACAGCTCCTAGGAGGGCTTTCTAGCCTGCAGCTTTTTTATCATGTGTCAGAACGCTTGGGTACCCTGGCCACCACCCCAGAGGACAGCTGTCAGAGGAACTGCGCATCCTGCTTGAAGGCCAGAGGAAACATGTGGGCAGTGGCCCAACAGCCTGCTCTCAGTTGGGTTGGAGATCACAAAATACAACTCACCAGCAAATGATCATCCTCAACACCCCTTTCAGGCACTCTCGCCCTGTGTGTCCTCCTCGGTGTCAATATTTCCCAGAAACCTCAAGTCCAGAATCTACACCCAGTGGCTTGGCTTCGGGGAAATTTGCCTACTCACTCAGCAGAGAGACTGACCCCCACAGGCACAGCAAGTGCAGAGGCCCTGAGGCATGGCCAAGGACCAGGATGGCAGCCAGTAGAGTGAGGATCGATGAGTAAAGGAGGGGAATAGATCATGGTTTGGAGTCTAGTTTTCATTCCTAGTGTATCAAATTGTCATGAAAGGTTTTAGGAAGGGGAGTGACACAATCTTATAGTCAGAGAAGTCCACTCCTTTCAGTTAGGTTTTTTGTTGTGTTTGTTTGTTTTTGCTTCTCTGCATCAGTGATGAGTCATGGGATGGAAACAAAACCTGAGTTTCCTGGGGGGGAAAATCACAGCAGCATCTGTATTTATTCCCTTACCTGCTCATAGTCCTATTTCTTTTACAGCCTGGAACCTCAAGACTCTTACTGCCTTCCCAGGTTTTACTGGGTGCAACCATGAAGTTGGCAGAACGTCACTGTGAGCATTCTCAAGGGGTCATGCCTCAGGCAATCCTGATGGGTCCTTCAAGGAGCTGAGACAAGCCGGGGAGATGCCATCAGGTGCGCACAGGAGCACCAAGCCACTTGTCACTCAGTGGCAACAGAGCAGAATACTGTCTCTCCCAGCCTGTCTTCTACTTCTTACTTTGGCTTCTTGTTTTTATCTTTAAAAAGCAATCAGTGAAAACTCAGTGCGCTGTTCGTGTATGACGTGTGCACTCTCCTGTAAGGATATTTACTTCAATAAACAGTAAAAAGGAAAGGCTACATGCAATTTCATAATGAAAATAAAGCTCCAAGATTGATGTGCTTTGAGCTTTGAAAAGCATTCTCCTAGCACTTCCCTTCTCTCTCCCACTGCTGTAATTGAGCTACAATGTCATGCAGTGTTTTATGTTCAGTGGTTTCTCTCTAATAATTTCTCATCAAATTACATTAGAGAGGATAGGACTCCACCCCACCAAGGTCAGCTTTGGGCCCCTTCCTGACTGCCTCCTCTCAGGACCGTCCAGATGGCCCCTTCCTGGACCTGCCATCGCCAGCAATGGGCTTTCTAAAGGAACAGTGCTATTTGGATTCTAACAAAGAAACTGGCCTGCCTTTGAGGTTCTACGAGCTCGATTTGTTCTGTCAGAACTACTGGCACTTGAGATGGCTCATTCTGTGAATTTGCTATTGTCTGCTGAAGCGCAACGGGAACAATGATAATATCCTTTTTGTGTCAGTGAAATCGCCTGTGGACACCTAACTAATTAACGCCACCTGATGTTCACATTTCCTCATTCAAGCAAACTGGATGCTACCTGTGCCAGCTTTCTTCTCATCTGGGATACAGCAAACAGTGACACAGGTCAAGTTCTGACCCCTTGCATTCTCAAAAGCTCAAGAAAATAGTTATGTATGGGGGCGGGGGGGAGGGGGCGAGGAGCGAGGCAGGTATCAGCTTGACATGTTACTTCCTAATGCTTGACCTGAGCCTGCTTCGTCCTAATCTGTTGCAGTCACTCTGGACTCAAAGAACGCCCCTTTTATACCCACAGGCCTGTCTCAATCTGCTGCTGAGGTCACCTAAGGTCTGCTGCACTGGAATAAAGAATGCACACTTCATTTTATCTATTTCTCAGGCATGGAGACTTTGGTAAATGGGAGTTATGCTTTCTTTGCATGATCACTCTCTTCTCTTCCCTTTTGACTACTTTTAGCTAATTTCAACTCCTTAAGCTGTTAGTAGCTGCTTCCACATTCCCAATTGCTTATACTGCTATTCCTTGCCTAGCAACTCCACAGACATTATCTATTAAAGATTTAGCTCATTTTGTGTAACCTCTGCCTCTCTTTCTCACCCTCCCAATCTAGTTCTATCACCATTTTAAATTAAATCAATAATCAGACATTGTGTTAATAGGACTATGTTAATATTCTCTGCAGCCTAGTCACACAGAGTGATAGCATGTACTCCCTGAGATCACGCACTGAGGAGCATCATCTCTGAGGCATTCTTCCAAATAATGCACAACTTTGATCTAATCACCAGAAAACCCAAACTGAGGGACATTCTAAAAAGTAACTGCTCAAAAGTGTCAGTCATGAAAGATAAGGAAACACCAAGGAACTATGACAGATTGGAAGAGACTAAGGAGATATAACAAAATGTGATGTGAAATCCTGGATTGCAAAAGGGACATTAACGGGGCTTCAGGCTGAGAGTCAGCACTATGTGAAGCAGGAGAACGCAAATAAACTATCTTTCTGGTCCGGAGAGCCAGAGGGCATGGATCAGGACAATCTCAGTCACCAGAAAGGGAGATGGGTGTCCCAGAAAGGAGAGTGCCAGAGAGGAGGAACCAAAATTTTGTGTATAACTCAGCCCAGATCTACAGCCATACCTGACCCTCACATGCATGGAACAAACTCCAGGGACTGATCAAAGAATTTGAGACTTGAGCTACTGCACAAGAGAAGGAGTTTGTAGTATGAGCCCCTCCAAGTTAGTTTTTGCTAGAACAAAATAATTAATATGCTTTAGAGGAATAGTACATAATCCAGAGTTGCCATAATAGTCAAAGTATCCAGGACAAAAATCCACATTTACTCAACATATGAAAAACAGGGAAAATGTAACAAATTCCCAAGAAAATCACTATTTAAAAGGGCAGATTTTTCGATAACCTCAATGTTGCAAATAATAGCTTCATGACAACTATTGTAATTATGATTAGTGATATTAAGAAAAACATACAATGAATAAAAATATAGAAAATCTCAACAAAGGAGGAGAAACTACTCTTAGGTATCTCATATAAGTGGAATTATACAGTATTTGTCTTTTTGTGACTGGCTTATTTGACTTAGCATCATGTCCTCCAGGTTCATCCATGGCATAGCATATTTCAGAATTTCTTTCTTTTGTAAGGTTGAATAATATTCAATTGTGTCTATATGTTTACTTATCTGTTCATTCAATGCATACATGGGACACTCCATGTTTTAGCCATTGCTCATAATGATGCTATGAACATGGATGTACAAATCTCTTTGGATCCTGCTTTCACTTCTTTTTGGGTATATAACCAGAACAGGAATTGCTGGATCATATGGTAATTCTATTTTTATTTTTTGAGGAACTGCCATATCGTTTTCCACAATGGTTTCACCATTTTACATTCCTATTAACAGCACACAAAGGTTTATCTACATAATCACCAGCACTTGTGTGTGTGTGTGTGTGTGTGTGTGTGTGTTTTAAGTTAAAGTGGGATGGGATTGGGATAAAGGATTTGAAAAGCATGATGCAGAAGTTTGGGGGGACTCCTTGAACGGATAGAATTATGAATGGAAATGCAAGGGTGAGTGAAATAAGGCTCTTTCTTGCAAGAAGGGAATAAATTTCAGTCTTCTAAGTTGTGGGGACTAAAATTTGATGTGTGTACTCAGAAGCAGCCATCCTACTGTATAGTGATTACTCTTCAGAGCAAACTGGAGTCAGAATCTTGGTTCAATGTTTGGTAGAACCTCAGCTGTCTTAGAGATGAGCACCTCTACCCAGGATTGTTGTGAAAACTTAATGGCTAAAAGAAACTTACACATACAAGGTAAGTGTTAGTTATTATAATTATTCATTTATATTTAAGCCACCTCTGTAAATAACAGCTAACAAAATATGCATTTAACGCAGGTAACGATATTAATTGCAGGTTACCATGTGCCAGGCTTTGTGTTAATTGCTTTATATATATTATCTAATGTAATATAACACTATACACTACCATTTTACCAATGAACCTGAGGCTTAGATCAAGAACCTTTCGCAAAGTCACACAGCTGACAAACAGCAGAACCCAGGTGATCCCATGGGCCTGTGCTTTCCAAGTCCATGGCCTGCACCTTGGGAGCCTGGTCAGAGACATCTTACCTGAAGAGCTTTAGTGAGGGTGACGCGGGCCGTGCTGATGTCCATCCTGGTTCTAGGCCTCATATCATGTAGCATCCACCAAGATTGACTCCAAATTGTATGATCAATTCAGACTATGATTTTAAAAGAATTGAACTAAATTAAATGATTAAAAAGACAGAAAATCTGAGCATCAGAGAATGGACAAGAATATGAAAAGAGCCAGTCAATGAACACTGGTCTGATCAATCAATGAATACATGTCTTGTAGTGGACTTTTAGGTTGGAGAGCTATCAAGCTTGTTTTCTAAACCCTGCCTTTCAAAAATATTCTTGAAAATGAACATATATCATTAGCAAATCAGATTTTAATTCCACTTGCTTTTCCATAATTTAGTCTGTTTTAAAAAAATCTAATGTGAACTTGATCTACTAGAAATCCCCTGAACACAGTATTATACAAAAATCTCAGAAATAGGAATTGAACTGTATATTTACTTTGCCTCCATTATCATAAATATTTATTTACAGGCAGGAGGTAATTTTAAGAGTAGATACCTGTTGAAATAAACTCAGATTTCCTTGAACCCTAAAATTCTTTGTGAAAGTTTCTTCATCCTGTAATTTACCAAGAGGGTGATCTTCAGATGTTACAAATGGTTATGCTTTGAAATACAAAATGGCTGAGTTTACAAGAATTTTTCTCTCCCCAGCTCAGAGTTTAACATGAAACATTAACTAGTTAACTCTACACAGTTAACTAGTCACCTACATCAGATGCTTTACAAAGTATCCTGTAGTTGATTAAAGATGACACTCCTCTCATCACATCACAGTGAGATTATGTCCCTCCACTTGAATCTGAGCAGACCCTGTGACTACTTGACCAAAAAGATATGACAGAAGTGATAGAATGAGCAGTTTCCACTTCCTGTCTCTCAGAACAATCTTTCTTTCTTTATATATATATAATTTCTTTCTTTATATATATATAGATATTCTATATAATAAAAGCCTAATATGCAAATCGACTGAACAGCAGAACGAATGGTCGGCGGCGGGTGGGGCTGGCGAATAGGTGGCACCAGGCCAGCCAAGGCAGACACCAGTGGGCAGAGGGAGGGGACAGTGATGAGGGGGCAGTGGGGCACCATCCACCGATCTCCCTGCTGGTCACCTCCCACAGAGGGAGGCCAGACTGTGGCTTAGGCCCACTCCCCATGGGGAATGGGCCTAAGCCATCAGTCAGACATCCCTCGAAGGCTCCTGGACTGAGAGAGGGCACAGGCCAGGCTGAGGGGCCCCCAAGCGCACGAATTTCCATGCACTGGGCCTCTGGGGTATGTGTGTGTGTGTGTGTGTGTATTAATGATTTCAGAGAGAAGGGATAAAAACATCAATAATGAGAATCATCAATTGGCTGCCACCTGCACGCCACACCCACACACAAGGGGGGATTGAGCCTGCAACCTGGCATGTGCCCTGACCAGTCATGGAACCATGACTTCCTGGTTCATAGGCTGATGCTCAACCACTGAACCACACCGACTGGGCTCTTAGAGCAATTTTTCTTAGAAACGAGTGGACATGCTGTGAAGGACCCCCATTAGTATGTCATGAATGAAGGCATATGGCTGAACCTGAAGCCAGCAGCCAGAGTGAGCCGTGTTGGAAGTGAATTCTCCAACTCCATTAAACCCAAGTTGACGCTCGAGGAGCAGAGACTAGATGATCTTACCATGTCCTGCCCAAACTGTACACTGGTAAACAATAACTGGGGTTATGCCACTAAGTTTTGGAGTAGTCTGTTATACAGCAAGGCACTGGACTGCTCCTGATTTTCTCTAGATGAAAGTGTGAACCAACCAACCCCACTGTTTCACAGGCAAGTTGATCAAAGCTATTCTTTATGTGGTTCACGAGGTCAGAGGTCAAAAACACACACACAGCCAGGCGCCTGGGAATTCTTCACGCTTCTTTATTAGGAGGCACCCACAGTACAGAACCTCTGACACGGCCGTCAAAGGGGAAGTTACATTCTCTTTGTGAACACCTTCATTTTTGCTTCTGTTACCACTTTGAAGAAAGGAAATCATTTTCAAAGACATTTTAAGTTTCAAGTGTTTAAGACTCCACTTGCCTTTTGTTGTGTTTGAAAAGTAGCACATTTGAGCCCGAGCTGGAAGATTGTTTTGTGGATTTTAACTTTGATGTGGACAAGAAGTCTTGGCTGTCTGGTTGAACCAGTTCATAATTTTCATATGCAACTTTTCATCTCAAAAATGTTTCATTTTTACCTCTATCCACAAACAGATGCTGTTTTAATGCGCGCGCGCGCGCGCACACACACACACACACACACACACACACACACACACTTAAAATCGATCATGAACCACACAGCATTTCTAACAGGAAAAATAAACTTTTGCTGCCCTCTCCTGCTAAAACAATGAAATACTAAAATACTAAAAGATTTACGGAGCTAAAGCAAAATCCTCAAACCAAAAGCAATGGACATGTCATTCTCATATCCCTCAATCAAAAATCAGACAACAACCAGAAAATGTATTGGTAATATTTATATTTGAAAGTTCCTCACTGATACATGAGGTTTGGATTACAACTTATTTACAATAAGTGATTTCTTTAAAAAAAAAAAAAAAGGACAAGGGAAGGAAGAAAAAGGAGAGAGATAAGGAGGGGAAGGGAGGAAGAAGAGGAGGGAAGAAAAGGAAACCTATATTCATAGACATCGTAATATGGGATGTTTATTTCCAAGAGATACTACTGCTGTCGTGCACAAGCAGCAGCACAAGTGAACATTCCACTGGTTCAAAACTTGCTCAACTTTCTCTCAAGATGCACAATCCTTTTTGATTTTCAAAATTAAATACTGAGAAATATAAAATGCATTGCCAATATACCTACTACAAAAATCCTTTGTGGCTCATTTCTTAACTCCACTCAGAGAAAGCAGCTGAGCCAGAATATAAAAATAAAAATATTGATGTGCAAATTAAACATCACCAATCATGTCCGGTGCCACGTTTAGCTGTAGGTGACTGTCACTTTGTAATAACATTGGTAATAGCATCAAAAGAGAGAATCTTTTCATTTCCTGGGCCAGGTCAGTGCACTTAAGAATGCCAATAACATCCATACATTTTCCCTTTCCCACCCTCCCCATCCCCACAAAAAAATAAAAAAGCTTTTAAAGCTCTAAATATACTTTTTTCCCCATAGTGTGATTGAGCCTAGGGCTATACGTTTAAGTATAGCAGGTGCAATTACAAGCAGCTCCTGGCTCTGCACCCTGGACTGTCCCACGCATAGGAGGAGGTACAAAATAATTTAAACCCTTCCCTTGAGGCACGTGAGCCCAAGATGAAGGAGCATAACCCTGCTTGTGAGTATCCAGCGGCATCAAGGGTATTATTTATTTCTCACTTTTTTATTTTTTATTTTATTTTATATAAAAAAACAGTCAGATGTTAGGGAGAGCAAAATAGAATAAAATTTAAAAGGACAAAAACTCAACACTGAAGGAAAACAATGGGGCCACTTGCACAATGAGAAAAGGAATGCATGCTTGATTCAAAGGATGAGAGGGGTCAGTTCACTCACATGGGTTTTCTAGGCCCACAGCCTAAGGCCTCAGCATCACTCTAAACCACAGGGTTTTTGTTTGTTTTTTCTTCCAAAGACACTCTTAATCCTACCCCTGAAACCAATATGGTAGGGATAAGTTTGGAGTGATCATCACTCACTAACTACAATATTTGCTTTTTTAAAAATAGATTTATATATAGTTCTGGAAATTATGAAGCAAACAAAATATAACACAAAGATGCATTTGTCACAATGAGCTCAAGTCGCAGCAACAGGAGAAATGCAGGAAAGGACAGAAAGGGCTGCTGCAAATGCAGCAAGTATGTCCTTAAATATGTCACATGGTGCAACAGTCAGACAACCTAGTTACTTGTGTCACCGGACACAACATGACAAGTGTCACATTGTCACTTTCAATTAAAAAGAAAAGACAGTGTTTCTTCTCAGAAGTTGCCCTATGAATTTTAGACATGTATCTATAATTGCTTCTTTGAGTATGTCTAAAATCTGGCTTTATTCTCCTCAGTTTGGAATAATCAACACATAAATTGACATCAAGGATATCTGTGTAGTTCTCACCTTAACTCTGAAGACAGGGTAAGGTGCAAAATAGGAGCCTAGTCTTTCTCATTTCAAATGACTGCATTTCATTCTAATGGGCAGAGATATTTCATAAACCTGTGATTTTAATGTCCCTTTATTTAAAAAAGATGAATTAACGGCAAACAAACATTTAGACTGTCAAAACTAAATGTAATGCAGAGTCAAAACTAACAAGCTAAAATCGGAGAGGATTTGTTATAAATTTATTTTTTATCTTTAGTTGTTGAACTTGCACCTTTGCTCCAGCACTTTGAAAGGAAGTTGTTTCATCTTTGGCAGTCTCTGCCAAATGTACATTGAATCCCCATGAATGTTCTTTTTTAAAAAGAAAAACCTGTGAATTCCATTAAAGCATGTTATGTTTGGTGTTACATATGACTATTTTACTGTTGGTTCTTTCTCAGAATTCTCAATGCCAAGTTTTGTTTGTTTTACAAAGTTGCTGAGATGACAGTATTCATAATTAGCTGACCTTTACACACACACTGTGACCTGATAATCCGGAAACACCTAATAGGGGAGAAAGGTCAGCCGCCTTTTTTCCCCTCTTTTTCTTGGAAACAATATAACTGCATATTCTACTTTATATTTAAATGGAAGGAAGAAAGTATACAAGCCCATATTGATATTATATTTCTACTAAGAGCAACAACAGTTCATATGTTCATGTTTGCTGCTATGACAATTCAACACATGAACAGAATCAGCTCTATGCCATGAAGACTGCTGAAGTGATGGTTTAGGATTATCAACTCACTGCTGCTATGTCCATAACAAGCAAATGCATCCTGGAAATAAGCCCCAAACACATATCTTTCAGTACATAATAACGCAACCACAATAGGTTAAGTACATACTGTACACAGTTTTATCAGTATTTTTATCTCCCCAAGATGTTAAGAGTCCTCTTTTAAATACAAAGCAAAGAGCCAATAAAATATAGCTATAATACAGCCCTAGATTTTGTTTTGTTTGTTTTTGTTTTTTCTTAAACAATTTGGTCACAATGCACCTTTGATATAAAAGCATTTTTAAACTTTATTATTAATACTCAGGACATTAGGAATTTCCAGATTTTTTTCAGTAGCATTTGTAGAACCACTTTTGGTAACAAATACAGTAGTTAGGAATACGCATCCAATTCAGAATGCATAATAATGTTTATCCTGAATCCTTTCTGGCTAAAAACAGGGCTGGCGCTGTGATGAGATATAGGAGAATCTACAAAAAACACGGTAACATGTTTGTTTTTCCCCAGAGGCTACATCCTCTTTTGCTGGAATACTTTATAAATACATATTAAAAAGTAAGGCAACAACTCCAAACAGTCCAAGCTGTTTGCTCAACTCTATTCCCAATTAGATCCGCAATCCTGGCGATCAATTTCATGGTTGTACTATTTAGTGTCTGTCTTTCTGATTTCAAAATGGTCCAAAGGATGTTTTCTGACATGCCTAAAACATCTCTGGTATGTGTGTTCAATGATGTACGCAATTAATACTGCTCAGGTACTGAAGCCTATGATGTCCCAGTGCCTGTTTGCAAAGGATTCAAGACATTGATTTGGATTCACCTTAAACTCCTGCACGAATCCAAAATTCCCTTCCCTACTATGTTTATCACCTCTTCTCTTTTACTCCAAATTTTAAACCTAAAGGAATACCAGGACTACCTGGCTACTGGAAAGATGTTCACTCCAGTAAGCAAAACTCTCATCTGGGACCTTTATAACTCACGGCCCCATTCCATGTGGACATTCAACTCAAGAAGATGTGCAAAAGGAAAAGATGTCAAATTACAGTCAAGTTATCCAGAAGAGGGTGTTATACAAACCTATATGGAAATGACAGTCTTTTTTTTTTTCTTCCTTTCCTATAAATACATTTAACAGCTTAGCAGAAAGACAAGCTAAATTTAAGATTGTTCACATTTGAGAATTGTTTCATACTCTCTGCTAATGATAAATAAGGAACTCCCGACAATGGAATTTTAACAGCAGTTTCATTAACAGGTCTCTGAAAACTGCTCTTTTTTTTTTTTAAAGGGTTAAGAACAATGATTATGTTTGCAAAGTTCTGAGAAGTCCATCTACTGTCCAAACTTTGGATTGAAGTCCTTATTTTTTTTTTCCTTTACTTAGAGACAGGTATATACAGTGCTGTTGTAATAATGAAACAAATGTGAAATCTACTGTAAAGTTGCACAATACAGAAAACTGTTGCTCCATCTTCTACTACATAAATGTGTGACTCCACAGGTTAGTAATGTTGCTGCCATTGTTTTTGTTAAGTTGGAATTATCCCATCACGTCTAAGACCTCTCTTCAACTCCAGATCCTCCAGTTTTTTCCACAATTCCTCACGCTCCTTTTCTTTCTTTTTCTCACTGGGGAAGAAACAAAATATAAAGTAAATACCTGGGGAGGTTTAAAGAAGTTATTCATCAATAACTGTCCCTTGAACATTCTTTTTCCCATGTATGTTTTAAAAGGTCTTTGAAAAGCTTGGCATTAAGCTTATGGGTATTTCTTCTTTTTGGTTTTTCTCTCTCTTGCTCTTTTATCTGACACTTATTTAGACACAAAGTAGTATTAATGAACAGAATAGAAGATGATAACTTTTTATTGTTGTTAATCCTCACCCAGGGATATTTTTTCCATTGATTTTTAGAGAGTGAAAGGGAGGGGGAGAAACAAAGAGAAAGATCGATGTGAGAGAGACACATCAATTGGTTGCCCCCTACATGTGCCCCAACCAGCATAACCAGCTAGGGTTGATTTTACATTAATATTCCTTTATACTTAATACAGAATATTAACTTCAAAATTACTGAGAAACAAAAATGAGGATCATTTATATGTATCTGTTATCCTAAAACCAAGGGCACATTAGTGACTTTCACTTGGGATCTACTTAAAATCTAATTTTCTCTTTGTCTCCAAACAGTTTCTCAAAAGAGATGCTAGAAATGACACTGATACAGAGAATGCAGTAGGTCAAGAAAATATACTTCCTCTTTATGAATATCTGTTTTTCCTACACTATGTCTATTTAAACTCTTTAGCAGTATCTTGTAAGTGTTAATAAATCACAAAATCTAAATTAACGTATTTAATACTTACAAATACAACCAAATTATGTATTATTTCTTCTGTGATTGCAGTTTTAATGATCTGGACAGAACTGTGTTGATATTACTATATATTAAAACTTTAATGTTCCAAGGCTTCAAATTTAATTCAATATCAATTTAACTAGTGACTTCCATATTTGGGGGGAAATTGGTAAAATTTACTAAAACTCTAGATGTCTAAAATAGGGTTAACAAATTTTATTTTGCCAAGGACATGTTTAGATTACCATATTTTTATAAAAGAAATAGTGCTGATTTTAACATCAATCAAGTCAGAAGTACATAATCCAGGAATATATGAATATAATGTAAATTAATAAATTCACATATATTAAAATAATTAATTCATTTCTGTCCCTAGCTTTCCCATGTTGTGATGAGCCAGTAAACAGCACACCCAAATGACATCTGTGTATCCATAAATTCAGATAATTCCTGAAAAAGGGCCATGTGTTACTTTACCTAGCAAAAATTTAATGTCAGTTACAGTATAATATTTACTCAGGGAAATCCACATAGGTTAAGTGAAATTTGTATATAATTCTAATGCCTCATATTTTTATATCATCCCCAATTTTTTAAAGTTATGTTGATAACTATAGCAATAGAAATTAATTTTCATTGCCCACAAAAAAAAACCACTCTAGAAATACTTGAGTAATTTTATATTCTCATCCCACTAGTCTTAAGGAAACATTTCATTATGTAATATGGTCATTAATATTATCATTTCATAATTAATATTTTGTTATTTTAAGCTTTTGTTTACTATAATTAATTTCATCTATCTCAAATATAATCTGCACAACATAAATTTCAGTGGGCATAATTTTCAAACAATTACCTGTAGGGTAATTTTGACCCTGAAAATTTATATTTATATAACAAGATTAGATAATCCTTCAATCATTATGAATTCCAGATTCTTAACTGTAAAAGCAAGCTGTTTGGTAAATTACCTCTTTTGGTTTCTCAGTACAGTTTAAGAATAATATTAAGTCTAAATAAATGTTATCAGGGAATACTGATTTGAGTACATTTAAATCAATTCTGTAAATCCTGCTGGTTTCAAAGAATATGACCTTTAATTTGGAGGAAGAGGGAGAAGAAATTGGTAAGCAAGGCCTTAGGATCTTTATTCAACTAAAAAACAGTTTAAATATACGTAAGGTTCACACTGCCCTAATTCAGTTTAAATTAAGAACCGACATCATAAAAATACTCATCATCTTATTCCTGAAGAGTTTCTTTGATCAAAGCTTTATGGCATTCAGTACCATCTGTGCTGGGGGGCTTTTCTTCCAGGGGAACTTTGTGCTGATCTATCATAAATCTTTTGTTCAGACAACTTTATCTTCAAAAGTTCTAAATATTTCTGATATAGTTAATGTCACCCCCATTCTTTCCCACTTTTCTCTCTACCTGTAGGAGTGAGTTTAAAAACTTAACCATGTTGTCAAGCTAGGATACTGTCAAATTCTCTCCCAATTTCAATTTTACATAGCACTAATGTTGGCATGTGTATCTAACAGTGTTAGATACTTATTTCACACACAATTTCAGACTTGCAATCCTTACAATTTTATCTGAACTGAAACAATTACTGGTGTCTTGCCATCCAGAAGTGAAATCCTTCATTGAGTTCTCTAAAAGTACCAAATAAATCTCTTTATTCTCTTTTCCTATTCTATATCTAAGGAGAAACCAATGTTTCCATCTATTCTGTTTAACCTTCGACTGTTCTTTGAACAAAATATTACCCTTGCTTAAAAATAATCCTTCTCTCAATAAGAAAGCCCATTTGCTATAAGTCACTTTAATATATCAGATTATCAGAATCAACCTCACAGTGTCTATTTCTGATACCCTTAATTAATTCTTATCTTTTTAAAGAGTTTGTCTAATTTAAATAATAAATGATCAGTAAACAGTTTATTACTGAAGTTCAATAAATATGAATTTACTTCAATCAATTTCAATATCTATACATATAAAACCCTAAGTGACCGACCATTCAACCGTTTGCTATGATGCACACTGACACTCAATACACAGGCATGGAAACATGGAACAGACTGATGAATCTCAGAGGGAAGGGGGGAGGGTGGGAAGAGATTAACCAAAGATCTTATATGCATACTAGAGGTCTGGTGCACGGATTTGTGCACCGGTGGGTTCCCTCACCCTGGCCTGTGCCCTCTGGCAATCCAGGACCCCTCGGGGGATGTCAGAGAGCTGGTTTTGTCCGGATCCTCACAGGCCAGGCCGAGGGACCCCACTGGTGCACAAATCCATGCACTGGGCCTCTAGTTTTAGAAATAAAGTCTTTAATACTGTTAATTGGATTCTACAGATTTAATCCTTATTCAACTGGGATAATAAGCTATTAGTTGCTTAAAAAGGAATATTATGTACAGTATACCTTTTAGTGGTATATCACAGCATGAATGTGTACTTTACTTCCTTTATTTAAATAATTATTTAAATTAGACAAACTTTTTAAAAAGATAAGAATTAACCGTGGGCATTTTAAGTTGGGGACAAGAAAAGTTATTATAAATTCAGTGATTTGCAAAAACTGTAAATATAATAAAAGTTCTTTAAATTGCAAGTATGACCCAACATATCCCATACTTAATATTTATTCCATTATTTTATTAAAAATCTCAACCTCTTCTGTCTACAATTAAACACTTGCCATATTCCATGATTAAGTTGCTTTTCAATATATCATAGTATAATTGTTTTTAAATGAGTGTAATGGTCCTTTGTCTCCTGCCACCAAACCTTTCCCCTCATTACTCTCTTTATCAATAAATGCAAGTAACACATTCAAAATCAGGCAAAGCAAAGAAGCAAGGGAACCACAGAGAGCTTTGCTCAGGAGATTCCACAAGGTCCTGGGTCTGAACACACACACACACACACACACACACACACACACACACCTCTGGGATCCTCTAGGTTCACAGTTTTATAATATATAAAGTGGCATTTGCTTCTGTATGATCAGAGCCAAAAAAACAAAGGCCCCACTACTAACAAACTCTCTAGACTTTCCTCAAAGTCTCCAAGTACATTGATGCCATGGTCTGAACATTTGTGCCCCTAGCCCCAATTCATATGCTGAAATCCTAATCCCCAAAGATGATGATATTAGTAGGTGGGGCCCCTTTGGGAGGTGATCAGGTCAAGAGGATGGTCCCCATAATGGGATTACTGCTCTTGTGAGTGATACCACAGAAATCCCTTGACACCTCTCCCCCTTCCTCCAAGTGAGGACACAATGAGAAGGTGCCAGCTATGAACCAGAAACAGGGCCCTCATCCAGCCATGCTGGCGTGATGCTTTCGGACTTCCAGCCTCCAGTACTGTGAGCAATTAATTTCTGTTGTTTACAAGCTGCCCCTAAAACACCCATATGTGGTATTTTGTTATTGCAGCCCGAATGGACTAAGACATCATCTTTTGGAAAGTTGGACATATTGAACAAGAAATAACAAAACTGAAGAATCACATAAATGAAATTAAGAAAGGCTTTATTCAGCCATAGCATCTATAATAATAAAAGCGTAATATGCTAATTAGACCAGGTGTCCTTCCGGGGCTGTGAGGGAAGCTCGGGTCCCGGGTGCCAGAGGGAAGCCAGTGCTGGCAGCCAGGGGAAGGAAGGCCTACTCCTGCATGAATTTCATGCATCAGGCCTCTAGTTTATTATAAAGAGTACGCCTGTTCTTTGCCCCCTTTTGGTCTTAAGCATTTCAGTATTTATAAAACACCAGACTCTTCACCTCCCTGTCCTTTCAATTGTAATGAATTTGTTGGGGTTCTAGAATAGAAAATAAATTCTGAGCCAAAGAACTAAACAAAATGGTGCCTCGTCCCTCCTGCTGCTGGAGTGAAGTATAAGATCAGCCCAATTGTCGTTCAAGTAAGTTCAGGACAGGAGCGGATCCAGCTGGCAAACTACCTGATGGTTCCCTTATGCAGACCTGAATGCCAGCTCTGTGCCAAGCTCTTAACCCTGAGGTAGAAGAGAAACACTACAGAAGGGAAGGAGGAAAGCAGCCTTTTTCAAAACAACACTTTGCTGCCCAGGGGCTCCACTAAAAAAGACACAACTAATGAGCATGCAGAAATGAAGAGTTAAATAAATAAAATTGTATGGCTTAGGACTGCAGTGCAAATAAGCCACGTCAGCAAAGAGCAAGGAACGAACTCAATAGTTTTGGGCACAGCTGACAAAAAAGCTTTAAAAAGTTACCGCTGGCGATCTGACTTGTATGTGGCTGTCAGCTCGTCAAACATGGTGCTGTTCATTTCCATAAACGCCTTCAACACATTGTAGACTAATGCCACGATAGCCCTGAAAAGCAGAGAAGAGGGACTTATTAGTTAGTTGTACATAATGGGAGGGAGAAAGAGAGAAAGCACAAACCTTGAATGAGCTCCACGTATTGCACACTATCTCCATCCCTTTTAGTTGGAACAACTAGAAATGACATACAGTTCATTTCCAAATCAAGAGTTACTGTCTTTACTGTTCAAGGCAAGACATCTTTCTGAGGGGTTGGCAGGATTAAAAAAAGAAAAATTTAATTCTGCCCTTCTAATTATTGGTAACCAGAATAGATTTGCCTGTGGGCAACTGTTAACTTCATTTAATAAAAAAGCAAGCATAAAAATAAAGCAACTCCACCTTAAAAAGGAGCACCTGTGGTAGCACTAACCTTAGAGGCCTAAGTTTGCATAGAATTTTATTTTTATCATTATCATGTATATTATCATACAGAATTCATCAAAATCAAAAGCTGGAAATATGTAATTTATATCATTCATATCCATAGATACGATATTAAACCCCTATAAGTTGGGGAGTTTAATATGAGTTAGTTTCTATTTGTGATTTGCATCAGTCCACTCAGACCAACTTGATCCCCTTGCTGATCCAATACATTGCCGGTAAGGTAGCGGGCAAGCTGGTGATGGCTGTGATGAGCTGTGGAACAGCATACAGCTAACCAGCCAAAACGGTGGTCCATACTCAGCAAGGAAAAATAAGCTCTTGGGCAACACGAAGACTGTCCCTTGATGGGCCTGACAGCTCAGACCAGATCTAAATAGCACTGCCCTTTGCAAAACTATACAACAGTGCTTCTCTTTTGCAATATGCTCCAATACCTCTGAAAAGGGCACTGGTAAAAGTTAGGCCAGGTGTTAAGTAAACCACGGGTTTGATGTTTCCAAAACGTTTATAAGAAGCTGTGTTGCTTCTTCCCTGTGCCCATTAGCAAAAGGAAAACGTATACTCCCTTCTGCTGAAATGAATGACTTCCCCAAATGCTCCGGGCAGTGATGGAGAAGGGCCAAAAACAGTATACTGAGCAATTACACACTCTTGCTGAAACCACTCTCTAGGCTAGATTCTCAAGAGACTATCTGCGTAAGGAGACTTCATTGTTTACCAGCTCCTTATTTTTACCAGTTTTGTTAATAAAATTTCGTGAATTTGGAAAATGTATTATTATTTTACAGTTGTATGCAAAACTTTTAAAGCCAAACTAATTACTAATATACTGAATTCTACCTGCTGATTTTTAATGCCACCTTAACTTTTCTTTCTATTCCCCAGAGAAATATGTAAAGACATTCAAATACAGAATGCTCTAACTTTCACAGGCCTAGAGGTTAAAGTTCTCTTTGAAGACTATAAACTTTTCTTCCCTCAGAACATATATAATGACTAAGTTGGTTTTTTTAAAAATGGATCTTGCTAAAATGCCAATCAATTCAGATCACATCACTTTACAGCTCTTTAGTGTTTCCTTATCATTCACGTGGTGAAGGCTCACGTGGGCCCCACTCCCCTTTCTAACCTCGTCTTCCAGCAACCTCCCCAACCTCCTGTGCTTCAACCTTCCCAAACTCTCAGGTCTCGGGCTTTTTACATTTTTATTCCTTTTTATATGACAAGACGGACCCACACTCTGAAAGGGCTTCCCCATCCCATTCACCTGCCAAATTCCTTTAAGATTCAATTGGCGCCTCACCACTCCACAGATGTCCTCAAACCCTTCCTCTCCCTCTACAGCATCCCCATATCTGTTCCATTCATAGACGGGCCAGAAGCCCTCAAGTGAACTATGTTAACAGAACACACTTATAACACTGCTTCATAAAACTATCTGTTTACTTGTGGGTCTTGCCAACCAGTCAGTGAAGTTGTTAAAGGTAGGGACTTTATCTTTTCACATAGTCCTCTTTAGCAACAAGCACAGCATCTGGCACATAGCAAGCACTCACGACATTTAATAAGCAAAAGAGAAAAAGGGAGGGAGGGAGAGAAGACCAAAGGAACAGAGCAAGGGAGGGAAGGAGAAAGAAAGGGAAGGGAGGGAGGGAGGGAGGGAGGGAGGGAAGGAACGGAAAACCTACGGATTCCAATGTTCTTTTGAAATCCTATACAGACTGGAAAACATGATGGGAAGGATGACATTAGAGTTTTCTTCTATCAAACTCATGATGTATTCATTATTCCAATAATAGAGCGCCCTTTCTGCCACCTTTGAGAAAAGAAAAAGAAAATGTTAAGAGAGAGAAAAAGACAAAGATAAAATTAAAAATCTCCAAACAAAAGTACTTTAAGACTATTTTTATATCATTCAACCAAATGTAAAATTAAATATTAATCACGCTCTACATTTTGGGAGGTTTAAAATCTTTCAGAAAGTTCCAAAGTGGTTCATCAATTTGGAGAAGGAAAAGAAGTTTCCTTACCTATTTCTATTCTCCTTTCATACTGCTCATTTCTTCTAATTCCACATTTTTTCTGCATAGCTCCCAAGCTCTGGACACCTCTATTCCCTATGCCACACAGTTTCCACCATTCCTTTAACCCCTTTCCTGACTCACCTCTTTCACTCACACAGCACATGGCTGACACCGTCAATAGCTGCAGAGAAAACCCAGCTGCCCAACCCTGCAGAGCAGTCCCCTCCGCTAAGCACCTACTGTGGCAGGTGCTGTGCCTGCACTGCAGGGAGAATGTACCATTGTCCCCACCACCTACGGAGTAGCTACTGTTGTGCCCATTGGACGAAGGAGGACACTGAGGTTCAGAGAGACTGGTAACCTAGCCAACATCACGTGACTAGCAAATGGTAAAAGCTAGGACTCGAGTCTAGTGCCTGGACTCTTTCCAGACTTCATTTCTGTCACCCTTGCTTTGGACTAAATAAGCCAGGAGAAAGTCGCTCCGTTTCTGGACTCGGGGACACAAGATGTATATAAGACTGCCTGTTATCTCAGATCCCTTTTCTCTGACCACCTCACTATCAACTGACTCTAAGAATTCAACAGAATACCTCCAAAAATAATCTAAAATCATCTATAATAGGAATCAATATAAACCCAATTCTCAAAAAATATTCTAAAATCCCCAAAAAGGGTAGTTATATGAGAAAAGAGGGGCTTCTTTCATTCCATCAGATTAAAAATTATGTTTTCATTTAAAAATTAAAATTTAAATTAATTTTAATTTTATATGAATATATGCATAACCCATGGACACAGATAATAGTGCAGTAAAGCCCTGGGGAGGGCAGAAGGGGGTGAAGGGGGGGAAAGGGAACATCTGTAATACTTTCAACAATAAAGATAAATTAAGTGAAAACTATAAAAGAATAAAAAAATAAATTTAATTTTAAAGTAATTTTAATTTAATTTAATAAAATGGTACAAGATGCATCAGCCAATACACTCTTGAGAAATTAGAACCTTTCCATTTACATTATTCAACTTGGTTCAAAAAAAAAGTCCTGGGACTTGTGAGGCACTAGGCCCTGAGAGTACAAAGAAACAATCATTACTGAATGTTTACCATATGCCAGGCACTATGCAAAGTGTTTCACATACATATTATTCAATCCTCACCACCAATACACTGAGTAGGTAGCATTATTTCTATTTTGCCAGTGAGGAAACTGAGGCTCAAGGTCACATGGCTGGCAAGGGGCAGACTCCAAAGTCCCTGCTCTTAAACTCTTTTCTCTGTCATCCGTATGGTGTTCAGACGCCGGTGGGGAAAGGAGGAATCGACCTATGAGCCTATCCATGTAAACTGTGGTAAGTGTCACATCAGACACAGAAATAAAGTGCTGGAGGGAAGGGCAGACAGAACCACCCTGATGATGTGGGGGAGAGGAGTAGTGGCAGGATGATGACATAGGGGGTGGCATCTAGGCTGGGCTTTGGAGGATGAAAGGAGGAGGGAAATACAGGAAGGGAGGCAGAGGCACCAACATGGACAGTGTCTAAACACCACAAAGCACACAGTGTGTCTGAGGCAGTATGTCTGAGGCACAGGATAAATGTTTGCTGGATGAACCAATGAACACAACGAATGAATAAAGAACCTCTTTACTTTACTTCTTTTGTTTTCCGTTCTTTTGTTCTATCGAATAATTTAAAATTCTTTTTTCTTTCTGCTATAGACCGAACTATGTCATTTCCCCACTCCCCGCCAATTCCTAGGTTGAAGCCCTACCCCCATGAGGTGAAGTCATGAGGGTAAGGTCCTAACTGAACAGGCTTTGTGGCCTTATAAGAGAGATAGTGCCTCTCTTTCCACATGCACTCACCACGGAGAGGCCATGTGAGGACAAGGTACCAGGTGGTCACCTGCGAGACAGAAAGGAAGCCCTCACAGAAGCAGGTCCTGCTGGCTCTCTAGTCCCAGACTTCCAGCCTACAGAACTGAGAAATGAGCTTCTGTTGTGCATACAGTCTGGTATGGAAACAGCTGCAGTCTAAATATTTGTGTCACCTCAAAACTCATGTGTTGAGATCCTAACCCTGAAAGATGACGGTACTAGTAGGTGGGGTCTTTGAAAGGTACTTAAGTCATAAGAGTGGAGCCTTCATGAATGGGGGTCAGTGCCTTTCAAAACAGCCCCTCTGCCATGTGAAGACACAAGAAGAAGCCTGTGACCCATGAAAGAGCCCTTACCTAACCATGTTGGCACCCTGATGTCAGACTTCCAGCCTCCATATAACTGTGAGTGATCATTTCTGTTGTTCATAAGCCACCCAGTCTATAGCATTTTGTTAGTCAGCCCCAGCTGACTAAGACACTTTGTCTCCTTTCTGAGCTTCTGAGAATCACTTACTCCTTCCTGGTGATACTCATTTTAAAAGATTCCAGCTCCTTGCCCTTGCCTGTGTGGTGTGGCTCAATTGTTTGGGTATCGTCCTGTGCACCAGGAAGTTGTCAGTTCGATTCCTGGTCAAGGGCAGATACCAGGGATTGTAGTCTTGATCCCCAGTGGGGGCATGTAGGAGGCAGCTGATCTATGTTGCACTCTCATATTGATGTTTTACTTTCTCTCTCCCTCTCCCTTCCTCTCTCTCTAAAAATCAATAAGCTATTCTTAAAAAAATTAAAAGGCTCCTGCCTGGCCATTGTGGCTCAGTGGTTGAACATCAACCTATGAACCAGAAGGTCACAGTTCGATTCCCAGTCAGGACAATGCCTGGGTTGTGGGCTCAATCCCTAGTAGAGAGCACGCAGGAAGCATTAATCAATGACTCTCTGTCTCATTATTAATGTTTCTATCTTTCTTCCTCTCCCTTCCTCTCTGAAATCAATAAAAATATTTTTAAAAGGTTCCTGCTCCTTGCCCTAATTACACCAAACATCCTCATGAAAACAGTAAATAAGGTAAACAATCCAGATGTTTGAGCCGCAGCCATGTGTAATATGCAAAACATCTACAGTATCCTGAATTTTTCCTATCTAGATGTGTGTTATATCATCCAATGTAATGGTTCATATAATGGTTTCTAAGTGTGTGTGTGTGTGTGGGGGGGGGGGGGTGGCACTATACAATCACAAGATTGTCACGAGACCACTGACTTGACACACTGAGATGTCTTTAGACAACAGCGGTGTCTCTAACTGTGCAGGATAATGCAGAGCAGGGGAAAGTCCCTCAAGTCCACTGTTAGCCAACTACAATCTGAACAATTTCTTCAAATCAGCAGGCAGTATATCAAGAGTCAATTCTCTACTCTGTAATTCAGACCTCTGGTGAGATATCGAAGGATAAAGCCTAATGTGTATTCACCCCAGATCACCCTCTTCCCTCTTGCGTGGGTTCCTCATCACTGCAGCAAGGGCCTGATAGAGAAAATTGCCCAGGTTCACCTGCACTGTATTCTCCCCAAGTGGCCACAAGGAGGCAGAGTGGTGCCACAGGAAGGTTCAGACAAGCAGCTATACCTATTGATTTCACTGCATATTAACTTGGGACCTTAAGCAAATCATTCTCTGAGTCTCGTTTTTATTTTTTTTCATCTAGAAAATGGGCGGTGGAGGGGGGAAGGGAGCTTCATAAGATAATTTGAAGTTTAGAAATAATGTACGCAAAGCAGCTAGTATAAAGTAAAATTTCAGTGTTCTTTTTCTCTTAAGCTTTATTTAGCATTCTCTCTTATACTCTATAGCACGCATGTCAAATTCAAAGGCTAACACGGGCCAAATTAACGAGGCAAACGGCCCGTGGGCGACGAGTTTGACATGCTTGCTCTATAGGAAGCCTACCAGTCTACCTCTTATTCAGCTACTTTACTCTAGACAAATTATTCTGCCACTTTGAGCTTTAGCACTCACGTCTGTAAAAATCACAATCACAGGGTGGTCAGAAGAATTAAAGTTACTGAGCAGAAAGCATCATCACAGTGACTGGCATATAGTGCTCAAGATAAAGGTGCTTATTGTTAAAATTATTGGTATCATGTGAGAAAATAGCAAATAAGTAACAACAGGTAGCTGGTGTCCATTATATTAATTCAATACAAATAAAATTTTACCAAAATAATACATGCTTCATAGGCTACTCTGCCTCATGCCCTCCTGGTACTAACCTGAAAATGGGGGCTAGATACACACTTGGCAATTTGTTTAAACAAAGGTTCTTGAATTTTAATAAATTGTGAAGGTTCAATCACATCCAATATTTCTTCCAGCTCCCCAAGAAACATAACCTGTAAGTAACACACAAGACACAAAATGTCAGGCATTTCATTAAAAAATCCATAGGAATGGTGAGGATTAATGAGAGTTAGCACTGTTTTAAGAAAAAATTATACATAAAACCAAACATAGCCGAAACCGGTTTGGCTCAGTGGATAGAGCGTCAGCCTGCGGACTGAAAGGTCCCAGGTTCGATTCCGGTCAAGGGCATGTACCTGGGTTGCGGGCACATCCCCAGTAGGAGATGTGCAGGAGGCAGCTGATCGATATTTCTCTCTCATCGAGATTTCTAACTCTATCTCTCTCCCTTCTTCTCTGTAAAAAATCAATAAAATATATTTTTTTAAAAAAAACAAACATATATGAACACAGGTATTATGCTAGATGTTCATTTCACAAAGAATTCACCAGAGGGTGCTTGTTGAGAGCAAGTTCCCTTGACATTGAAAACACAATTCTATTTACTTTGGAAAAAATACATGTTACATCTATTACACACAACAACTGCTCTTGGACACAGGGATCCTGCAATACGGGACTGTCCTGTGCTCTCTCTCTACTGCTATCAACCCAGCTATCTCTTCCCTCACCCACATGTTTTAAACCACAGGGGGTGGCCGTCCTGAATGCATGCACAAAAGTCCACAATGGCACATGCAGATACTTCCCAAATATGTCCAGCTCTGACCTGTGGTAGGTGTTCCTCTAGGACAGGGGTGGGAAACCTTTTTTCTGCCAAAGGCCATTTGGATATTTATAACATCATTCTCAGGCCATACAAAATCATCAACTTAAAAATTAGCCTGCTTTATTTGGTCAAACATTTAATTAACTCGCCCCTAATGTCTTGGTAGGGCCAGACCAAATGATTTCACCGGCCTCATATGGCCCATGGGCCAGGCCCGATCCCCACCCCTGCCCTAGGATATGCTGTTAACAGAACACATAGGATCGGAAAGATACAAATGAGCAGGTTCACCCCCAGCAGGTAGCCTTTAAAGCCTTTCTACCCAATCTCCACACTTACACATATGCACATGCACATCATTGTTCACTACTGAGCACAGTGAATCTCATGGCCTCAGCACCATGTGCCTCAAGAAACTGCTTTTAGATCACAAAATGGAGCCAAATCAATAGTATAGTCAGTTGTTTTAAATATAATGGAAAACCGACAGAGAAACAAAAACAAGTTACCTATCTAGGCATAAAAAAATAATTACCTTAGAAATATTAAGTATGCAATTAAAATATGAAAAATGACAATGCCTTCTTTATATCTTAAGATACATCTGAGTAGCAATGCATACTTTTAATTTTACCTATCAGGTGGTAAGAAATTAGATGAGTTTTTTGAAGCTGTACAGGGTTTTGGAGAATTGAAACTGATTTGAAAAGGAGGGTGTTTCCATTAAAAGCAAAATTTGTAGACTCTTGCCATTTGTCATGATACAAATTCTGACCTAGCCAGTTTGGCTCAGTGGATAGAGCATCAGCACACTGAAGGGTCCCAGGTTCCATTCCAGTCAAGGGCACATGCTCGGATTGCGGGTTCAATCCCCAGTAGGGGGTGGGCAGGAGGCAACCAATCAATGATTCTCTTTCATCACTGATGTTTCTATCTCTCTCTCCCTTTCTCTCCCTTCCTCTCTGAATTCAATTAAAAGAAAATCAAACACATAAATTCTCCCCAAATTTTTCCAAAGTGTAAAACTAATAAACAGCTGATCTTTTCTGGGCCATTTTCATATCGTTTCTAACTTTTCAGGAAAGTGGATCTAGATCTGGCACCCAGCTAGGCTCACTTCCAAGTTAAGAGACACTCCCTCACAACAACCTTGCATGGCTTTTTTTTTTTAAGTACAAATCATTGTAGGTCAGAGGTGTCCAGGCCACTTGTAAACAGCTAAACTACAGGTCTGTAATATATTTTATGACTGTGCATAGGAAGATCCCATCTAAACTATGTGTTAAAGTGGGTATTTGGGCAGTTTGCTCTAGCAGCAGTAATGGCGAACCTTTTGAGCTCCGCGTGTCAGCATTTTGAAAAACCCTAACTTAACTCTGATGCGTGTCACATATAGAAATTTTTTGATATTTGCAACCATAGTAAAACAAAGACTTATATTTTTGATATTTATTTTATATATTTAAATGCCATTTAACAAAGAAAAATCAACCAAAAAAATGAGTTCTGCTCTAGCACCTATCCACAGTGACAGCAAAACCTCCACACTATGAAGGTGGTTACTAGGAAGGTGACATGGAGAGGCCAGACAGTTGGACACATGTCTGGGACCTGGCTCAGGCTTCCGTAGGGCTGAGCAGTACTGTGACTAAAGTCCAGGGTTCAGGAATCAGGAAGAAGGCAGGTTCTGGCCTAACCACCTATAGTTAGTGTACTCGGCCAGGCTCCTTAACTTCTCGAGGCATCAATTTCATAACCAGTAAAATGAGAACATTGGTAGTCCTGCCTTAGAGAGCTGCAATGAGGGTTAAGTGAAAGAATTCATTTTATACATGCTTATTAGCTTGTGCCTGGCACTCAGCCAATTATTTAGTACGCTATTAACACACTGACATTAAGCACTTACCTCTTTCTGACTACATGTTTTGGGCCAAAATTTCATTAACCCCCTAATAACCTAAAATGGAAAGGAAAAAAACAAATGACACTTAATTTTTCATATGCACTCCATGAAAAGTGGTCTATAATTCAAAATTATGGAAAAAAGTACTTACTGGTTCTGTGAGTGAAGGATCTTTCTCCAGAAATTGTACTATGCAATATGCCAGCTGAAGAAATAAAAAGGAAGGACAAAATTAGGAATTCTATATAGTAAGTTTTCAAAAGACGTATTATTAAAACTTCCTAAAATGTTTCTAGACTCTGGTTTTAGTAACTTCACATCCAATTTATTTTCAAAATAAAAAATACATAAAAAGCTACTTGTCAAGTCAAAGAGTGGCACTAATAAGGCTCCAGGGGAATTTTTTTTAAAAAAGAAGGCTGGGATAGCCCTGGCTGGGGTGGCTCAGTTGGATGGAGCATTGTCCAGTGCACAGTAAGGTTGTCAGTTTGATTCTCAGTCAAGGTATATAACTAGGTTGCGGGGATGAAGCAAGTGATTGATGTTTCTCTCACACCGATGTTTCTCTCTCTCTCTCTCTCTCTCTCTCTCTCTCTCTCTCTCTCTCTCTTTCTCTCTCCTGCCCCCTCCCTCTCTAGGATCAATATTTTTTAAAGCCTAACATAACAAAAGAAAAAGAATATTGGGACATGAAGTAGCTAGCTAATGAAAAGCAGAGGTGAAATATCACATTCAATATATTGTGAAAGCACCTCATCTACATATAGTTTGAACTACATCTCATGGGCTTTCTTTCTGTCTGTGCTAACCTCAACAGTACTGCGTTTTACTGTGGTTCCAGAAGAGCATTCTATGAGAAGTAGGCTCTTCCTAAAAACCTTGCTGGCTGCCTGAAATGGCACATGCAAACTAAAGCAGTTTCAGGAAGACACAGAAGGCTCTACCTGCCAGTTGGACCCTGGAGAAATATGAGTTTTACATCTGATACTAACTCATCTAAGCAAGAATTCTTTTATTGGATGATCACACAATGTGATACCCTGCTTCAAAAACTAGAGGCAAGATTTGTGAAAGGGCTGGTAAGGATTCTTGGATAAGAAACCCAGTCTTGGGAAACAACTTTTCGAGGGTGTTCTAAATTAGAAGCATATGGACTAATTTTCCTCGAAACACAGAACTTCACATTTAAAGAGGAACACTGCTCAGAAAAATGTGTTACATTTTTATGCAAACTCAAAACATTCCCACTGGGGGGATTGGGGAGTCACAGGTTTGAAATGCTAAAATTAAAATGCCACTAGATCATTTCTCTCCCCCCTAGTGACATGCTTACCATGCAAGACAATGTTAGCATGGGAATTAGAGTGGGAATAGACCAGGGTACACTTTTTAAAGTAATGGAGGCTAAAAATAAAAAAGATGTGAAAATATTGATTTGTTTACTCTGAGTATTTATTTGTGTGTAGAAAGTTAGAAAGATATGGTGAGTGAACTAGAAGAGGGAGCAAAAGGCAACTTAACAGACTATTGCAAAATAAGGCTGAGACAAAATGTTCAAAAACTTTAAAAAATGATTACACATGTCTAAAGATCTAAATCTGAAAAGCCCACACACATATATTACTATACACAACATGTTCAATATATAATTTTGTGAACTGGGCAAGTCATCTAAATTCTCTGAAAAATGAGATGACTAACTAAATACTCCTTTCACTTGAAAAATATTCCCATGAGTCTCCTATGCATTGAAAACACACGCACACACATTTTTATTTTCTTTGGGGGGTATTTTAAACTTAAAAATGTCTTTGTTACAACAAAATAAGCACATATCAATATCAAAGAAACACTGGGTTTGCAAACTTTACTTTGCTTCCAAAAGTAGTTGTACAAAATTCTACCTGGGCATGGAAGAGTGATAAGCTCCTGACGGTGTGTAAAGGGATCAACACTTTCACCAGAAACTGTTTGTGTTCTGCCTTAAGAGGTAAAGCAAAGCCATTGATAATACTAGGAAGAAGGAAAGAGACGTGAATTAGCAATGTTACCTCAACAAGCTAAACTAAGACAAACTGTTCTTGTGAGATTGGGTTAAATCTTAATCAGTTTATGACAGGTCCAGAGCAACCCAAAAACCACCCCAGGGGCAGTCAAGATTTCTTAGTTACTTCAAAGAATACATTTGAGTAGGCAGGAAATTTAAGAGAAGAAAATTGGCTTCAGATCTCCCAGCACAGGCTCCTGTGCTCTGAAACCTGGTTGGATGGTCCCCAAATCTTTTGTATCAACAACTCTTTATTCTTCCTCCCTCTTTTCCTTCCCTAAATAATTGCCTGCCTTGCTCACTTATGACCTTTTCCATTTCTAGACAACATTCCTTCCTGTCCCTGATATCTCTGCTCAGACCAAGAATACCCTAGAGCCCAGCCCAGGAAGTTACAGAGAAAACCATGTGACTCCACCTTCTTTTTCTCCTCATATTAGGAGGAGAGACTAAGTAATCACATTGTCCAGTTACATTAGTCTCCCTTGTGTGTAGAAAGCTACACAACAGCTGTCTCTTTCCAATTTGTTCCACTGCACCAGGAAACAGCTGCTCAAGAACTACACCTGGGTCCATGGGTCCCTGGAACATGGCAATCTTCCTGATTTATTATAAACTTGCTTTCAAAAGATCTGGCAAAGGGCAGGTAGTCTAGAAACTAACAAGAATAAGATGTTTTGTGGTAACTGGTCTGACTGCAATCAGATGTACTGTCTGCGTAATGGGAAATAAATGCTAGCTCTTTCAGTCGTCCCAGCAGAATTGGCAATGCCTAAATGTGGAACAAGGGGAACAGGAAACCGCGTTTTGGAGAGTCAGTTGGGAAGCACGCTAAAGCACAAATGAGAGTATCAGATGTACATACAGCAATAGATCTAGGTCAGCATTTCCCTGCGCCACCTGAACCTAATTCACAGAACGATATTCACCTGAGATTAGCAATTGGCTAAAAATGTGCTTACCTTCCTAATATTTCCAGCAGTTCAGCTACACCATTGAAGTGTTCTGTTTCATAAACAAACCTTTAAGAAAGAGAAAGAGCAAGAGGGAGGGAGGGAGAGAGCGAGAGAGAGAGAGAGAGAGAAAGAGAGAGAGAGAGAGAGAGAGAGAGAGAGAGAGAGGGAGAGAGAGAGTCAGTACACTACATTCAAATATTTGAGGTTTACTTAATACTTCTATAAAACCACCAACTTTGCTTCTCCTTCTTCCCCCTCCCTCCACTTACCTTAGAAAAATATTGTTAATCTGTTTTCGGATAAATGCTCTAAGACCAAGAAACTTGCCATAAATTCTGTGTAAGACTGTTTTTAAGTAGTCCCGTTCCCGGGGGTCTTCGCTGTCAAATAGCTCCAAAAGCTGTTGTAAACGAAAGAGGGTGCTGTCAAAAGCGGTTTCAGGAAAGAATTAGGAATTCTGCCACTCATCATTTAAAATCCTTTCCTTCCTTCCTCAAAAATTTATTGAGTACCTATTATGTGCCAGGCACAGTGCTAGCCTTTCAGAATACAGTGACAAATAAGTCAGACAAGGGAGGGGGCTTATATTCTAGTGAAGACACACAATAACAGTAACCATAACAATAATACTATGTAACACATATACAGTACTTAGTATGATCATCGGGCAATTTTCTAAGCAACCTACTTATATTACTGCCCCCAGGTAGTTTTATCCCCATTTACAGAGGAGGAATTTGGGAAGAGTGATGTTAAGTAAACTTGCCCATGGTCTCAAAGCTAGTAAGTGCTGGGCTAGGATTTGAACTCAAGCAGCCAAGGCCCTAGAGTCCATTATCTCAACAACTTCACTGCTGTGACATCAGGTACCCACTGAGCGTATGTTCCAGACTTACAGTTAAGATAAGCCTTCAGCTCTACCAGAGCATACAAGTAAATGAAGCAACCTAAACCGAAGCAAACATCAACAAGTCCCTAATGATCCAGATAGTGTTTCTTTAACGATCTTGGTTCTTGTTACATGGGTAAACAAATAAATATCATTGTAAATATTCATTTAGGTGAGCATTCACATTTCTGTATGTATGTTATACATGAATAACATTTTGAAGTTCCCAATCATTTGTAAAGTCAGTAACATATGTCAACACAAAAACATGTACATGAATGTTCACAGCACTATTATCCATAATAGCCAAAAAGTAGGAAGAATACAAATGGCAATCATCTGATGCATGAATAAGCAAAATATGCTACAATGAAAATATTATTTGGCCATAAAAAGGAATGAAGTACTGATATATGTTACTACACAAATAAACCTTTCAAACATCATACAAAGTGAGAGAAGCCAGTCAAAAAAAGCCACATATTGTATGAAATTAATAAATTGTATGAAATGTATAAATATCCCCCTTATATGAAATATAGAGAATAAGCAAATAAATAGAGTTATAAAGCAAAATGAGGAGAGACTAATGAGTATGGTGTATCTTTGGAGGACGATAAATTATATAGTGATGATGGTTACACAACTCTGTGACTATACTAAAAAACAATGAATTACAAAATTTAAAAGGGTGAATTTTATGGTATATGAATTATATCTCAATAAAGCTGCTATTTTTTTTCTAAATGACAGTAGGCAGGTTTCTCTGGCTGAAGAAACAAACTTAGAGACTGGTTTAAATTTTGATGAGTTTTTCATACATTCATTATCATAGCAATAAAGCAGAACTCATAGTTCTAATGTTGACTTTACAGCAAAACATTGCAAGAACATACAGACAGCATATAAATGAAAGCAAACTACCCCTAATTACCAAAAACCTATCAACATACAAAAGCATGATTTCAGGTGATTAAGACATGAGGCGAAGACTGACAGCAGAATATTATACTCAGTGAGTAGTATTCAATCAAATAAATTACCTACTTTTGTTTGGTGCTTTTCTTTGACTAAAAGGCAGAGTTCTAGACCAAAAACCTGGCCTTTCAATTAATGGCAGGAAGCACAAACGGAAGGACAGTCTTCAAAAGTGGGCAACGAGACAGATGCAATTTTTGGCTACACATGTCATTCATCCATCCATCCATTCATTCATTCATTCAAAAACTGAGTATTTTGAATAAATATGTATGCAGACACAATCTGCTTTCAGAAGCCTACTCTAATGAGGGATGGTGGTAAATAAACTGCAAGATAGGCGTTCAGGATGCTATATAAATACATAGCAGACATATCTACTCTATTTGGGAGAAGTGGAGTGATCAGGGAAGGCTTTTAGAGGAAGTAACATCCAGACTGATCTATGAAGAAATTAGGAGCTAGAGAGATAGTGGAAGTGTTCATGGCAGATTCAATACCACATACCTTCACCAGCAGCCTATCTGAAAAGAAGATGCTGTTAAAATACCTGCCATATCTCTGCTCACCTGACCATGAAATCAATCAATCAATCAATGCTAGTGATTATCCTCACTGCTGGACACACACACACACACAAACTTGGAGCCCACAGAAAAAGCAATAAGCAGGTCAACCATACAGTTCCACAGAAAACAATCTAAAAAAAGAAAGACATGTGTCCCTATAGGCAAAGAAATGCCCCAGTATCTCTTATCTACTACATATACAAAATGACATAAGGTCTCTAACCTACCTATCCTATTCCTTGTTAATGAAATTATTAACCTTTTGAGATCTATTTTTTCCTTTCGTTTCTATGTTTCAGTGTTGTAAAAGAGCTTAATATATAATTTGCAACCAACATAAAAGGTTTGAGAAGGTAAACTTAGCAAAACTTGAATCAACTATGTTCATGTATCGTTAATCTTAAGAGTTTAATGAAAATATAGTAATTAAGCAAAAATTATTGAATGTTTTCATTTGGCCCTTAAAGAAAATGCATTACCAGGTGCCTAACTTGAATCATTTACAAAGCCACAAGCACAATATATATCATCTATATATATAGAAGACTACTATGCAAATTGTCTCCTTGGGAGACCAGGATTCGACTGCTCGCTATGACGTTCACTGACCACCAGGGGGCAGCACCAAACGAAAGACAGCCCCAGCCAGCAGCTGGCACCAGGGAAAGAAGGCCCCGGCTGGCAGCCAGAAGGCCCTGATCAACCCTGATCACCAGCCAGGCCTAAGAACGCTACCCGTGCATGAATTTTGTGCATCGGGCCTCTAGTGTTCTTTAAGAAAGAAAGATATATAAATTACTTTCTTGCTAGTCCACAGAACACACTCTTGATGATTTTATTATGTATGAGACAAAGGAAATAGTATAATAGTGCACAGGCGAAGAAAAAGGAGTAGGATAAGCTCATTTCCCAAACAAAATAATATGTGTGTGCTTAGTCACATATAAACTATAAAAACTTCCCCCCACAAAAAAAGCAATGAAAATATAATCCAGCATTTGTATGCCTGGGGGAACTGTGCCCCCTACAACATAACAGGCAACTGGTTGTCAAAAAAGAAGCTGGAGAGTTCCCAAGGTGGTTATAGAGCAAAGACAGACTTGTCAACATGCAGAAGCTAACAAACAGGGATGAATTGAGTAGTGGTTTAACCAAAGAACCTCCTTTGAAGCTCATAATAAACCAACAGTGAAATGAGAAGGGCAAATGAAAAAGGCAGTAAGGGTTTCTTCCAGTTAAAAATGGGGACTGAACCTCTATCTTCTTGAACCCTCCTGACATGAGAGTTAAGAAATAAAAACTGAAGGAAATACAGGGCACAGAAGACTAGAAAGCAGATTAGACAAGTTTGTACATTTTTCAAAGATGGAAAGTGGATGGCAAGGCATAACTATCTTGGGTTTCCTCTTTCTCCACTCTGCTAAGTGTTTTTCCATTCTGCCAGCAGGGAGGGAAGCTGACAAGAAGCCAATTCACACCAGAGAACTCTTAACAGGTTTTAGAACTGAGGGCACCAGATATATCTGATGGCAAAGGTGTAAGGAGCTAAAAACAGGAAGATGGTTGAAAGTTTCCAGGAGTAACAAGACCTCCCAGATCCCTGCCCCACACAGTGCACTGAAGATTTACAATTGAAGTCTGGAGACAATAAATAAATGAGCAAGTCTCTAGCACTGGGGACATTGCACAGAGCAAGTGAAGCCTTCACTGAAAATAATGGGGTTAAATGAAACTCTGCATGCTGAAGAGTGAGATCTTTGTCAGCCCCCTTCCCCGACTAAGCTCCCAATTCTAGATGAGGCAGGAGATTAGGAGGTCCATTTTTAGAGAAACTGACAACCTTGAGAGGAAACGCCTATACATGTGCTAATGAAATGGCAAGATCTCTACCCAATATACCACATCCCCTCAAACATCCGCGTGTGCGCACACACATGCACAGAGAGGCCCTAATAGGTTTTCTGATTACTAACATCCTATATAATGAAAGCCTAGGTGGTCCTCACGCCCTCGCACGTGATGTCATCACAAGATGGCCGCCCCAAGATGGCCACATGCACAGCGAAGGTCGGGCCCCGCGGCCGCTCTGTGCAGTAAGACCTGAGGGTCCCGCAGCTCTGCGCAGTGTGGAGGAGGCCTGTCCCGGCATCTCTGCTGCCTCGAGCGGAGGAGTCAGGTTGCAGCATGGGAGGGCAGTTGTGGGAGATCAGGCCGACAGGGGAACAGTTAGGGGCAATCAGGCAGGCGAGCAGTTAGGAGCCAGCAGTCCCAGATTGTGAGAGGGATGTCTGACTGCTGGTTTCCCCAAGGGGGTGCCAGATTGGAGAGGGTGCAGGCCGGGCTGAGGGACACCACCCTCCCTGCACAAATTTTGTGCATCAGGCCTCTAGTCTATACACACACACACACACACACACAGTGACCAGATTCTTATGACCACCTGACGTTTGTAGGCAAATTAGCTATAATTTCATGCTGAAGTTGCTAGAGGGCCAGACCACTATAAATAGGGAAGTAGGTTGTTTACCACCACAGTAGAAGTGATTTTTTTTAGAGATATGGGTAAACAGTGCGATTTAACAGCCTATGAACATGGGATATATATGGACATGAGTGGCCGGATTATTATGACCACCCCATCAGTACTTCGTTGGGCCCCCTTTTGCCTTCAATGCTGCGGCGATTCTTCTTGGCATTGACTCCACGAGATGTTGAAAGGTGATGCGAGGAATCTGACACCATGCCTGATGAATAGCACTGTCCAGTCTGTTAG
>NW_006293784.1:380382-382669 GCF_000327345.1 Myotis davidii | reverse complement strand
ACATTGTTTACCCATATCTTCAGAAGAAAAACACTTCTACTATTGTGGTAAACAACCTGCTTCCTTATTTATAATGGTCTGGCTCTCTAGCAACTTCAGCACGAAATTATAGCTAATTTGCCTACAAGCGTCAGGTGGTCATAATAATCTGGCCACTCAGTGTAAATAAAAGCCTAATATACTAAGTATCCGAACAGTCTACCAGTTACTATGACATGCACTGACCACCAGTGGGCAGACACTGATCACCAGTAGGTTAGCTTGCTGCTGGGGTCCAGCCAATCGGGACTGGGCAAGACGGCCGGACATGCCCTGAAGCCCTCCCACAGTCTCTCCCTGGCCAGCTGGCCCCCATCAGCCCCAATCAGCCCGATAGCTGGCCAGGCCAAAGGACCCCACCCGTGCATGAATTTGTGCACTGGGCCTCTAGTGTAACTATAAAGATAAAACATAAAAGTCAGAGACCAAAATGCTCACAAAGAACTGAGTAGTTACAATACAAGCAATAGAAAAACCTGCAAAATTTTTAAGATAGGTTCTATCTATAACAGACTCAAAAATAAACAAGTGCATCCAATCCCTGAAATAAAAACAACATACTATTACAGATGAATATTCAGAAAATAAGTAAGAGCTTTAGGAAACTCAAAATGTAACAGAAAAAAAACACACACACAGAAAGACTGGAACATTAAAATGAGCCAATCTACCATGAAAATATAACAAGAAGACAAATATAGGGTGTCCCCAAAAACATGTATACACACTTTGACAGCTGATAACTCACTTAATTTTCATTCTTTTTCAGATTTAACTGGTTTAAAATAAATGGGTGATGCCAGACTATGCTTTGAACAAATAAAATTTATCCTCAAGTGCCACTAGACTTTTTTTTATGGGGATACATAAAAGATAAAGTTTATGGTACAAAACTGGCAACAGTTGACAAGTTGAGGGCACACAAATACTGAATGAAATGACTCTTGATGTTTGTGATTCCATTGCTTCATATTATCAGCAGTACCTGAGCCAGAAGGGTCATCAGTTTGAAAACAGGCATTGACCAAAAAAAGTATTCATTTCTGCAGATTCTTTAAATTTTGAAAATGAACTATATATTCTATATATATAAAAAGCCAGTGACCATAATGGCCGTAACAACCATAACGACCAGTCGCTATGACACCCAGTGTGGCCAGCGAAACCAGCCCAATCAGGGGGTGGGACAGGCGGCCAACCTCGCAGCCCCTTCCCCCTGCCGGCCTCCCCCTGATCGGACTCTTCCACACCAATCAAGAGTGGGGCCAGCTAGCCAAAAGGCCCTCCCTTCCCCCCAGCCAGCCCACCCCACCACGGTAGGCCCACAGCCCCTCCCCCCGGCCGGCCTGAGCCTGATCGCATCCCCCCACCCCAATAGGGGGCAGGGCTGGACAGCTAACTTCCTGCAGCTCCTCCCCCTGGCCATCCCACCCCTGATCTGCACCTCCCACCCCAATAGGGGGAGGGGCTGGCCGGCCAACCTCCTGCAGCCCCTCAACCCGGCTGGCCATGCCCCTGATGGGCCCCCACCATCCTGTATCGGCCCACAGCCCCTCCCCCTGGCTAGTCCCGCCCCTAATCACTCCCCCTACCTCAATAGGAGGCAGGCCAGCTGTCAACCTCCTGCAGCCCCTCTCCTTGCCTGGTCCCACCCCAGATTGTCCCCCCACCCCAATCAGGGGCAGGGCCGGCCAGCCAACCACCCATGGCCCCTTCCCCAGGTCACTGCCCCTGATCAGCACCTCCCACCCCACTTAGGGGTGGGGCAGGCCAGCCAACCGCTCGCAGCCCCTCCCCATGGCCAGCTCCATCCCCAGTCGGCACTCCAACCCCAAAACCAGGGGTGGGTGGCGGCAGGGGGTGGGGCTGGCTGCAGGCAGCCAGGGAAGATGGCCCTGATCGCAGGCCAGGCCTAGGGACCGCCCACCCATGCATAATTCATGCACTGGGCCTCTAGTATGTTAATAAAAACGGACTTTATTATCATTCAAAGGGTGTATACATTGCCCAGCCAGTGTGGCTCGGTGGATAGAGAGTGTTTAATATATATATATATATTAAGAAAAATTGAGGAACAATTCAAAAGTCCAACACATGGCCAATAGGAATGCCAAAAAGGCACAGGGACAGAAAAAGAGAAAATGAAGAGAGGGAAATTATCTGAGAAAGAATTTAAATTTTCAGAAAAAAGGATATGAGCTTCAATATATAGAGAGTCATTATATCCTCTGCACAATAAATAAAGACA
>NW_006293784.1:361082-361317 GCF_000327345.1 Myotis davidii | reverse complement strand
CCACCCTTGATTGTCCCTCCACCTCAATACAGGGTGGGGCTGCCTGGCCAATGTCCTGTAGCCCCACCCTCCGGCTGGCCATGCCCCTGATGGGCCCCCACCATCCTGTATCGGCCCACAGCCCCTCCCCCTGGCTAGTCCCGCCCCTAATCACTCCCCCTACCTCAATAGGAGGCAGGCCAGCTGTCAACCTCCTGCAGCCCCTCTCCTTGCCTGGTCCCACCCCAGATTGTCC
>NW_006293784.1:350001-360891 GCF_000327345.1 Myotis davidii | reverse complement strand
CCTCCTCTCCCGGCCCAGGCCCACTCCAGATCGGCTCCCCCACCCCAATCAAGGGCAGGGCTGGCCGGCCAACCCCCCATGGCCCCTCCCTCAGGCCACTCGCCCCCGATTGGCACCCCCCACCCCATTTGGGGTTGGGGCCGGCCAGCCCACCACCCACAGCCCCTCCCCATGGATGGCCCCATCCCAAATCACCCCCAAATTGCCCGCAGTCCCTCCCCTCAGCCAGCCCGGCCCTGATCAGGCCCCAGTCAGGCCCCAATTGGGGCGGGCCAGCTGGCCATCCACGGGCCATGCCGGCCAGACCCCACCCATGCATAATTCATGCACTGGGCCTCTAGTATGTTAATAAAAACGGACTTTATTATCATTCAAAGGGTGTATACATTGCCCAGCCAGTGTGGCTCGGTGGATAGAGAGTGTTTAATATATATATATATATATTAAGAAAAATTGAGGAACAATTCAAAAGTCCAACACATGGCCAATAGGAATGCCAAAAAGGCACAGGGACAGAAAAAGAGAAAATGAAGAGAAGGAAATTATCTGAGAAAGAATTTAAATTTTCAGAAAAAAGGATATGAGCTTCAATATATAGAGAGTCATTATATCCTCTGCACAATAAATAAAGACCCACATCAAAGCACAACACTGAAATTTCCGGACACTGAGGACAAAGAGTAGATCTCAAAAGCTTACAGAGAAAATAAGAACAATAAAGGATGAGGAGTTCAGCTGACATAGGCCTTCTCAATACCAACATTGGAAAATAGAAGAAAATGAACCAATTCCTTAAAACTTCTGAAGGAGGCTGGATTCCAACCTATAAATCTATACATAGACAAAATGTCAATCAAGTATGTCGCTAGAATAAAGACATTTTCAGAAAAACAGTTCTTAAAAATTGTTGTAATATTGTAATTTATAATAAGGAATATGTATTTGGTCTTCTTCCACTATTCCTGACACATAGCTCCTAAAACCCTTGGAATTTCCTAAGTGAAGGATTACAGGTTCAATTCCTGGGCATGTACCTTGGTAGCAGGTTCAATCACTGCCCCAGCCTGCGGGTGTGTGTGGGAGACAACCAATCTATGTGTGTGTCTCTCTCACATCAATTTCTCTTTTCTCTCTCTCTCTCTCTCTCTCTCTCTCTCCCTCCCCCCCTCCCTTCCATGGTCTCTAAAAAACAGTGAAAATCATATTCTCAGGTGAGGATTAACAATAATAAAAATTATAATAATAAAATTAGTATTCTAAATGTTTTCACCCAAACTAAAATCAGACCTCCACATTTCTGGCTGTTTTTTAACCTTAGCTGTTCTACTACTTAAAAAAATTATATCTTCCTAATACCTTCACCTTGAACAAGTAATGCACATGAACAAAACATCCCAGAAACAAGAGCCAGTGGCAGCTTGACTCCAATGAATCAGAACAGTTCAATACAAAGTAAGCCAACAAATGAGAAAACACAGTGTTGACAAGGGATTAAAATGTTGCACGTGCCCTTGCTGGTTTGGCTCGGTGGATAGAGCGTTGGCCTGTGGACTAAAGGGTCCCAGGTTCAATTCCACTAAGAGCACATGCATGGCTTGCAGGCTCAATCCCCAGTAGAGTGTATACAGGAGGCAGCCAAGCAATGATTCTCTCTCCTCATTGATGTTTCTCTCTCTCTCTCTCTCTCTCTCTCTCTCTCTCTCTCTCTCTCTCTCTCTCTCTCTCTCTCTCTCTCTCTCTCTCTCTCTCTCTCTCTCTCTCTCTCTCTCTCTCTCTCTCTCTCTCTCTCTCTCTCTCTCTCTCTCCCTCCCTCCCTCCCTCCCTCGCCCCTTCTTCTCTGAAATAAAGATTTTTTTTTTTAATGTTGCACGTTATGTCCTAGCCGGTTTGGCTCAGTGGATAGAGCGTTCGATTCCAGTCAAGGGCACATGACCAGGTTGCAGGCTCGATGCCCCGTAGGAGGCATGCAGGAGGTAACCAATCAATGATTCTCTCTCATCATTGATGTTTCTATCTCTCTCTCCCTCTCCCTTCCTCTCTGAAATCAATAAAAATATATATATTTTTAATGTTGCACATTATAAGCTTCTAGCAATCTGACTTCAAGACCCCTAGGGAACGTCAGTGTAGAAATTTCAAAGGTATAAATCATACAAACATGAACTCAACCAAGTCATAAGCTTTTATCTTCTTATTCTTCTTCCTCTTCCTCTTCTTTTTCTTTTTCTTCTTCTTCTTTTTTCTTTTCTTTTTTTTTTTAATTAATCCTTACCCGGGGATATTTTTCCATTGATTAGGGAGAATGGAAGAGAGAGGGAAAGACAGGGAGGGAGAAACACCGATGTGATTGGTTGCCTCCAAACTATGTGCCCTTGACTGGAATCAAACCAGAGACTCTTTGGTCCGTACGCCAATGTTCTATCCACTGAGGGCTATTTTCTTCTTAATTTCAGGCATTCTTCTCACAAACTGGAAGTCCGTTTTTTCCTCTCTCTCAAGCACTCATTTTATCTGATTCAAGAAAATCTGTGACTTAAATCTTTAAGACAACCAATCTGGTCAGCTTTCCAAGACACAGCTGTTATGCTACAGACTGATGCACTTCATGGATACAGGACACATAACTAGCTATAGAATCTGCAAGTCCTAATGCAAAATGAAAATGCAGTGCTTCTTGTTCAAAAATTATTAGAAATTTCGAGCCAGCAACAGCAAAGTATTAAACCAAGCGCAAGGCCCTTCCAAGCCCGGGTCCTGTGCCACTGCACAGTTGCACACCCATGAAGCTGGCTCTGGATGCAGGACTCGGAGCAGTGATGCCCTTTTATAAAGTATTTGAGTTACAGGTGGACAGGATGGGAAGAGGTGATTTATTGTTAACTGGTAATGGCTATCTGATAAAATTCCTAGTAGAAATAAATTCTCCAACATTTTATAGTTTTTGCTAAAGACTCTGAAGAGAGAAATGTAAACATTTTACCATATTCAAGAACTTGTTCAGGAAATAGTTCTTTGTATTGGAATTAAGATTCAAGGCCTCGTGGAATTTATTTCAGTTTAGAACTTAAATTTTTTAATGAGCTGTCATGTCCAATTTGTCTTGAGATTTTAAAAACACAACTAAAGGTCACTTTTAAGGACAGACTGAATGATTTGCATAATCTGCATAATAAATAAGGCACCTTTCTGCTAAGATAACTGCAAATGTGAGACACAAATTACTAAATAGCATTCTACAGCAGTACATATGTTTATGGGGATACTTGAATAGTATGTCTCTTAGCAACCACCAACTGCTTTCCAGACTTGCAAAGTGGTTGAAAGCAGTCTTTAGAAATATGCTGCTAAACTCTTGCCACAATGATCCATCCAATGAAATAATTCAAGGTTTTGTCAATTCATTTTGATCTAATGGGGAGATAATAAAGAAACCATTTTCCAAACCATCCTAACACAGATGAAAATTACCTTTATTGGGAAGAAAGTTGTACCATAAGCCCAGGCAAGCCTACACACTACGGTGATAGAAGGCAGTTACCAAGTTAGCTAAGTCTAAAATCAACATTACCATATACAATGCACTGTGTAATCAATTGACTATCTCTGATAAATCTGACAGCTTTCTTGTGTAAAGACTTAAGATTAAGTACATAAAAAATGGTAAAGGTTGTGTAAATCTAGATTTAATAAAAATTGCAATGAAATTTAAGCAAGCCAGTCATTCTTAAATTTAAAAAAAAAAAAAACAGCAAACTGTTCAAAGGTACAGGTCACAGACCATTTTGTCAGACTCATACAAAAATCTGGATTTTCAGCCCTAGCTGGTTTGGCTCAGTGGATAGAGCACTGGCTTGTGGACTCAAAGGTCTCAAGTTCGATTCCAGTCAAGGGCACATGCCCGGGTTGTGGGCTCGATCCCTAGTGTGGGGCGTGCACGAGGCAGCCAATCAATGATTCTCTCTCATCATTGATGTTTCTATCTCTCCCTCTCCCTTCCTCTCTGAAATCAATAAAAATATTTTTTTAAAAAAATCTGGATTTTCAGCTTATCTTGAAAAATTAGAAGATGTAGCAACACTTGGCCCACTTACCTACCTACTGGCCAACAGTTAACAGGAGCAGACTGGCAGCAGGGTCGAAGCTCCCTAAGTCACCATTGTGTCCATCACTCCTTTCGTCACATTCGAACTACTTCATTTTGTACCACTTGTCTGGCCTCTGTAAAGATTTGAATGTGCCATCCTGGTCCTCACATATTAACAAGTGCATGCTCCTGGCACTAATAAACATTCACTTTCAACACTGATTGGAAGAAACCAGTTGGCCAATTGGAACTGATGAGAATCCAAGGACAGGAGAGACTACGTGTAACATCTTTTAAAAATTCCAACAGCCAGGGAAGAACCATAAAAATAGAGTCCAAAGGGGTTTTGTTGTTGTTGTTGTTTTAGAATGTTGAAAGTCAGATTTCAAAAACTCTATGTAACACACCAGGTAAGACATACGACACCAATACCATATGACTTCATGGAGTGAGGCTATTCAAGAAAATATATGAAAGAAGGTTCTCAAAACAAGAACTGATCCCAATAAAAACAGTGGTGACAGCAGCAGTGTGACTTTTACTGACTACTTAGTATGTGTCAGGAATTGTTCTATGGGCTTATTTATGTATTCAATTATTAAATCTCCACAACATCCTTTCAACATAATTACTATTACATTGTGGATATTTTCCACCTACTTTCCAGAATAGATGAGGCATAGAGTACTTATGTAATTTGCCCAAGGTCACGCACTAAAAAATGGTAGAACCTGAATGCAAACCCGTTTCTACACTTAAGCAGTAATCTATACTGCTTCCTGATGAGTAAGAAACATGGGAAGTATTGAAAAGGGCTCCTGAGGCAACACAGGAAGCTTTCCATCAAGCTTCAGATTTTAAAAGGACACATACAAATGATGAAAGGAAGGAAACATAATGAATGTTAAATATAAAGGAATGGCACAGTCTTACAAAAATAATCTTAGGAAGGCTAATGCACAAAATCAGCTGAGGTTTATGCAGGGCAACCAAATGAGAATGTACTTATAACTGAAATATTTTGACTATTTTTACCTATTATAACATATATGTTCATTATTTTTAATGCAAAAAGTAGAGAAATACAAAAATTAGAAAGTGAAGATCATCACATATAATCACATCGTATCTGGCAATTAAAAACAATTTCTATACCTCCTTCCAAAATTTTCAGTGCATATACCAATAATCCTTTTCCCTAAAATATCAGGCTGAGGCTCAAAAAAAAAAATCACACTGCTTAAAAAAGTACATGTTTCATTTAAAAACAAATCAAGTATAGCGCTAACTCCTTATTTTCACAAATTTAGGATTATTTCTCTATATAAATGTTCAGTTTATTCAACCAACCCCCTACTGAGGAACTTTTAGATTGTTTCCATCTTTCTAAGAATTATTAAAAATGATGCATTCAATATCCTTGTACATGTATCTTTGTATACATACCTATTTCTCATGGACTTGCTCAGTCAAAATTTAAGTTGATATAATACTAACAGATTTCCTCTTCAGAGAATTATGCCAATTTAATGTATGTATCTATCTATCTATTTACACATTTTTTTACGGGTTTTACAGTGTACCAAGAAGGGGCTTTTCTACCCAAGCCTCTATTGTATTTCATTCTCCTCTACCCATACCACAATTCAAAATGAATGTTTACCTTTACCGTATATTTTAATAGCAAATATCATTCATTTTCTTTTTCAAAAACTTTTATTTCATAAAAATTTCATTTAAATTTTTCAAATAAAGAAACTAGTGAAAATTTAATTAGAATTGCACTAATGTATAAGTTATTTGGAGATTCTATAAATATCTTTATGATGGCAAGTTTTCCTTCTAGGAATATGTTACATTTCTGCGTTCATTTAACCCTTCTTTGCAAAATTTTATTGTTTCATATAAATCTTTAAATTTTGTTTCAAAAGCTGGAGATTTTTTTTTAAATATCAGAATTTTTAAAAAAGATATCCTACTATTATGGGCAGATAATATGAGGATAGTGTGAAAAGAGAAATTAATAGTTAATGGGAAACTACTATGCACTATGCATGATATCAGCAGACATTTTTACACATCATATCATTTTATCATCATAACAAGCCTACTTGCGGTAGCTTATAAGAGGCAGCTGTTATTGCCATTTTACAGAAGAAAACACTGAGGCTCAGAATAGTCAATAATCTGCCTAAGTTTTCAGTTCCTGTTTAAGATTGAAGGTAGGGATCCGATCTTTGTATCATGCCAACTGAATTAAACATTCACAGCTGCCAGTTTGGGGGTGTTTCCCTATTTTACTTAACAATGACTCATATATCCTGTTATCCCCATGCCACAAATGAGGAAACTCAACCTTGGACATTAAGTAAAAGTCACATTGCAAATAGGCAGAAAAGCCAAGGTTTGAAAGGAGTATCTTCTCACCCCTCAGCTCATATTCTCATCTCCTAAAATATACTTATGAGTTCACAGGGAAGACAGGATTCAAATCCAGAGCTTCCAAACTTTTTTTCCACTACATTGTGTTAAAATAGCTCAATTCTTACTTTGCTTTTGTCTTTACGGACAGGTGAAGGAGAGTCAGAATAGGTTGTAAAGAAAAAGTTAGCTGCTATGGAAAGTAAGTTTAAATCTCATGGCTAGAATAAATTAAGTCTAACACTTAAAAAGTGATATGTTGAGTCCACCAGTATGACTCAGTGGACTGAGCATCAACCCATGCACAAAGAGGTCACTGGTTCGATTTCTGGTCAGGGCACTGGCTCGATCCCTAGTAGGCGGCGTGCAGGAGACAGCTAATCGATGTTCCTCTCAAATAGATGTTTCTGTCTCTGTCTTCCTTTCTCTCTCTCTAAAATCAATAAAAACATTTTTTAAAAGTGATATATTGAGACCACCAAATTCTTTTTGAGGTCTTTGAGAATAAGAAATCTGATCAAAGAAAAGAAACAAGGTAAATGTTACCACAGGGTGGAATCTCTCTAATAATAATGCCTCAAGCTCCTAAAGACCCATCCATTTCCAACAGGTCCCAAGTCAGGACCAGACTTCCCAGGAAGGGAGCTCAGAAGCAGCAGGCAAGGAATTGAGACCCTACTCCTTGAAGGTGCTGAGATCCAAGGTAAGTCATCAGCAGTAGGAAAAGGAACAGGAGACCAGCTTTATAGGTTACCAACATGAATGAATAGGGAATCCTGAAAAAATGGCAGCTAACTGGCATTCAGGGCTTATGCCCAACATGACAGTTAACACACTGGCTAGTCATGTGATTATATTCAAGTACTACTCAATGGTGCCACTGAACCTGCCAAACTCCAACCATCCCTTTTATGACTGATTTAGGAACTGGGGTGAGACCTGGTCTAAAGGTTGAGTTTATCAAGAGATCCAGAAGAAGAAATGTAAAGAAAGCAAAAGTTGTAAAAATGAGGCAGGGCCTGAAAAAGTAAAGTATAAATGGATGGACTTCATTATTTATAATTTATTTCTTGTCTTTGGCAAGACTTGAGGACAGAGGATCAATCCCATTGTTTGTAAGTACTTAAAGCAACTTTACCAGTACACAGCAATAAGCCCAGAAGTTCACTAGTGTCTCGAGGCAGAAGAATGGCATTCCTTTTTATGATCAAGTTCCAAAGCCCACAGATGAGGGGAATGCTGTAACCACAACATTCTGGCCTTTACTATAGCATCTGACAACGTTTCTACACTTTGAACAGAATATTTTTTGGTTAATCATCACCTGAGGACATTTTTTTCCATTGCTTTTCAAAGCTTCCTCTCTCTAAAATCAATAAAGACATTAAAAAAATAAAAATGGGAAAGGAGGGAGGGAGGGAGGAAGGGAGGGAAGGAGGGAGGGAGGGACGGACAGATTGACAGAGAGAAACAGACATTGACTGGTTGCCCCACACACACGCCCCAATCAGGGAAGGGGAGCAAACCCATAACTGCTGTAAGTGGCTTTGACTGGGAATCAAACTCACAACCTCGCCAGTTTGGACTGGTACTCTAACCACTGAGCACACATCGCCCAGGGCATGAACAGAATTTTAAAACACAGGAAGGATGTGACATTAGAGTAAATTCTTGACTGGTTCAAGGATGTAATTTAAAGATTGCTAATGAATGAATCTGCGCTACAGTAAAGGAAAGTTGCTAAAGGCATGCCACAGGCCCCTATCCTCAGTCTGAGCTAGTTTAGCAATTTTAATCAATGACTTCGGTAAGGCCAATAGCCAGCATACTTAAGAAGGTCACAGATGAGATTAAGATTGAAGACTAATGAATAAGGTGGATGACAGATTCAAGATCCAGAAAGACTTCAAAAGGCTGATGAAAAATGATATTCTACAGGAATATATGTCAGATCCTATACCTAGATGAAAACACACACACACACAAAATTAATGAGAAAAAAAGGGAAAGCATCACTTGACAACAACATGCATAGAGCTAAATTAGAAGTCAGTTAAAACCACAAGCCTAATGTAAATAAGGCTGTTATGGAACAGGGAGAGAGCCCGTGAGACTTCCTCTTAAGAAATCTAGCCTCCAAAGGAATGGAGAGCCTAACTCTATGCTGGGCTGGACTGACCAGGCTCAGGGCACAGATGTCACCCTTGAAGATAAACGGACACATGTTGAAGACTTCAAAAACTGACAAATGAGACATGGTTGATGAAGTAAGGATTCGGGCTAGAGCAGAGAGCACACGCCGACAGCTACTAGGTGAGATACAGAAAACAGATGGGCTGAGTTCATCCTGATCAGGATATCAGAACTATCTGAAAATTCCCCATGAAAACTGGGACTTATGTTTTCTTGGAGGGAAGAAGTCTGCCTACAACTGAATGAAGTGGGTAGCCAAAGCTTCCTTCAGGCGAGCTGGTCTACCTCCCACTGTTTGACATCTAGGTACCAGGTTACCATAAATGAGCCTGCAAGTATCTAAGCTCCAACTGCATTTAGAGAAAAAGAGCCACGGGTAAACACAAAAACTGTGCCTCACCTATGGCTGGGCCAGTGATATACTGAGAGACTATTCTGGGAAATAAGGCCAAAGGGTACCAGGTATAGGGAGGTTCAACATAAAAAAATTTCTCCATCAAAAAAAATGGGACAAGCTGCCTGTGTATGTGGCCTCTCCTAACTGAAAAGGGGTAAACTGAGGTCTACCCCTGACCAGAATTTCAAAGAAGACTGGTACAAGAACTAGAATAGACAACCCAAAACATCCTTTCCCAGTCTGGGTTTCTCTGCTGGTCTCATCTCACTGAGCTTCATTACTGTCAGTAACCACAGACCATGGAGAGCACACTGAGCTGGGCCAGCATGCTTTTCATGTAAAGAAAGCACTGGTGCTGAAACCGGTTTGGCTTAGTGGATAGAGCGTCGGCCTGCGGACTGAAGGGTCCCAGGTTCAATTCCGGTCAAGGGCATGTACCTGGGTTGCGGGCACATCCCCAGTGGGAGATGTGCAGGAAGCTGATCGATGTCTCTCTCTCATCGATGTTTCTAACTATCTCTCTCCCTTCCTCTCTGTAAAAAATCAATAAAATATATTAAAAAAAAAAAAAGAAAGAAAGAAAGAAAAGAAAGCACTGGCACTCAGCCTGTGTGGCTCAGTGGTTGAGTGTTGACCCATGAACCAAGAGGTCATGGTTTGATTCCCTGTCAGGTCACATGCCTGAGTTTCAGGCTTGATACCCAGCAGGGGGCATGCAGGAGGCAGCCGATAGATGATTCTCTCATCATTGATATTTCTCTCTCTTTCTCTCCCTTCTGTTCTGAAATCAATAAAAACATACTTTAAAAAGAAAGAAAGAAAGCACTCGCTTCATAGGACGATTGTAGAATTTACTGTTTCCATGTCAACTACACAGAGGCTTTACTGTGGAATCATTATCTGATCCTCTCAGGCAGTTTAATTTACCAAAAGTATAAGAGAACCTAGTTATTTCATTAGTATCGAGAAGCGAGGGATACTCCTGCCTTGAAGTCATTCCAAGTTACTGTGAGGTTCGGAATCACAAGGAGGCATCATGGCACAATAGGCAGAAAAACAGAACAGAAGATATGCTTGGGAAAACTTGATCTTTCTAGACCTCAGTTCACTCGTCTATAAAATGGGCATAAAACTTAACCACGTCTATTCTAGATTGTTGTGCAAATCAAATTAGACAAAGCAAGTAAAGGTGCTCTGGGACTATGCAGTGCGATATAAATGCAAGGGCTTTCCAATACAAACACAGACTTGTTATATCTTGTGTTCATTTTATCTGATATGCATTTTGCCTTCCTGGTATAAGAATTTGGGTCAGATTATAAACTTATGAACAATAATAGATACAGAGGCAGAGCTGCCTCAAACTGATTGTCAAACTGCAGCGGGAAGGCCAGGAAGGGTTGGGGGGCAGGAGGGAGGGGGGTAAGAGATCAACCAAAGGACTTGTATGCATGCATATAAGCATAACCAATGGACATAAGACACTGCGGGGTAGGGGAGGCCAGGGGATTGTCAAGGGTGGGGGGGAAAAAAGGACACATATGTAATACCCTTTGTAATACTTTAAGCAATAAAACAATAAAAAATAAAAAAAAGAATTTGGGTCAGTCTACCCATTTACCCAGTGATCCATTTATACACCTACTTACCTGCCTCTAAGTACATCTCAAAACTCAATTTTCCAAAGCCTCCATGTTAAGGTGTGAGACATGATTCCCCAGTGTGATATCAATGCATGCTAAATGTGCAGTATAGTTCAATGATTTGCCCACGTAACCAGAGGGAAAGGGGGGTA
>NW_006293784.1:343024-349962 GCF_000327345.1 Myotis davidii | reverse complement strand
TCCATCTCTTAGCTGACAGTTAAATTCGGGTTTAATTCCATTCAGCCACATTACTGAGGATGTACAGGAAGTTCCATGACCCTCTGCTCCTTGGGACTAGCCTGCTTCTGGCATTCTACTAGACTGAACCACAAAAAACCGCTGTGTTTTGAATGTCAAAAACAGTCAAAATATCAGCTATGACTCAACCTAATAAATCCAGAATTCTAAATGTATTCATTTAATTAGGGGGAGAGAATGAGGTTATCATGAAGATTACCAAACTTTTTCCAGGTAAGACATAGAGAAGGTCAATTTCCTGCCAAATTAGTGGTTTAAACTTGAAGTTCTCACTGAGACACTTGGCTCCCTTGGAAATAGATATTTGTTCTTTTCTACATGAGGCGTCCATGTATCACTTGGAAAGGAACCATACACCAGCTGGCTAAATTACCCACTTTTATAGATGAATGTCAACAAGAAAAAGGAGCTGTTGACTAAACACTCAGTGCCACAAAAGTACCCAAGTCCCAGGTAAAAAGGAAGATGTTATCTATGATATAAAATATAAAATGACAAATCAGGAAAAATACATATTCTGCTAAGTTCCAAACAGATAGATGGGAGTTAATGCCTTCAGGGAAATTTTAAAGTGTTGAGCTGTGCCATTTCCTAGCTGTGAAAATTCACCAATACTCTTTGATTGTTTATTAAAGGTTACGAACCATGCCTACTCAGTTTTATCAGATCTGTGCAGTAGTTCCTTAAGACTTCTTATAGTTTTCAAGCAAACTAGGGTTACAAAAATAAAATTCCTTTATAACTAAATTTTAGGAAAGAAAACTGAAAGGATTTAGGCATTAGCATTCCTTTCTATTAAAATGTAATTAATTTCCAGCACAATAAACTGAAGAGATAGTTATTATCCATCTTTCAATGGGTATTAATGGAAACTAACTTATGTAGACAGGGTAGGGCAAAAGCAGGTTTACAGTTGAGTACGCAAAAGTTTATTCTTGTATTATTATGTATTCTTGTATGATTATTTATTAATTATTTTCCACATAAACAACTGATCTACTTTTGCCTCACCCTGTTTATACATTTGTTTACAAGGTGATATAACTGCCATTGCTAGATGTTGAAAACATTAAGAGAAATGAGGTAAAATATTATCAAATGAATAACAAATATATACAACCACAAGAATTTGCTTACCTGTAATACAAATTTCTGATCTATGTATTTTTTGGCAATGCTGGGTTGGAATTCTTGGCTTTCCAAAAATCGTATGAAAAATTCATATACAAGCTGCAACAACACAAATTCAAATTATAATACACTGAGAATAGTATCAAAAACCATGTAAAGCCTGCAACACTAAAACTGACAGGTCTTAAATGTTGATTCGCTATGATATACATCTGAAGCTAATATAACATTATACATCAGCTATACTTTAACTTTTTTAAAAATCTGTAAAAGAAAACATGACTGGGCTTAGAAAATTGGGTTTTAATATAAATGGACTATTTATGCTAGCTAACCGTTCATTGTGGCTCACAGATCTGTTATGTTTTTTAACTTTTTAAGTTAAAAATTAGGAAATATAAAACATTCCAGAATTTTTAATAGTCACTGAAATATTTCCTTTCAGAAACTTTGTGGCAATTTACACTCCTCTAAGCAACACAGAATGGCAGAATATTCTCATCTGCAAAGAGTAAGAACATTCTCATCTGAAGAGTCAACCTTAATAACTGTTCTGATAAACAATAGGAGATCATTGTTTATGCTGAAGTATACACAAGGTCCTAGTATAGTACACAGTAGTATATTAAAACAAAAACTTTTAAGAGACAGACAGACATTGGGGTGTAAGCCCAGCTCTGTTCCTTACTAACTGTGTAGCCCTGGGCAAGTTCATTTCTCTACACAGGAACTAACTTAAATCACCACTGTCACCGTTGCCTAAAACAACACTTTCAAACTTTTTAGTCTCACTTTACAGTTAAAAATGATGAAAGACCCCAAAAAGCTTTTGTTTATATGTAATATAGAATATTTATATTATAGTATAATTAGAAATAAAAACAAAAACATTTTAAATATGTATTTATTTCATTTTAAAACAAATAAAACATATTACGTGTTAACATAAATCATATATTTTGTTATAATAACTTTATTTTCCAAAATATCATTGAGAAGAGAGGTACTGCTTTTTACTTTTGCAAATCTCTTTAGAGGCATGTTAAAAGACAACTATAGTTGTCTTATCTGCTTCAGTATTCAATCTGTTTGGATTTAAGTAGATAAAGAAAATCAAGCTTCACACAGATCTAGCCCATATCATATTTTCAGTCTTTTCATATAATTGGGATATTTTTCTTTGAAACCACACTACAACTAGACAAACAGTCGTTTCTTAAAGATGATGTGCAATGCAGAATGTGAAACCTTACCAGTGAATGCTTCATACTCTGTTACACTAAATTCCAATAGTCTGTCTTACACTTTGAATGGATCTTTATCCATGTGTGATTTCCTAATATCATTTACTGGCCAACTGGAAAACACTGATTCACTGTGTTATGTGAATCTTCAAATGTTGACACATTTCACTAGTCACATTCCTTAATATCTCCAATTTTATCAAAAAAGTCTAAGCTTTTGGAACCTGTAAAGTTCAAGGTGACACATACAAGACAGATACAAGTCTCTCAAATTTTAATTCTAAATTTTGTTTGAATGCTCTGTATTAGTGACAAAAATTGTTTTCTTTGTCTATTTTAGAAAAAATATCCACCAAATACTCAAGCGGGAATAATCCTAGACTGTCAGGTATTCCTTCAGGTAAAAACAACATTTCATGAAAAAACAGCTTGGCTCGCAGCTCAAAGCAATCACATAAGTGCTTCCACAAAAGACCCCTTTGCACTTCGGTAAGCAGCAGAGGTGCTTTGTGCATGCTTTCCATTCCTTCATGAAGAATATTTTTTTACCTGTGTATTCAAAGGTCAAGATTTAATAAAATTAATAATTTTGTTGCTTCTTCAAGGACATTCTTTTTGGGGGGAGAGGGATGAATATTTCACATTTTCTAAATAAGATAGATTATTTACATTTTATTTTATTTTTTTTTTAGTATATTTTTATTGATTTCAGAGAGGAAGGGAGAGAGAGCGAGAGCTAGAATCATTAATGATGAGAACCATCTACTGGCTGCCTCCTGCACGCCCTATACTGGGGATCGAACCCACAAACCGGGCATGAGCCTGACCGGAAATCAAACTGTGACCTCCTAGTTCATGGGTCAATCCACACCTGCCACGCTCCACTGGATTTTTTTTTTTAATCCTCACCCGAGGATATTTTTCCATTGATCTCTAGAAAGAGTGGAAAAGAGAGGGCAAGACAGAGAAAAATATCGATGTGAGAGAAACATTGATTGATTGCCTCCTGAATGCACCCTGACTGGGGGTCAAATCCAAAACCTAGGTATGTGCCCTAACTGGGAATTGAATCCTCACCCTTTTGGTGTTTGGGACCATGCTCCAACAAACTGAGCCACCTGGCCAGGACTCCCATTTTTTTACAGCAGGCCGATGCTGAGCCAAACCGGCTAGGGCTACACTTGATTTTTTTTAAATGCCTTATTAAGCAGAAGAGACTTCACATAATCAGTTTCTTATTGAACAAAGGTCATCATTATAATATTCATTTCAAGGATATTCTTAGTTGAAATTGCCATTTTTTTTTTATTGCAAGTACGTGGCAGTGAAGAATAAGACTTCTAGGCCAGTTTGACACAACTGCCTTGATTTGTGCTGAGGCAACAAACAATTTCAACCACCACCACTTTACAGCTATTAGTAAAAATAGCAACACAGTGAAAAGAGCAAATAATGAAGTATTATTATAAAACTAGTTTTGACGGCCACTAGTTTAGGCCACGAAAATCATGTTTCAGGGCCTGCAGATACCACTAACCCAAACGTATCATATAGTAACCTTCTAACTTCAGACACTAATTTAATACTAGATTCACATTAAAATTTTACTCTTTATAAAACTACTAGAGGCCAAAATCTACTAGAGGCCAAATTTCAATGCATGAAATTCGTGCAAGAATAAGCCTTCCTTTTCCCCAGCTGCCAGCACCAGCTTCCCTCTGGCACCCAGGACCCACGCTTCCCTCGCAGCCCCGGCTTCATCTGGAAGAACATCCGGTCTAATTAGCATATTACACTTTTATTATTATAGACTAGAGCCCTGTGCATGAAAATTCATGCCCTGGAGGGGGGGGGGGTCTCTCAGCCCAACCTACCCCGCCTCATAGTCCAGGAGCCTCAAGGTCGGGAAGCAACCCAGCAATCAGGTGAAGGCAATGCCCCCATCACTCCTCTGCTGCTGCCAGTGCTGGCAGCGCAAGCCTTGGCTGGCCCTGGTTACCTGAGCCTTGGGGATCCCTGGGTGGCTGGGCAGCCAACATCCAAGGCTTGCCTGTGCCTTGGGCCAGCCCTGGGAGACTGGGCAGTCACCATCCGAGGCTTGCCTGTGCCTCAGGCTGGCCCTGAGAGGCTGGGCAGCCTTGCCACACGTCTGCCGCCCCAGTGGGGCTGAGGGGACTGGGCCCCACCATCTTGTGGCTGTGGGCACCGCCATCTTTGAGAGCAGGGCAGTCAACTAGCATATTCCCTCCTTATTGGTTGTGGGCGCCGCCATCTTTGCAATAGCATGAGGGTCAATTAGCATATTCCCTCTTTATTAGATAGGATGTTTTTGTCTTTGAAACTCTGCTTTCAGAAAATCTCCTTTCCCAATGATCTGAAGAAGACTGTCCAGTTGTACATGTCCTCCTAGTCGTAGTAACTAACACCTGAGTCCCAAGACCTTCTAGAACCATTCTTTTCTCAATATACTAATCTTTGAAATTGTAGTTTTACAAATAGAATGGAAGGCTTTTTCAAGTAACCCATTCAAGGGGTTTCATCTGTCTCTTGACTCCCACAGAGTGGAGAGATTCTTGTCTTCCAGACTGGACTGCCTGGCTTTCCACCAGAATTGGCAAAGGGCTATCTCCCCTCCAGTCCCTTGAAAACAGGTATGGTTTCAAACAGTTTGGTGAAAACACCTGAAACACATTCATTAATAAACCTAAGTGTTCTATAGACTTAAGAGACAGGTTTTACTTCAATCAAAAATCCCTCTTGCCTTTCTAAAGGAAGACTGGGGATTTGGGAAGGATCAATTGGTTTTCAAGGTCACATAAAAGAATTCACTAAGGAACATAAATAAAAAGACTTCAGTATTCTTGTTTTTCAGTCTCAGGTGAAAAGCATTAAAAACAATCTCTTAATTGTAAATTGGAAGTCCTGTAAAATCATAGCCTTTTTGTTTGTTGGTGGGTTGACTGGTTTTGTTAATCCTCACCCAAGGATATTTTTCCATTAATTTTTTTAGAGAGAGTACAAGGGAGAGAGACAGACAGAGAGAAACATCTATTTGAGAGAAACAAGTTGAATCTTTAAAGACAGCTCTTTTCCTGTCTCTTATACCATAAGATGTGGAACTTTCCGGAGATTATGTTTTTTTGTTTTCTTTTTAATTTTTTTCCAGACTACAATGCAATTCTATAAACTGCTGCCTTGCATCTATACTAATAAAAGTGTAATATGCTAATTAGACCAGACATCTTCCGGACAAAGCCACGGTGACAGAGGCCGAGGCAGAGGCAGTTAGGGGCGATCAGGAAGGCAGGGGGAGCAAGTAGGAGGCAATCAGGCCAGCAGGGGGGTGCAGTTAGGGGAGATCAGGCCAGCAAGGGAGTAGCTAGGGGGTGATCAGGCCGGTAGCGGAGCAGTTACGGGGCGATCAAGCAGCAGGGAAGCAGTTAAGGGGGCGATCAGGCCAGCAGGCAGAGGCGGTTAGGGGTGATCAGATAGGCAGGTAGGCAGGCAAGTGGTTAGGAGTCAGCAGTCCCGGATTGCGAGGGGGATTCCTGGATTGGAGAGGGTGAAGGCCAGGCTGAAGGACCCTCCCCGAAATGTGTGCACCGGGCCTCTAGTTAAGAATAAGACATGACAAGGAATCCACCCATTCAAAAGAGTAATTCTTTTTTGGATTTTTGTCACGTAAAAAGCACTAATAGTTTTTGCAAATTTCTTAGAATGTATATAGCACGTCTGGCACTTTAAAAAAAAAACAACACCAGGCATCTAAGTTAGTAAATCAATGACAGCATTTTAATTTACTAATCTTGGCACTAGTAGGATAAATATATATGTATAATATGCCTAGATAAGAGTTGAGAGCAGAGCCCCTGAAAACGCTCTACAACTAGGAAATAGCATACATGTATATCTGTAGCAACCTTGGATTGTCAAAGCAAGACAGGGAATGCTGCAAATTTATGTCAAAACTAGTGGCCTGGTGCACGGATTTGTGCACATTGAAAGGAAATTAATTAGAAGAAATATTTTATATCACTATTCGTCCTTTCTCTATAATAGAAGTGTCAACCAAATTCACGATCAACAATGACAGATCGAAACACGTGCGTGCTATTGGCACCAGCGAGAGCTGAGAGCTTTATATTTATCATGCATGCACAAGTCAACCTAGCCTTTTATATATATACTAGAGGCCCGGTGCACAAAAATTTGTGCACTCAGTGGGGGAAGGGGGGTCCCTCAGCCCGGCCTGTGCCCTCTCGCAGTCTGGGACCCCTCGGGAGATAATGCCCTGCTGGCTTAGGCCTGCTCCCAGGTGGCAGAGGGCAGGCCCAATCCCTAGGTGCAGCCCCTAGTCGGGCTCAGAGCAGGGCCGATTGGGGAGTTGGGGCGGCGCCCATGTCATGCACAGAGCAGGGCAGATTTGGGAGGTTGCAATGCCACCCTCAATCACGCTCAGGGTAGGGCCAATTGGGGGGTTGGGGCACCACCCCCTGTCACACT
>NW_006293784.1:339540-342092 GCF_000327345.1 Myotis davidii | reverse complement strand
CGAAATTTGATTCAGGGCAGGGGGTCTCTCCAATCCAGGACCCCTTGGGGTCCCTCTCACAATCCTGGACCGCTGGCTCCTAATAGCTCACCTGCCTGCCTGCCTGGTTGCCCCTAACTGCTGCCCCCTGCCCCCACCGGCCTGATCACCCCTCACTGCCTCTGTGTGCCAGCCTGATCACCTTTAATTGTCTGCCCTGCCAGCCTGGTCACCTCTAACTGCCTCCTGCTGCCGGCCAGGTCACCCCCAACTGCCCTTCTTTGCTGGCCTGATCGCCCCTAACTGCTCCCCTGCCAGCCTGGTTGCCCCTAACTGCCCTCCCCTGTCAGCCTGATCACCCCTAATCGCCACCGTGGTGGATGGATGTCTGGAAGATGTCCAGTCTAATTAGCATATTACCCTTTTAATTAGTATAGATTTTTGAATGGGTACTACCTGAAAATTCAAAGGCACGAAAGGACATGGGTACATGAGATGATAAGTTTTCTACTTTAGCAACTATTTCACCGGCCTGATCACCCCCCCAACTACCCTCTCTACTGGCCTGGTCGCTGCCAACTGCCCCCCCTACCAGCCTGGTAGCCCCTCACGGCTCCACCCCACTGGCCTGGTCACCCCATTCAGCCTGCTGTTCAGTAATTTGTTCGTCCCTCACTAACCCCCCTGCCAGCCTGGTCACCCCTCGCAGCCTGCTGTTCAGTCATTTTTTCGTCCCTCAATAACCACCCTGCCGGCCTGGTCGTAGGCAGCCATCTTGTGAGGATGTGAGGGTTAATTTACATATTACCTCTTTATTATATAGGATAGAATAAACTTGCTTAATTTGACCTACTCTTCTAATGTAGCTAAACTTTTTCCAGCCCAGTGAAGCACCCCAACTTCTCTTTCAGGTAATTGTCAGCAATACAGCAGTAAATATCTACACAAAGCACATTATTATTGTAGATCACACAGGGAGAACAAAGGGTAAAATATTTAACTGCAGCAGTGTTTGACTATATTCTGCGCAGTGAGAAAACCTGAAGTCATTTTCAAGATCCATCATTTCTTACTTCTTTTTAGTTGGGTCAAGTATCTAAACTTTTTAAATCTCCGTTTTCTGGCTAATGAAAAGAAAACAAGATTCTACTGAGTCTCCTATCTACCTACTCCAGGACTTCTGTGAGGATCAAATGAGATGAAGTATGGGAAAACACTTCACAGACATTTGGTTAAAGTGTGAAATGTTTGCTCCTGGCTATAAAGCAAGTTGTGTTCCTGGGCTGAGGAAACTGCAAGGAGGCTAGTTGTCGCTAGGGAGAGAGGAAGCCAGGCATTGCTACGTGACTTCATTACCCGGGCAGCCACAGCAACTGTTTCCGGTCTGGGCTGGGCTGTGGGCCACATTTTGCGCCAAGGCAGCGTCAGCTGTGATTTGGTGGGCTGTCACTCTGGTGTAGTGGTGAGACCTGTATCCCGCTTAGGGGAAGCCAAGTGTTGCTTTGTCAGTGCAAGGTCTGTACAGTCATTTCTCTGTAAATGGCCAATGTGCATCATAGCAGCTCCTGTATTGAGCGTCTTCCCCCTGGTGGTCAGTGTGTGTCACAGCAACCAGTCAGATGGGCAGAGGGACACTTAGCATATTAGCCTTCTATATATACTAGAGGCCTGGTGCATGAATTCGTGCATGGGCGGGTTCCCTCGGCCTGGCCAGCAATCGGGGCCATGGAGGCCATCTCACCTAGTCCCCATTGGGGATGATCAGGGCCAGCCAGTCGAGAGGAGGGACCACGGGAGGTTGGATGGCCAGGGAGGTTGGTTGTGGGAGAGCACTGACCACCAGGGGACAGCTTCTGAATTAAGCATCTTTTCTGGTAGTCAGTGCACATCATAGCAACCAGTCATAAAGGTCACTTAGGCTTTTATATATAGACTAGAGGCCCGGTGCACGAAATTCGTGCACTGGGGGGAGGGGGTCCCTCAGCCTGGCCTGCACCCTCTCCAATCTGGGACTCCTTGGGGGATGTCAGACTGCCGGTTTAGGACCAATCCTGCATCAGTAGTCGGACATCCCTCTTGCCATTCAAGACCACTGGCTCTTAACCACTCACCTGCCTGCCTGCCTGCCTGATTGCCCCTACCCACTCTGTTTGCCAGCCTGACCCCCCCCAACTGCCGCCCTGATCCCCCCCAACTGCCTCCCCTGCCAGCCTGTTTGCCCTCAACTACCCCCTGCCACCGGCCTGATTGCTCCCAACTGCCCCCCTTCACCAGCCTGATTGGAGTTGGGGGGCCAATTGGGGGAGAGGCTGGCCATGGGGAGGAGCTGTGGTTGGTGGGCTGGGCAACCACCCCCCAAAATGGGTTGGGGGTTGGTGATCGGGGCCAGTGGCCTGGGGGAGGAGCCATGGGTGGTTGGCCAGCCAGCCCTGCCCCTGATTGCGGTGGCAGGGGGGGCAATCTGGGGTCGGGCTGGGCGAGAGGAGAGGCTGCAGGAAATTGGCTGGCCAGCCCTGCCCCCTCTTGGGGTGGGGGGATCAGGGGTGGGGCTGGCCTGGGGAGGGGCTGTGAGC
>NW_006293784.1:333081-338266 GCF_000327345.1 Myotis davidii | reverse complement strand
CCCCTGGGCACCACTCACACCTGGGCGGACAGGTCGAGGGCACTGCCACCACCACTACTGCCACTGCCCCTGCTGCTGCTACTACTGCTGCTGGGGCTTGAGGCACTGAGGCTGCCTGCGACCTACCGACCCCGGGTTGGGTGACACATAGGATGTGCTGGCCAGCTGATCACTGCTGCCGCCCCATGTCCCTTTACTCAGGGGATACCAGGGCGGGTACCCGATCACCGTGGTTCCACCGCCAGCCCCATGTCCACTGAGAGAGGCCCGGATGAGTGTGGGGTGGGTGCCGGATCACTGTGGTTCCACCCGCCAGCCCCGCAGGAGGCCCGGATGAGTGTGGGGCGGGTGCCCTATCACCGTGGTTCCACCCGCCAGCCCCAAGTCCACCGCGGGAGGCCCGGATGAGTGTGGGGCGGGTGCCCTATCACCGTGGTTCCACCCGCCAGCCCCAAGTCCACCGCGGGAGGCCCGGATGAGTGTGGGGCGGGTGCCCTATCACCGTGGTTCCACCCGCCAGCCCCAAGTCCACCGCGGGAGGCCCGGATGAGTGTGGGGCGGGTGCCCTATCACCGTGGTTCCACCCGCCAGCCCCAAGTCCACCGCGGGAGGCCCGGATGAGTGTGGGGCGGGTGCCCTATCACCGTGGTTCCACCCGCCAGCCCCAAGTCCACCGCGGGAGGCCCGGATGAGTGTGGGGCGGGTGCCCTATCACCGTGGTTCCACCCGCCAGCCCCAAGTCCACCGCGGGAGGCCCGGATGAGTGTGGGGCGGGTGCCCTATCACCGTGGTTCCACCCGCCAGCCCCAAGTCCACCGCGGGAGGCCCGGATGAGTGTGGGGCGGGTGCCCTATCACCGTGGTTCCACCCACCAGCCCCATGTCCACCGCGGGAGGCCAGGATGAGGCCGGGCGGGTGCTGATCACCACGGTCCTACCCACCAGCCCCCCTCCGAGTTGGTGTTGGCACTGTCCCGCCCTGCCTGCAGTATGCAAATTAGCCGCCATCTTGGCAGGCAGTTAATTTGCATATTGCCCTGATTAGCCAATGAAAAGGGTAGCAGATGTACGCTAATTACCATGTTTCTCTATTATTAGATAGGATAAATAGAGTCTGCATTTCAGAAAGTCAACCAGTAACCACGAGCACAGCCACAAAGATGCAGTGAGGTAAAGATGTACAAGATAATATCCTTCCTCTTCCATCCTTTCCCTCCTTGCTAGTTCTCTGAGGACAAGCCTCAGAGGACCCAACCTCTGAGGGCAGTCTGACTAAGTGAAGATGACTTTGGGGTTCCTTACATTAAATTTCCTTGTTCTATTCTTTTGAGAAATGTTGTTCTACAGAAGGCAGCCAGGAAAGGAGGATGGGAAATGACCAGTATGAATAAGTAAATACAACACAGATGGGCCTAGTACTTGGAAAGGAGATGCAGGGATGGCCCTGATCTGTCCTGATATATGAGTGTGATTGGAAAACTGGCCATCACACAAGCGTTACCTCAGCTATTGCTCCTCCTTCCAACACTTTGAAATAGCTACTGCAATTTGCTTTTGCCCTTGCAGGCTAAAAAAACACATTTGTGGTTATCAGGAAGACAGGCATACAAGTCCCCAGGCTACCCACTGCTGAAAATGAGATGTGTACTCTGTGACCTAATCACATCTAACTAATATTAATGTGAAAACAGTTCTGTTCTTGCTTGAGCTTCCAGCAGGCAGTTCACACAGAAACTCTAATAAAAGAGCAAGAACTGCCTGTTGGACTTGCAACGTGGGAGGGCCCACACTAAAGCATTGTACTGAAACTTATTATTTTATTCTTTTGCATCCTAATTATCAAAAATAAGAAAGATAAAAGACATTCTCTGGCTTCCCAATTATGTTCCCTAATTTGATTTAAGTGACTAACGGCCCTCAAGAAATGCCCATGCTAATCAGCTAATAAGTTAATGAATCTTTCTTTTATAACAAATGGTAGTTCAAAGTACCTGTAAGTGTGGCCACGATGCCTCAAGCGTGGGTTCATCTTCTTCTGGATCAAATTCATTGCTGTCACTAGGAGGGAGAGTTCTGAATATATTGCAAGATACCTAAAAATAAACAGGCAGCAGAGTTAGCTGGGAAGCACCTCCCAGGCAGCCCTACACAGATCTTTGCAGCCAGCCAAAAGGAACACAGATGACAGATGACAGGAGTATCACCAAACTGGAACGAGGGCCTCTTTCTATAGGCTTCGAGGTCAGGACCACCTCTAGGCAAAGCCTGGAGGCTGCAAAGCAGCACCTTCTACCCCCTGAACAGTACTCCCTGTCCTTATGTCTTTCCCACCGCAGGTCCCTATGACAGTATACCTTCCATCAAAGCCTGTTTTTGGTTACTTACCAGTCAACAGGCTTCTAATTAACCAATTTACACTAAGATATAAATAACCGTTAATGGGCTTCCTGCATTTCCCTTCTCAGGCTTATTCACAATTTTCAAATTGACAGTTGAATTAATGGAGAAATTTCAGGCGTTCACAAAAAATACATCAGAGAAGATAGGTCAGAACTCTTCCAATATGCTTAAAATCAGACCTAATCTGTTCTGTTGGTTTACAAAATAATAACAAGCCCTGGATAAGATACAAACCTCTATAAACCAGGCATAGGCAATTTCCAAATTAAATGCTAGTTGCTCAAAGAATGGCCATGAGTTAGTAACTGTTTTAACTGGGTGATGACAAGATGAAGATTCATTATACTATTCTATCATTTTTGTATATAGTCCAAGATTTCTACAGTAAAATGCTTATTTTTAAATGCTATTGCTACTATTCTCAGAGTTCCTTTTCAATTTCTATTCTTTTTCTTGACCTACTTACCTATCATCTCCTAAGTATCCTAAGTATCTCTAAACATATCCTCAGATCTGAAGAATAAAACAGGGAAGAAAATGGGGGAGAGGGCGAGTTATATGATTACAAAGCAATGAAGGAACATCAAGGAGATACTTCACCAGAAGCCTCTGTTGGACTTTTCTATACATGCAGAAAATACTAAGCTTTAATATGCTGATCTGAAATAGGGAAGAAGAAAGGCTTTGGGGGGGCCATATCACTTAAACGTGTTTATTCATTCAACAAGTATTTATTAAGTGTTCACTGTGTATGTGCACACTGTTCTAGGCACTAGGAAAATAACAGTGAGCAACGCAGATAAACATCTGTGCCTCCTTGGAGCTTACATTCTAGTGCAAGTCAGATTCCCAATTTCCTAGTTATGGAAACTAAGCCCAGGTATATAAGCCATGCAAAGGAGATTCGATTTTATTTTAAGTGCCATAGGAAGCCACCAAAGGATCTTAATCATAGACATGACATGAGTTGATTTTTGCTTTATAGAAAAATGACGCTGGTAGCTATGTATAGAGTAGACAGGAAGAAAACAAGTCAGAAGCCCTGTGAACACAGTAAGAGATGATGGTTTGGACTAAGATGGTGAGAGAGAAGACAGACAGAAATAAAGTGATTCAATATACATACTGCTGGCTTGGATATATGGAGTGGAGGAGAAAAAAGAATCAAGTATGAGTCATAGATTTAAGGCTATTTACCCAAGATAGAGAGAGGTCGGAAAGAGAAAGGGTTTCTTTGTTTGCTTGTTTTGGTGGGAAGACCCAGAGATCCAGTTAGGAATGTGTTGCAGGAACAAGCAATATCTAGGAACAAGCAATACGTGACTATCTGGATTTAATCACATAAATTCAGAGCTGAACAGGTCAGGACTGGAGACAAAAGAACACATCAGCATATACATGATATATTTACAACCATGGGACTAATGGGACACCTTGGAATGGAGTAGAGAAATAAAAGGTCCTCAGGCACCCAACGTTTAGAAATCAGATAGAAAAAGAACAGCCAAGAAACGCAAATGAAAGGAGTAGAAGGTTGAAGAAAAGAAATAAAGTTTGGGGGTCTCAGGAGCTAAGGAAGAATGTCCTGAGAAGTAATCAACAGCAGCAAATGCTGTTCTGAGAATAAGATGAACATAAAGCAGTTGCTATTGGGTTTGGCAACCCTAAAAATTGCATATTATTATCCCCAATTTACTATTGATAACGCAAGTGTTGTTAAGATCTCAGGTTGCAGTTAGTAACCAGAAGTTACAACCAAACCCAAATTGTTAAGCTCCACGACTGCCTTCTAGAAGAGTAGGTAGACCACATCTTTTGCTGGAATTTAGTTTAGATTACTGAAAAAGAGTACATTAGGATGTTTTTGCTATGGCTAATGACAGCATGCACAGTGCTACTGTTTCACTTTTGTCCCTTTCAATTATTATTAGAAATTAAATATACAAAGAAACTAATGAGTTTTCATGACCATCAACCTTTGACTTCTCTTCAATCAGTCATACTGCAATCACAAGGACAAAAGTCCTTTAATAATTTGCTTTCAAGTCTTCATTACACTATATACATATTTGAAAAACTGCATTGAGTTTTCATTCTAATTAAATCATTTATATTTACTATATTTGTAACAAGTTTTCTTCCTCTCCAGAGATATGAAAGTAAACCATAAAAGTAAAAAAAAAAATTTAAAACAGGCTTTTGTATAGTCAAAATCTGGATAAAGAGATAGAAACTTGCCCTAACCGGTTTGGGTCAGTGGATAGACGGTTGGCCTATGGACTGAAGGGTCCCAGGTTCGATTCCGGTCAAGGGCATGTACCTTGGTTGTGGGCACATCCCCAGTAGAAGGTATGCAGGAGGCAGCTGATCGATGTTTCTCTCATCGAGTTTCTAACTCTCTATCCCTCTCCCTTCCTCTCTGTAAAAAAAAAAATCAATAAAACATATTTTTTTAAAGAAAGAGATAGAAACTTCTGTTCCTCTGTATTCCTGGACACATAAACTCTCTGACAGTGCCCACCATGTGCTATACTAATTAGTTGTTTACATATTTGTTTTTCTCTCCCCACTAATCAGAAATATTCAATGTCATATTCACATTTGTTTTCCTAGCATATACCAAGCATCCAATAAATATTCACAAAATAAAAGTGAGGCCCAGCCAGTGTGGGCAATGGTTAAGTGTTGACCCATAAACCAGGAGATCATGGCTTGATTCCTAGTCAGGCCACATGCCCAGGTTGTGGGCTCCATCCCCAACAAGGGGTATGCAGGAGTCAACTGAT
>NW_006293784.1:330734-332344 GCF_000327345.1 Myotis davidii | reverse complement strand
CGTGGATGGTGGCTGCCCAGCCTCCCAGGGCCGCCTGAAGCTCAGGTAACCAGGCCGGCCGAGGCTTGCACTGCCAGCAGTGGCAGCAGCAGAGGTGTGATAGGGCATCGCCTTCCCCTAATCGCCGGGTCGCCTCCCGCCCCTGCGGGCTCCCAGACTGTGAAAGGGGGCAGGCCGGGCTGAGGAACCCCACTCCAGTGTATGAATTTTCATGCACCAGGCCTCTAGTAGTATTATAATAAACATTGAATGCTGGAATCAAACTAAAAAGCTTGAAGACCCTGGCCTGACCTCCAATAAGTGACTATAAGGACAGAAAGCAAGGCTGGGCAATGGGAGGAGCAGATATTAAAAGAAATACAAAACCAAAGATTAGAGGATGCACAAAGTAGCTTTCAGAATCAGATATTAGAAACTTCTTTATCCAGCACTTTCATCTTACAAATAAGAAGTGAGGCTCAAAGAGCTTATCGGTTTTTCAAGGCAACACAGTGCCCCAATAGGCAAAGAGGGTTGGTTTTCAGGGTCTTTCTCTGGCATACCGCCTCTATCCCCACCCATGAAGATCATGTATGAACCTTACTTCTCTATATATCTCTTTTTCCTCAGGTAGAGCCTTCTGCCTCCTCATTTCTTTTTATTATTTTTTCATTTTCTCACCTCTCATAATCTTCTTCCTAGGTTCTTGGCCTGCCAGTGGTCCTCAACAGCACCCATAAAAACTATTTACCCACCTGAGGACATCTATAATCTGTAATAATAAAAGCGTAATATGCTAATTAGACCAGATTGTCCTTCCGGACGACCTTCAGGATAAAGCCATGGTGGCAGGGGCCGAGGCAGAGGTGGCCGCCACAGCAGCAGTGGCCAAACCCCTTGCACGAATATCGTGTATTGGGCCTCTAGTTCAGGTATAAGCTGATGACCTTGCTCAGCATTAACAGGGAAATATAACAACCTCTTCATTCCCACTATCTGGGTCAGACCCCCATCACCAAATATCTAGATTACTAGTATTATAATAGTTTCCTCTCTGGTGTTCCTATTCCTCCCATCCCTTCTCTTATCTCCTCCAATTAGATTTTGAGCCCCCTAAGAACTTCCTTACTAATTTCTGAATGCCTAGCATGACCGGTCAACTAGTCGCGTCAATAAAATATATATTTTTTTAAAAAATAAAAAAATAAATTAAAAAATACAAATAAATAACTTGGTTCAGTGATCTGTGCATCTTGTGCAAGGTATCGAATTTTAGAAAAGAGAAGAAAGAAAAGGCTGACAGGGAGTCTGACCTACTGGCAGTTCAACCGCTCCATATGATGTGCGCTGACCACCAGCTGGCAGCATGGAACGAAGGAAGGCCCCGGCCAGTAGCTGGAAGGCCCCGATTGGCCCTGATTGCCGGCCAGGCCTAGGGACTCTACCCATGCACGAATTTCGTGCACCAGGCCTATCCTATCTAATAAAGCGGGAATATGCTAATTGACCCTCACACCATCACAAAGATGGCAGTGCCCACGTCCAATAAGGAGGGAATATGCTAATTTACTGCCCCGCCCTCAGAGATGGAAGGCCCATAGCCAATAAGGAGGGAATATGCTACATGATTT
>NW_006293784.1:329093-330482 GCF_000327345.1 Myotis davidii | reverse complement strand
CCGCAAAGATGGCGGCACCCACAACCAATAAGGAGGGAATATGCTAATTGCCTCACCCTCAAATATGGCAGTGCCCACAGCCAATAAAGAGGGAATATGCTAATTTACTGCCCCGCCCTCAGAGATGGAAGGCCCATAGCCAATAAGGAGGGAATATGCTAACTGATTGCTATGCCCTAAAAGATGGTGGCACCCACAGCCACAAGATGGTGGCGCCCAGTCCCCTCAGCCCCGCCAGGGCAGCAGGCACAGCAAGGCTGGGTACGCCTCCAGACATGCACAACCGCTCCGCGTGCCTGCCTCCAGAGACCCCCAGTCCCCTCAGCCCCCCAGGGCCAGCCCAAGGCACAGGCAAGCCTCTGATGGCAGCTGCCCAGCCACCCAGGGTCTCCCAAGGCTCAGGCAACCAGGGCCGGCCGAGGCTTGTGCTGCCAGCAGTGGCAGCAGCAGAGGTGTGATGGGGCATCGCCTTCTCCTAATCGCCGGGTCGCCTCCCGCCCCTGAGGGCTCCCAGACTGTGAAAGGGGGCAGGCCGGGCTGAGGAACCCCACTCCAGTGTATGAATTTTCATGCACCAGGCCTCTAGTAGTATTATAATAAACATTGAATGCTGGAATCAAACTAAAAAGCTTGAAGACCCTGGCCTGACCTCCAATAAGTGACTATAAGGACAGAAAGCAAGGCTGGGGAATGGGAGGAGCAGATATTAAAAGAAATACAAAACCAAAGATTAGAGGATGCACAAAGTAGCTTTCAGAATCAGATATTAGAAACTTCTTTATCCAGCACTTTCATCTTACAAATAAGAAGTGAGGCTCAAAGAGCTTATGGGTTTTTCAAGAGAACACAGTGCCCCAATAGGCAAAGAGGGTTGGTTTTCAGGGTCTTTCTCTGGCATACCGCCTCTATCCCCACCCATGAAGATCATGTATGAACCTTACTTCTCTATATATCTCTTTTTCCTCAGGTAGAGCCTTCTGCCTCCTCATTTCTTTTTATTATTTTTTCATTTTCTCACCTCTCATAATCTTCTTCCTAGGTTCTTGGCCTGCCAGTGGTCCTCAACAGCACCCATAAAAACTATTTACCCACCTGAGGACATCTATAATCTGTAATAATAAAAGCGTAATATGCTAATTAGACCAGATTGTCCTTCCGGACGACCTTCATCCTTCCAGGATAAAGCCTGGGCCCGGCCCCTGGGGGAAACCGCCCTGGAGGCAGGGAAGCTGCCCACAGTCGTGGTCCCGGGTGCCTGCAGCTGGCCAGAGGGAGGTAAGCCTGGGTCCCAGTTGCCTGTGGCTGGCCAGAGGAGGGAAGCCTGCGTCTTGGGTGTGGGGGCCGAGGCAGAGGCGGTTAGGGGTGATCAGGCAGGCAGGTGGGCAGTTA
>NW_006293784.1:325092-328805 GCF_000327345.1 Myotis davidii | reverse complement strand
TGTGGGTCAGACCCCCATCACCAAATATCTAGATTACTAGTATTATAATAGTTTCCTCTCTGGTGTTCCTATTCCTCCCATCCCTTCTCTTATCTCCTCCAATTAGATTTTGAGCCCCCTAAGAACTTCCTTACTAATTTCTGAATGCCTAGCATGACCGGTCAACTAGTCGCGATGATGTGCACTGACCACCAGAGGGCAGACACTCAATGCAGGAGCTGCCCCTTGGTGGTCAGTGTGCTTCCACAGCCAATCTCCCAGGGCCGGCCAACCTCCCCCGGTCCCTCCCCCCAGCAGGTAAACCTCCCGTGGTCCCAACCCCCATCCTTCCCCCCGCCCCCCCCAGTCCAGCAGGCCCTGTCAGGCAGGCCCAAGTCAGCAATCAGCGGGCCCTGGCCAGCCCTGCCACAATGGGGACTGGATGAGATGGCCCCAATAGGCCCTGATCGCCAGCCAGGACTAGGGACCCCACCATGCACCAATTTTGTGCACCAGGCCTCTAGTATACAATAAGTGGAAATAACTAAGATTATCAAATAAATCTGAGATTTATATAAATAATTTTTAGTTCAAGTATGTCCACATATTATTAATGGACACACTCAGACTAAAAAAAATGTTGTTTTGTTGTTTATCTGAAATTCAAATATAACTAGATAGCCTGTGTTTTTATTTGCTAAATCTGACAACTCTAAAATAACACTAATATTGATTAAGAACATCCATTGGGTACAAGACAGTTGTGCGCAGAACTGGCACTGCAGCCTGCTGAGGAAGAGGAAGAAAGAGGGTTGTACTGCAAGGAAGGCACAGGACTGAGCAGCTGCTTGCTTATTTTTCAGTTTTTCAGTTATTGTTGATTCCTGTTAACTATGGTGCAAAAAATAAATTTCAAAGTCCTGGCCAAAAATGAAAGAAGGGACTAAAAGGTTCCCAAGTGGATGGCCCAATAAGCAAAAGAGGAAGACATATTTAGGCATATTTTCAAGTTTTCATTAAACAAACAGCATTACCTTTGACATGCAATATCAAAATACAAATCACTGGAAATTAAAATTACTACAGAAAAGAGACTCACTATTCCCAACACTTTTATCTCCATAGACTACTAATTTTATACCATAATTTTGATGACATTTTGTTGTTGCTTAAGAAAAATGATTAGCAAATTATAAAGGAAGAGAATGTGGCTAGTATCTAGTAACTATTTGTAAATATCTACCAAGATTAACACTGAACAAAATAGAGGGTAAGGAAAATATAGTGAGAGTTGTTAAACAGTCTCAATTTCTGTTAGTTATATATTTGTTAGCACTATCATTATTTAAGGCTTAGGTAAACTGGGAACCACTTTTACTACAGTATAATAAGGCAACGTAAATCAACTTCTTTGTGCTTCACAATCATCTTTCTAGCTGATTAGGTGTCATCTTTCTGTGATAAAAGCAGATGAATGAGTTGACCTTTTATCTGTGAAACTAATGTCATGCAATTATGTAAGACTGCAAGAAAACTGTTAAGTACAGCCGAAACCAGTTTGGCTCAGTGGATAGAGCATCGGCTTGCGGACTGAAAGGTCCCAGGTTCGATTCCGGTCAAGGGCATGTACCTGGGTTGCGGGCACATCCCCAGTGGGAGATGTGCAGGAGGCAGCTGATCGATGCTTCTCTCTCATCGATGTTTCTAATTCTCTATCTCTCTCCCTTCCTCTCTGTAAAAAATCAATAAAATATATTTAAAAAGGAAAAAAGAAAAAAAAACTGTTAAGTACAAATATCATGACATCAAAGCTATAAAATCAATTTTCTTGAGATTACATCTAAACAGTAAATTTTCTAACAAAAAGGATTAAATGAACGATGTTAGAGATCATCAAGCAAATTTCAAAGTCTCATTATTTCTTTAGCACTATTTGTATTAAGACATCATACTAGTAACAATTTCAATAATATCACGGAGCTACAATGTTGAAGCTAGGTCAGCAGGCATTATTCTCATAATATTTTGTGTTAGCCCAACAGATTCATCTAAATGGATATGGTAAAACTAAATCCTGAAAGAAAACAGGAAAATCTCTGAGGAGTTCATCAACATTTACTATGGATACAATTTTTAAAAACACATGCAAAATAAAAAATGTGAACATAAGCAAAACTTATTTTAAGGCTATAAATCAGATATTTAAAAAGAGAGACTATTTCCAAACATACTAGAATTTGTAATAAATATTTAGACTCTAAGAATAAGAACCAAAATTCTAACAAAATTTGTCTAGGTACCTTGCTATGTAATTTGTTTTATAACATAAAAGTCATAAATAGAGAACTAAGATAATTACGAAAGTAAACACCGGTACTCGCCATCTTCCACAACCAAAAAACTACTAGAAATAATAAACAAATACAGTCAAGTTGTATATCAAAATACAGGATACAAAATCAATGTGCAAAAATCCATTGCCTTCCTGTATACAAACAACAAACTTAAAAAAAAATGGAAAAAACAATTCCTTTTGCAATAGCAACCAAAAGAATAAAATACCTAGGAATAAACTTAACAAAGAATGTGAAAGACTATTTACTGAAAATTACAAAGCATGATTAAAAGAGATTGAAAAAGACACAATGAAATGGAAAAACATCCCATGTTTATGGATTGAGAGAAGCAACATAGTTGAAATGTCCAAGAGATTGAAAAAGACAACAAAATGGAAAAACATCTTGTGTTCATGGATTGGAAGAATCAACATAGTTGAAATGGCTACATTACTCAAAGCACTATACAGATTTAATGCAATCCCCATCAAAATCCCAATATCATTTAAAAAAAATAGAATGAGAAACCATCAGATTTGTATAGAACCACAAAAGACCCAGAATAGCCAAAGCAATCCTGAAAAGAAAGAATTATGCTACCTGTCTTCAAATTATACTACAGAGCTACGAAAATCAAAACACCATGGCATTAGCAGAGAAACACACACACAGATCAATGGAACAGAATAAAGAGCCCAGTTATAAAACCATACATATATGGACAGATAATTTTCAACAAAGGAGCCAGAAATGCACATTGGAGTAAAGATAGTTTCTTCAAGAAGTGGTGCTGGGAAAACTGGAAAGCCATATGCAAACGAATGAAACTGAATTACAGTTTGTCCCCATGTACAAAAATTAATTCAAAATGGATCAAAGATTTAAACATAAAACCAAAAACTATAAGTTACATAGACGAAAATGTAAGTACCAATCTTATGGACCTGGGTGGTAGCGAACACATTTTGGACTTGACCCCAAAGGCAAGAGATGTTAAGGCAAAAGTAAATGAATGGGATTATATCAAACTGAAGAGCTTCTGCACAGCAAAAGAAACAGACAAAAAGACAAACAAGCAGCCAACTAGATGGGAGATGATATTTGCAAACAGTAGCTCCAACAAAGGTTTAATTTCCAAAATATATAAAGAACTCATTAAACTTAACACCAAACAAATAAACAATCCAATCAAAAAGTGGGCAGAGGACCTGAAAATACACCTCTCCCAAGAAGACAAACAAACAGCCAATCCTATCTAACAGAGAAACATGGTAATTAATCGTAACTTCGTTACCCTTCCCATTGGCTGATCAGGGAGATATGCAAATTGACTGCCAACAAAGATGGTGGCTAATTTGCATACATAGGCAATGACGGGAGGCAAAAGGGGAAAGACGA
>NW_006293784.1:322585-324506 GCF_000327345.1 Myotis davidii | reverse complement strand
CAAGGTTAGGCCTGATTCCCCGGGGAGTGGGCCGAAGTCAACAAGTCAACATCCCCTAAGGGGTCCTGGACTGTGACTGGGCACAGGCCAGGCTGAGCTCCCCCCACACACACCAGTGCACAAATTTTTGTGCACCGGGCCTCTAGTCTATATATATAAAAGCCTACTATGCAAATTGTCCTGCGGGAGTTCAACCAGTTCAATCGCTCATTATGACATGCGCTGACCACCAGGGGGCACCACAGAATGAAGAAAGGCCCCAGCCGGCAGCCGGCAGCCAGCAGCCAGAAGGCCCCGATCAACCCTGATCACCAGCCAGGCCAAGGGGCCCTACCCATGCACAAATTTCGTGCACCGGGCCTCGAGTAGATATATAAATATATGTTCAGACATCACTAACAATAAGGGAAATGAAAATTAAATCTACATTGAGATACCACCTTACACCTGTTAGAGTGGCCATTATCAACAAGACAAGCAATAACAAGTGTTGGCGATTTTGTGAAAAAAAGGGAACCCTCATTGAATGCTGGTGGGAATGTAGACTGGTACACCACTATGGAAAGCAGTCTGGCGATTCCTCAAACAATTAAGAATAGAGTTACCATATGACCCAAGTGCGTCCCAAAGAAAGGTCAAGTTCTGAGGATGGCCTTTCACGTCTCCAGAGACAACGGCCTGAGAGGGCTGTCACGTGCCTGCCAAAAAGCGTCACTTCAGGTCGTAAGCCCTGGTGAGGCGATTTTGTGAAAAAAAGGGAACCCTCATTGAATGCTGGTGGGAATGTAGACTGGTACACCACTATGGAAAGCAGTCTGGCGATTCCTCAAACAATTAAGAATAGAGTTACCATATGACCCAAAACCCCAGTTCTGGGTATATACCTGAAAAACTCTAATAAGCTAAGAACCATACAATTTCACTCATGAGGGATATAAAACTGAAACTTATGAAAACAAACAGCAGTGTGGTAGTTGCCATTAGGGAGGGCTAGGGGAGAAGGGGACCCTAATATGAGGTGACAGAAGACTTGACTTTGGTGGTGGACACATGGTGCTAACCTCACACATGAAACTTATATGTTCGTGTTGACCAGGGGTCCTCAAACTACGGCCCGCAGGCCACATGCAAATACAAATATTATATTTGTTCCCGTTTTGTTTTTTTACTTCAAAATAAGATATGTGCAGTGTGCATAGGCATTTGTTCATAGTTGTTGTTTTTTTTAACTATATTCCGACACTCCAACGGTCTGAGGAACAGTGAACTGGCCCCCTGTTTAAAAAGTTTGAGGACCCCTGGGTTGACCAATGTCAGTCACCACCATAAAATTTATTAAAAAAGAGAAAACCTTTCCAAGATGGCGGCATAGGTACACACTTGTACTTGCTGCCTTGCACAACCACATCAAAGCTACAACTAAAAGACAAAACAGATATCATCCAGAACCACAGGAAGGCTGGCTGTGTGGAAATTCTACAGCTAGAAGGAAAGAGAAAAGCACATTGAAGCTGCTGGGAGGTGCAGAGATGCGAAGTGCAGAGGTACGGAGGCGTGCATGGAAACGGGCTGGCAACTGGGTACGCTGTTGTCATTTTCAATAGGGAGGGAGATACAAGTTCCCAATTGCTCTGAACTCCAGTTCCTGGTGAGACTCTGGGGACCCAGACTCACATGGGGAGAAACTGGACTGTCTGGCATCAGGCCGGAACACAAGGGCGGCTTTCTCACAGAGGTGCTTGCAGTGATCATTGTTCCTGCACGGGGCCATGGAACACAGAGACACTGGGACCTCTCTGACACAGAGCAGACTGGCAGCCATTGCAGTTTGCTCTGCCCTGATGATTCCCTGAGACACCACCCCACCCTATTTAAAACCCCACCCAAGCTGTGACCAGAGGCTTTTGCACATGAATTGCCT
>NW_006293784.1:319357-320466 GCF_000327345.1 Myotis davidii | reverse complement strand
AATAAAAATCTGGTGAACAGAATAAACTGGTGAATATAATAGAATCAAGGGCATAGAAAGAGAGTGGATTGACCATGCTCAGGGGAAAGAGAGTATGGGGGTGAAAAGAGATTGGACAAAAATCATACACCTATGGACGAGGACAATGTGGGGGTAAGGGCATGGAGTGGGGTGGGAACTGGGTGGAAGGGAGCTAGGGGGAGAAAAACTAAGGAACAACTGTAATAATCTGAACAATAAAGATTTATTTAAAAAACAAAAAGAAAACCTATTTGAAGAAAAATGACAGAAAACTTACTCCTACCTAGTGAAATAAACAGACTTACAAGTCTAGGAAGCATAAAGAGTCCCAAACAAGAGGAACCCAAAGATGCCCATACCAAGACACATCATAATTAAAATGGCAGGTGTTAACGACAAAGAGAATCTTAAAAGCAGCAAGAGAAAAGCAGTTACTTACCTAAAAGGGAACACCCATACAACTGTCAGCTGATTTCTCATCAGAAACTATGCAGGCCAGAAGAGAGTACAAGAAATATTCAAAGTGATGAAAAGCAAGGACCTACAACCAAGATTACTCTACCCAGCAAAGCTATCATTCAGAATTGAAGGTCAGATAAAGAGCTTCACAGACAAGAAAAGCTAAAGGAGTTCATCACCACCAAACCAGTATTACATGAAATGTTGAAAAGTATTCTTTAAAAAGAGGAAGAAGAAGGGAAAAAAAGATAAAAAATATGAGCAATAAAACGGCAATAAATACATATCTATCAACAATTGAATCTAAAAATCAAAATAACCGAACAAGGAATCTAATAAACAAAATAAACTGATAAATAAAATAGAACCAGACTGAGTTTTGGAAGGTCGTATTTTTCTAGGAACATGTTCGTTTCTTCTAGGTTGTCTAATTTGTTGGAATAGAGTTGTCCATAGTATTGTTTAACACACATTTGTATTTCTGTGGGGTCTCTTGTTATTTCGCCTCTATTGTTGCTGATTTTGTTTATTTGGGTCCTCTCTCTTTGGTTCTTGGTGAGCCTGACTAGAGGTTTGTCAATCTTGTTTATCCTTTCAAAGAGCCAGCTCTTGGTTTCATTGATTCCTAT
>NW_006293784.1:318120-319048 GCF_000327345.1 Myotis davidii | reverse complement strand
AGTAAAACATAAACAAAGATATTCTCTGTTCAAACACTTCCAACTGTCATCACTTGGTCTCCAAAACAGGAACTGACAGAAAACAATCTCATTGATATGTTGTAAGGAATAGGAGTTCATGTCCCATATGGCAAGGTTTCCACTGTTGGAGCTTCATTATATAATGACTCTTAAGTCTGGTCTGATAGTGTCTTCATTAATACGAGAAATGGAAAGTGTGCTTGCTCTAATTAAGTGTTCAATAATTAAGGAATTGGTGCAAGTTTTATGAAAAATGCAAAAACCTTTCCATGCTATCCAACTGTTCTCAGTGATTCAGGTTAAATTGCCTTTTACTTCAAGTAATTTAGCAAAAATTCAAAGAACAATGAGAATATACTTTTAAATGAGGGCATATGCTGGGGGATGGGAGCCCTCAGGGAGAGGTCAGTGGGGCGGGGGGGGAGAGGAGACTTATGTAATACTTTAAATAATAAAGAATTAAAAAAAGAACCAGAAACATGGAAACATGGAATATACTGACGAATCTCAGGGAAGGAGGAAGGGGTTGTGGGAAGAAATTAACCAAAGCTCTTATATGCATACTAGAGGTCCAGTGCACAAATTCATGCATGGGTGGAGTCCCTCAGCCTGTCCGGAGATCAGGGCCGATCGGGGCTATCTTGCCCAGTCCCAATTGGGGTTGATTGGGGCTGATCGGGGCCAGCCGGCCGGGGGGAGGGACCGTGGGAGGTTGGCTGTGGGAGCGCACCAACCACCAGGGAGCAGCTCCTACATTGAGCGTCTGCCCCCTGGTGGTCAGTGCACGTCATAGCTACCAGCTGGTCTTCCAGTCGTAACAGTCACTTAGGCTTCTATATGTATATATACTAGAGGCCCGGTGCACAAAAATTTGTGCAATCGGGGGGGAGGACGGGGCCTGGAGAAC
>NW_006293784.1:313611-317510 GCF_000327345.1 Myotis davidii | reverse complement strand
CAGCAGCAGGCGGGGAACCTTGGCTTCCTCCATCACTGGAGCAAGCAAGCCTCCTGTTCGCTTCAGCTGCCTGGCTGCCAGCCGCCATCTTGGTTGGCAGTTAATTTGCACATCGTCCTGATTAGTCAATGGGAAGCGTGTCGGAGGTACAGTTAATTACCATGTTTGTCTATTATTAGATAGGATAGATATGCATTATCTATGGATACAGAAAATAAGGTGGTGAAGGCCTGGGCAGAGTGGGAACCAAGTGGAGGGTGGCAATAGAGAGGGTGTACTCTCATCAATAAAGATTTGAAAAAAATGTCACAAATAATAAACATACATATAATATCAGGTTACTTTTGATAACACCAAATTAAGAATTCTTAACAGTCCCAATGATAGAGAACCTTCTAAACCTGACTCTCAGCCCCTTCTAAAGTAATTACAGAAAAGTATCTACAATAATAAAAGAGTAATATGCTAATTAGACCAGACATCCTTCTGGACAAAGGCGGGGCTGCAAGGGAAGCCCAGGTCTCAGGTGCCTGCCAGCGGCTGCAGGGATGCCCAGATCCTGGGTGCCTGCCAGCGGTCGGAGGGAAGCCCGGGTCCCAGGTGCCAGAGGGAAGCTGGTGCCGGCAGCCAGGAGAAAGAAGCCCTACTTTTGCATGAATTTCATGCATCGGACCTCTAGTTGATAAATAAAAACAAGAAGAAAAGTCCCAAAGCATCTGTAATTATGCTCAAGAGACTTAGAATCTGAGCAGATAAAAATCTTTTAAGCTAATGCTCTGATTAGGGAACAAATAGCAAAATTTTTAAACTTTCGATTAGGACTTAATTTAATTCACTAGCAATTTATTCAATCAGTAACTTGTTTCTAAAGCCAAACTATGTCTTTTAATTACCAGAATAAATCCACTGTAGTTTCTGCCTCAGGCTAGGTATATAGTCTCTTTTTAATCCTCACCATCTATGTGAATAAACATGGCTGTTTAAAAGGTATCTGAACTTGTGAACCATTAAAATCCTTTATTCTAATATAAAGACTTTACTGTAAAGAACAGCAATTTAATTTGAGTTTAGTGTAACTACCTAAATTATGAGTCATGCACTACAGCTCTAACTTTAGTCTCTAAGATAATAAATATGTAACTGACACTGCAATGTAATATTACCAATATAATAAAAATTTTCAGAGAAGAGTTTCCAGAAGTTATTACTCCAAACATGTTCACTTCAGTTGAATATGATTCCTTGAGCCAAAACAATGCCCCTATTTGGTCTCAGCAACACAATACAGAGTAAAATATTGTGATACATAGGTGTGGGCAAGCACTCCAGCAAGGCTGTCCTTGCTTTTATCATAAAACCAGCTTTGTGAGAAATTATTCAGTGAACCAGAATGAAAGACAGAGTACACTTTAACAGTTGTGAAGTTTGTTTTACAACATATAAAAATCTAGAAGAGGATTTAAAAGATTTCTAAAGCTAATGACTACAACCTTATTGTTGAACATGCATTGTCATATTTTAAATTTGTATTAGGGCTTTCTAGAACATAGCAGTTCAATTTCTATTAAAGCTGATTTCTGAAATGAGACAGAAGGAATATCTTAAAATGATAAAAGATGCTTAACAATCAGTAGAAAAAAGGGAATAACATAGAAACAAAAAAGGAAGTTTAAAATTTATATTGCCCAATTAAAATTTTAAAATAAGCAGCAAAATTCAAAAAACAAGATTAAAGTGATATAAAACATAAGTATATACTATTTTCCTAACTCACAGGGATGTCATTTTTATTTATATATTCCTTATCAAGTATTTCTTTCTAAAATCTACGAGATACATACACTGTTCATATTTGTATAGACTTTAAAAATCTGTCTTCATTGTTATTGCTGTTGCCGCTGGTAGCATTTAGTTGATAATTGTTATGATTAACTGATGTGACTGGATTTAACATATAATGATTGTTTCTGTAAATAATTTGATCCCTTTAGACCAGCAATTTTCAACTGATGTGCTGCAAGAATTTTTAAAACATGTAATACCTCATTATTCAGTCAGGGGCACTGACCTCTTTTCCCTTAGACTGTCAAATAAAAAAAGTGGTAATGGCCAACACAACGACAGCCATCCCGTGTGAATGAATCAAAATTACTCCTATATTTTTTATCAGACCAGAAAAAAAAAAGGGTTGAAAATCGCTGCTTTAGGTGTTCAGTTTCTAGAAGGATCAGAGCATTGATAACTGTATGGAAGAAAGGAATCTCCATCAGAGATAAGAACAGAGAGTCAACAGATTTGAGTACAAATTAAATGTAAATACAAGGTACAGTTTTGAGAAATACATCATTTAGTTATAAGGAGGCAAAAGGAAGACCTATCTTTGACCTATTGCAAGCCCATCAGATAACAGAGATGCCACAAAAGCAGGAAAAGAAATTGGGGGGAAGAAGGAGGGGCTGTAAGGGAAAGACGAAGACATTTACATTGAGGCCCCTCCATGTACATTTATATGAAGTTCAAAATATGCAAAACTAACTGATAGTATTAATGTCAGGTGATAAGAGTCAAACCCAGAAAATCTGTGCTCTCACAGTGCCACATCCAGTCATGGCATATTCACACAGTGGATTGCCCTTTCGCCCCTCTACAAACTCTCCTTTAATTGGTGCCCGTTTAGGTCTTTAGGTTTTTTTCACTCCAGAGAAGACTAACCTATCTCCTGACTAGAGACAAGGGATCTGGGAGCTAAAAGGAAGACAGGGTGAGGGATATTTCCATTCATTGTACCCCCTACTTTCAGAAAGTTGTCCACTACCCTCAGCTGTGCCTAATGTCCCTGAGTCCAGATTCCCTCCAGTTGAGCCTCTCCAGAGAGTAAACCTTCAGGTTTTTTTGTTTGTTTTTTCGTTATTCCTCACCCAAGGATATTTTTCCATTGATTTTTAGCAAGAGTGGAAGAGAGAGGGAAAGTCAGAGAGAAACATTGATGTGAGAGCAACACACCAATCGGTTGCCTCCTGCACAAGCCCTGACCAGGGCCTGGGCTGGGGAGGAGCCTGCAACCAAGGTATGTGCCCCTGACTGGAATCCAGCCCAGGACCCTTTCCACAGGCCAATGATCTATCCACTGAGCCAAATCGGCTAGGCAGTGGTCGGCAAACTCATTAGTCAACAGAGCCAAATATTAACAGTACAACGATTGAAATTTCTTTAGAGAGCCAAATTTTTTAAACTTAAACTAGATAGGTAGGTACATTGTTATTAACTTAATTAGGGTACGCCTAAGGCTTAGGAAGCGCCACACTCAAGGGGCCAAAGAGCCACATGTGGCTCTCGAGCTGCAGTTTGCCAACCACGGGTAGGGCAACCTTCAGTTTTTTGCTGGGATTTGGCAGAAGCAGTCACAAGGCTGCCTGGTGTTGGGGGAGTATGGTGGGATCAACAATTGCAGCTACTTCTTATACAAATTTTCCTACTTTTGCTCCCAAGCACCCTTACTTTGAAGGGTACCTTTCTGAACTTCTTGGAGTTAATGAGGTGTGAGCTGGCTACTTCTGAACTTTCTTTGCTGCTGTTTACGATTCAACTTTCTCTGATCGGCGAAGGGAGAGAACACCAGTTCATTTGCTTCCTAGTTTCCAAAATGTTGATTCTGAGATCTCCTCTGTATTTTGCTTTGTTCTTGAGTTTTATTTCTTTTCAGTAATTTTTGTGTGATTTCAGGAGGTAAAGGTAATAAACATATGCATGTGTTCAACTCCACCTGTTTACTCAAAAGTTAAGACAGAAGGAATATCTTAAAATGATAAAAGATGCTTAACAATCAGTAGAAAAAAGGGAATAACATAGAAACAAAAAAGGAAGTTTAAAATTTATCTTGCCCAATTAATATTTTAAAA
>NW_006293784.1:312221-313221 GCF_000327345.1 Myotis davidii | reverse complement strand
AGGCAGCAGCAGCAGCCGCCGCCACTGCCAGTGCCAGAACTTAGAGCCAGGCTGAAACCTTGGCATGATGTTCTCCTCTCGATACTCAGTTCTCTGTCACCTTTTCTATCATGACTTCTGTTTCTAGGACACATAAATGTCTTAGTCCCATTATTTCCAGTAACATGCAGAACAGTTCTGACATCTCACTAGATCTCAAATTCAATCTACTCAAAACCAATCTCATCCTCTTTGACCTCCACGTTCCCCCTAAAAGAGAATTCTATTCTCACCTTCCCAATTCTGCCTACCCCTTTGGAGTTTCCTTTAACTCTTCCTCTCCTTTACCTGCTTTATTCAACTTATCAACAACTTGTGTTATTTAGTCCTTCACAATGTCTCTTTGGTGCTAATGGTGGTATTAACTTTAATAACAAAAATTTGGAAACAGTTTAAATATTCCAAAACAGGAAAACAGTTAATTAAACAATGGCATATCCACACGATGGCATATTAGGCAGCTTTGAAAATGATGTTTCAAAAGATATTTAACAACAAGAAAGCATGTTTACATAATAATACTAAGAAAATAATTTTTAAAAGAATCCAAAATTATACAGATATATAAATGTGTATAGATAGATATAGATATAGACATAGAAATAGATAGATATAGATGAGGAAACAACAGGAACGAGGCACAAGGAAATTTTCTTGCATGATAGGGATGCTCCAGATCTAGGATTTGGTTATGAGTATACAGAACTGTTAAATTTATTTAACAATTTAATTCACTGCCTAAGATCAGTTCTTAAAATTGTATTGCAGCCCTAACCGGTTTAGCTCAATGGATAGAGCATCGGCCTGCGGACTCAAGGATCCCAGGTTCGATTCCGGTCAAGGGCATGTACCTTGGTTGCGGGCACATCCCCAGTGTGGAGTGTGCAGGAGGCAGCTGATCGATGTTTCTCTCTCATTGATGTTTCTAACTCTCTATCCCTCTCCCTTCCTCTCTGTAAGA
>NW_006293784.1:311269-311841 GCF_000327345.1 Myotis davidii | reverse complement strand
GAGTTTTATTTCTTTTCAGTAATTTTTGTGTGATTTCAGGAGGTAAAGGTAATAAACATATGCATGTGTTCAACTCCACCTATTTACACAAAAGTTAAGACAGAAGGAATATCTTAAAATGATAAAAGATGCTTAACAATCAGTAGAAAAAAGGGAATAACATAGAAACAAAAAAGGAAGTTGTCCACTACCCTCAGCTCCACCTATTTACTCAAAAGTTAAATGATTATTTCCTATTAAACTATTTATTCCATTCTCCAGTAAAGTCTGCTAATTCAAATAATTTAATTTCATATGCAAATATACCAATCCCATTTTAATGGGAAAGAACCCAGTAGAACCTCTTGAAAATCAAGTAACAGCTGCTCTAACCTTAGCCAAGGTAATTGATAGATCCCCACATCAGTTTTCTCAGAATTAGCACCAACCACATTCGGTCTTAGTGTAAAACAAAATAGAAAATAAAGCACATTCTGGACCTTGGGATACTGTATACAGAAGTCAAGTGAATGTCTAAAAGTCATCATTTCACCCAATGAACAAGTGAATGGAGGGGGAGGAGGAGGGGGGAG
>NW_006293784.1:303600-311120 GCF_000327345.1 Myotis davidii | reverse complement strand
CTTTCCACAAACATATGTAAATGCTTTTAATGCTAAGCAGAAAAGAAAGCTGAAAGAGATATTTAATAACCTATACACTCCAGGCGGGCAGGGGCCTACCTACCTTGTGCAGCCTGGGTCTCCGAGGCCCGCCTAGCACAAGGCCCACAGAGCAAATATTCACTGAACGTGAATGACAAAACATTCCTTCCAAGGCGTTCACAATCCTTGAAGTGCCAAGCACTAGCCTAGGCTCTGCGGTTACAACAGCAAGCAAAACCAAGCTTGTGCCGCGGGGCGCTTCTATTTTACTGACGGTGGGATGGGGAGGGGAGGGAGGTAATAACTAAAACTCTATACAGTACAGATAATCTAATGTGAGCGACAGGGACTCTAAAGGAAACAACAACCGTGAAAGTAAAGGGGAGGGAGTTTTTCTAGATTGGTGGCCTTATACTTAGAAGTTCTTTCAAGTAAAATTGAGATTTAAATGGAGGGAGAGAACAGGTCTTACAAACATTTTGGGTGACAGTGTTCTAAAAGAGAACTAACTAATATGTGGGCAACTGATGATAACACAACTTGCAACCAGTATAATGAGATACGTGACTGGGTCTGCTAGCAGTCTCCCTACCGAACTCCATTTCTTCTTCCTGGGCACCAGTGAGGCCACGTGTCATGACCCTTGCAGTGTGGAGTGGCCTCGGGACTGGTCCTTGCAAACGGATATAAGAGAAGCGATATGGGTCACTTCTGAGCGCAGCCTTCCAGAAGCAGTGTGCACGCCCCGCTCCCGCCCCATGCTCTCTTCCTCCCTCCCACATAAAGTAGAGGGCGCCCTAACCGGTTTGGCTCCGTGGATAGAGCGTCAGCTTGCAGACTCAAGGATCCCAGGTTCGATTCCGGTCAAGGGCATGTACCTTGGTTGCGGGCACATCCCCAGTGTGGAGTGTGCAGGAGGCAGCTGATCGATGTTTCTCTCTCATTGATGTTTCTAACTCTCTATCCCTCTCCCTTCCTCTCTGTAAGAAATCAATAAAATATATTTTTTTAATTGTATTGCATTTTAATTACATCTGATGTTTTTCCCTAAAGCCACTCCTCTGACCTACATTTGGAGCCACCTCCTGAACAAGTCCTCTGGAATGTCTTACAAGTAGTGCAATACCTAACAGGACTCACAGGATTTTCATGTTCTAGCCTCTGTTTATCTTTACAGAGACTAGCAAAGTTGTTCAGGGACATTTCCATCTTAAGGAAAGAGATATGGTGATGCATTCAGTTCATTTCATTTGAATCCCAGTGATGCTGGGATTTTTAGCTCTCTGTGCTTTATCTCTCTGTGCTTAGCTACATTCATCTGTCTCTGTTGCCTCATTTCTAAAGCAGGAAAGATGCTACTTGGTATGAAGATTAATGATAATGTATGTGAAGGTCTTGACCCATAATAAGTTCTAATTAACTGCAGCTCTTTTAGTAATAGGACTGGTCAGACTTGAAAGGATAACATACAAGAGAATGGACAATAATATTAAGTTGTCCATTGTTTCTGCTAATATTGACTTGTGTTCCATCCATTTCTGTTCTGGGTGGGGACTTGAGGAGCAGATACTAGATGAAGACTGGAGCCTTGCTCTAGTCAACCTACTGTTACTGGGGAGAGGAGGAGACATCGGTTCTTGTCTTCTTGAGGGAAATATTTCAATCAAGAGACAAAGTGTAGAAATGCAAGCAAGAATTTATTGACCGCAGCAAAAATATACTTGGGGCAGTGAAACAAGGAAAAGCATAGAAGAAGCAACAGGAAAGCCTAGGCTGGACTGTCTTAGCTCACTGGAAAGTCAGAGAATCGGGGGCCTTGGAGACAGGTTCAGGGGGTTACCCTGGGACAAGCTGCTGCTGCCCATTGCTCCCCTAGTTGCAAGTCTCATGGGGTCCCTTAGAGGTTAGGGGATACCTATAAACGAGAGGGGGCAGGGAGGGAATAACAGGGGTGTGCTCCCTGGAGGGAGAGGGTATATATATATGATTTTTTTTTATTTAAGGGAAAAACCTCATTAAAAAAAAAAAAACCTAGGAGAAAATTGGCCAAAATGTGAACAATGAGTGAATTTAAATAATGAAACTATGTGTTTTTGCCCTCATTTCTTTTTTGATAAGCACAAGTTAAAAAATATAGAGCATGAGGAGTTCTTTTATATGTTGTCCATCTCCTCTTCCTTTGCCACCATCTGACAAGACTAGAACAACAGCCCTCTGTCATCAGCCATCCTGAGTTAAATCTGCCAGCCTAAACCCTGTAAAGGAACTGGCAGAAGGGTACAGACTTTCTTTGTGGGGGCTAAAGAAAGAAAAAGAAGAATACCATTTACATTTCATCTCCTGTTCAAAACCTTAGCTACTTCCTGCTTGCTGTCTACAGGATTAAATCTAACCTCTTCTACTTAGCTTGCCAAGACCTCTATAATCTAGATCCACCCCTGCCTCCCCACCTTATTACCCAGAGATTCTAAACATGAACCCTCCACTCCATTAGGCCTCCTATTATCAAGATTAAACTTTGCTAAAAATAAACAAATAAAAAGTAAACAACTTTTTACCTGCTTAAATGGTGACAGTAATGTTAAATTAATTATTTCTAGTCTGTTATCCCTACACAAAACCATCGCAGGGAAATAATATTTCACACACAGAAACAACTACACTGTACTGTCTCCAAAACTGGAAATGTAGCAGTGAATCCCAAAGTGAAGACTGTTGATATTAAATCTTGGAATCCAAGAATAGAGGTGTAAACACTGCGATAGTCAGAGTGCTTACTATGCATAAATACAGAGCTGGCGCTCACACTGCTCACAGTCTAGCACTCGGCTCCACACACAGGATAGCCTGTTATACCAGTGTTCACTACCTTTCATTGCGTATGGCCTAAGGTCCTAAAATCTAGAAAGCTGGTAAATGAAGTGATTTCTGTAAGAACCAAAGTGCACAAATTGATAAAACAATAATAATACAGGGCTTTTTTGAGAACACATATTGTAACATCTAATTTGACCACTTTATGGCTCAAAATCAGCTAACACTGAAAGAAAATTTAAACCTCTTAAATTTTTAATTTAAAACATGCATGTGTGAGCCCGGCCCGTGTGGCTTGGTGGTTGAGGGTTGACTTATAAACAAGGAGGTCATAGTTCAATCCCCAGTAGGAGGCAGCCAATCAATGATTCTCTCATCATTGGTGTGTCTATCTCTCTCTCCCTCGCCCTACCTCTCTCCGAAATCAATAAAAATATATTTAAAAAAACAAACAAACATGTGCTTGTGCTCTCTCAAAATTCTCTCAAACTTGAGGCTCCTGATAAACATTTCTGGCTACTGAATATGTGTTCTTATTTGTAATCAGGAAACACTGCCAAAACTGTCACTGTCCCCCACTGTGTGCATGTCTGTGGCCTTTCATGAGTTAAACAAAGCCCTGAGCTAGCTAGTGAGTAATAAAAACAAAAACATACCTGGAGTTAAAAGTTTCCAGGAGGAAGATGGCAGCCAGCAGGACAGCAGTGAGGGAGAGAGTGTGAGTGAGTGAGAAAACAAAAGGGGAGTGTGTGGACGTGTGGGGTGTGTGGGTGTGTGTGAGTGAAGGACAGTTAGAGTCCACAGGAGTTTGGGGGGCTGACGTACGAGGCTCCCCTAGCCAGGCAGCCTCTACTATTGCTGCAATCTCTCCCGGGAGAGCCGGCTCTGCCACAGAGGCCATGCCATCTTGAAGGGGAGAGCTGCAATGACTGGGAGCCCAGCCTCACCTCCATCTAGTGTGCCCTCAGACACAATCCGGGACCATATAGCCACTCCTCCCAGGGACCTGCTGCCTCAGCTGCGGAACCACAAACACCAAGACTCCAGTCTCCCTGGCCGTGAGCTCCTGCTAGTTCCAGAGTGTGCAACCCTCCCACCAGCCAGATGTTTTAGACCCCGGTGCTGCAACTACATGCAAACAGCCAAGCCTGGCACAGTAACCCTGGCCGCCACATCCACACGCGAACAACCAAGCCTTACACAGCAACAGCAGGCTCTGTGACTGCGTGTGAATGGCCAAGCCTTACGCAGCAAACCCAGGCTCTGCATCCGCACAGGAATACCAAGCCCTACACAGCAACCCCAGGAGCCCCATCCACATGCAAACTGCCAAGCCTTACGCAGAAAGCCCAGGCTCCATGACCACATGAGAACAGCCAAGCCTTATGCAGCAACCCCAGACGCCACGACTGCTCTGGCCACCGCCAAGCCCAATGCAATCCCAGGCACCGCAACCAAATGTGAGCAGCCAAGCCCTACGCAGCAACACCGGGTGCCTCAAGCAGCAACCACAGGTGCTGCGACTGCGTGAATCACTGCCAAGCCCAACACATCGACCCCAGGCCTGGTGACCATGTGACCCACCACTAAGCCTGCCGCTGCAGTCACAGGCCAGTGAAACTCAACGCCTATCCTAGGGTGAGTACAAAAATGGGGAGACAAAGAAACAACCCTCAAAGGAAAGAGAGGAATCACCAGAAAAGGAACTAAATGAAATGGAAGCATGCAATTTGTCAGAAAAAGAATTCAGAATAAGGGTCATACAGTTCATAAACCAGATGGATGAGAAAATCAACAACTTATGTAAGAAGCAAGAGGAAATAAAGAGTGATATAGCTACAATAAAATACACTATGGAAGGTTTCAACAGTAGACTAGAAGAAGTGAAGGACAGAATTAGTTAAGTAGAAGACAGGGCAGCAAGACACACCCAATCTGAACTGCAACTGTAGAAAAAAATTAAAAGGCAGGTGAAGAGCCTCAGGGAGCTTTGGAACAACATGAAATAAAGCCACATACGTATAACAGGGGTGCCAGAATGACAAGAGAAAGAGCGAGAGTTAGAAAATCTACTTAAAGAAATAATGTCAGAAAACTTCCCTGATTTGGGGAAGAAGAAAGTCACACAAGCACAAAGTCCCAAACAAAATGAACCCAAAAAGACCCACACCAAGACACACTGTAATTATGATGTCAAACATTAACCACAAAGAGAGAATCTTAAAGGCTGCAGGAGACAGAGAGTTACCTATAAGGGATATCCCATTAGATTATCAAATGATTTCTCAACAGAAACACATCAGACTAAAAAGGAATGAAAGGAAGGATATGAAGTGATGGAGGGCAGGGGACTGAGTCCAAGAATACTCTATCCAGCAATGCTATCATTCAAAATTGAAGGGGAAATCAGGAGCTTCACAGAAAAGAAGAAGGGACTCACACAGACTGAGAGTGAAGGAATGGAAAAATATCTTTCAGGCAAATGGAAATGGAAAAAAAGCGGGGACAGCAATACTTATATCTAACAAAACAGACCTCAAAGTAAAGGCCATAACAAGGGATAAGGAAGGCCACTGCATAACACTAAAGGGATCAACACAACAAGAAGATATAACTCTGATGAACATATATGCACCTAATACAGGGGCACCCAAATACATAAAATCTTCTGGAAGAAATCAAGGGAGAGACTGACAACGATACAATCATAGCAGGGGACTTCAATACCCCATTGACATCACTGGATAAATCATCTGGACAAAAAATCAGCAAAGAAACAGCAATCCTAAATGATTCACTAGATCAGATGGACTTAATTGACATCTTCAGAACATTTCACTCCAAAGCTATGGAATACACATTCTTCTCAAGTGCACATGGGACATTTTCAAAGATAGACCACATATTGGGTAATAAGCAAAATCTCTCCAAATTCAAGAAGATTGAAATTGTATCATGCATCTTCTCACACCACAATGGCATAATATTAGAAATCAACGACAATAAAAACAATCAAAAAATTCAAACACTTGGTGGCTGAACAGCATACTATTAAACAATGACTGGGTGATCAAAGAAGAAATTAAAAATACCCTGAAAACAAATGACAATAAAAACACAATCCAAAATCTATGAGACACAGAGAAAGCAATCCTGAGAGGGAAGTTCATAGCTCTACAAGCCTATCACACACAAAAAACGGAAAAAAAAATGGTAACACATTATTTAACCCTGCAACTGAAAGAATTAGAAAGAGAGCAACAGGAAAAGCCCAGAGTAAGCAGAAGGAAGGAAATAATAAAGATCAGAGTGGAAATAAACAACAAAGAGACCAAAAAAAAAAAATACTAAAGATCAACAAAACCAAGAGCTGGTTCTTTGAAAGGATAAATAAGATTGATGAACCTCTAGCCAGGCTCACCAAGAAACAAAGAGAAGGGCCCAAATAAACAAAATCTAAAATGAAAGAGGTGACGTAACAACCAACCCCACAAACATACAAAGGATTATAAAAAAAAAAAATACTATGAACAACTCTAGTCCAACAGACAACCTTGACGAAATGGACATATTCCTAGAAAAACACAATCTTCCAAAACTCAATTAGGAAAAATAAAAAAAAACTTGAATGGGCCAATAACTACTGATGAAATTGAAACAGTAATCAAAACACTTCCAGCAAACAAAAGCCTTGGACCCAGATGGCTTCACAGGGGAGTTTTACCAAACATTCAAAGAAGAACTAAAACCTATCCTTCTCAGACTACTCAAAAAATTCAAGAGGAAGGCACACTTCCAAGCTCTTTCTATGAAGCCAGCATTACCCTAATCCCAAAACCAGATAAAGACACTACAAAGAAAGAGAATTACAGGCCAATATCCCTGATGCACTAAAATCCTCAACAAAATTCTAGCAAATCGGATCCAGCATTACATTAGAATAATCATACTCCATGACCAAGAAGGATTTATTCCAGGGATGCAAGGATGGTACAATATCTGCAAATCAATAAACGTGATACATCACATAAACTGAGAGACAAAATTCATGTAATCATATCAATTGATGCAGAAAAAGCACTTGACAAAATCCAACACCCTTTCCTGATAAAAACTCTCAGAAAAGTGGGAATAGAGGGATCATACCTCAACATAATAAAAGCGTTATATGACAAACCTACAGCCAACATCATACTCAATGGGCAAAAACTAAAACCATTTCCCCTAAGAACATGAGCAAGACAGGGATGCTCACTTTCACCATTCCTGTTTGACATAGTACTGGAAGTACTAGCCATAGCAATCAGACAAGAAGAAATAAAAGGCATCCAAATTGGAAAAGAAGAAGTAAAACTGTCCTTATTTGCAGATGACAGGATACTGAACATAGAAAATCCTAAACACTCCATCAAGAAACTATTAGAATTAATAAAGGAATTTGGCAATGTAGGAGGATACAAAATTAACACCCAGAAATCTATTACTATTTTATACACCAATAATGAACTCACAGAAGAGACCTAAAAAAACAATCCCATTTACCATTGCAACAAAAAAACTAAGATACGTAGGAATAAATTTAACCAAGGAGGTAAAGGACCTGTACTCAAAAAATTAGAACACTGAAAAATGAGATAGAGGAAGACATAAACAAATGGAAAAACATACTGTGTTCATGGATTGGT
>NW_006293784.1:292995-302631 GCF_000327345.1 Myotis davidii | reverse complement strand
GAATAACTTATACATTGAAACAGTGATGTGATGTGGAGATGCTCCACTGCATCACCCCGTGGGAGAACTGAATCATGAGGCGTGGATGCTGCTGTGTGCGCCCGCGTGTGTGTGTGTGTGTGTGTGTGTGTGTGTGATTGATTTCAGAGAGGAAGGGAGAGGGAGAGAGGGACAGAAACGGAATATAATGAACAACATAAACTGATGAACAAAAATAGAACCAGTCATAGAAGCATCCAACAGACTGCCCAACCTATGAGGGAAAGCCAGGGGTGAGGGGGCAAGAGATCAACCAAAGAACTTGTATGCATGCATATGAGTATAACCAATGGACACAGACAGAAGGGGAGTGGGGGCATGTGCTAGGGGGTGAGGGCAACTAGGGAGAGGTCAATGGGGGGAAAGGAGATTTGTGTAATACCTGAACTACATCAGACTGTAGAATAACATTACTCCTTACCTGATAGAACTACTTCATAACAGAGGTAAACAGGCCACTCTGGGGGAGAGAGAGACAGACAGCCCTCCCTTCCCGGCCTCACTGAAGCATGCCAGCCTCATCTTGGGTGAAAGGCAGAAGTATAGAAGCAAGTTTCTCAAAAAGAAACCAAGAGAGGGATCTAGGAATAAGGAACTGTCCAGCAACCCTGTTAGCTTCCACTTTAAATGTGCATTTAAAGATCATTGCCTTCCAATTATTTTATCCCTCAAATAACTACTCCTACTTTCCAGACAGGGCATTATAGGCTCCCCACTTAGTACCTATGCCAGTAAAAATATACACCTCAATTTTCCAGACCTTCTCTATTGTCTAAGCTTAACAAATATTATAACTTTTCTAAGAGAAAAAGTCAACAGTCCCACAAAAGGAGCCTACATTATTCCAGAGGCCTATTCTCATAAAGGCCTTAACTTCTTCAGGAAGGGAAATTCCACAACATTTAAAAGCAGCTCATTTAGTACCTAACACTATCTGTCTATCCCCCACACCCAGTTTGTTACCTACGTTACTAAAGGGTCAGGAAATACAATGTTCTCTTATTATAACTCACTTACCCATTTTATTAAAAAATAAACCTGTTCTCCAACTTACTAAGAAGTTATAACCAGTCCTATTTTTATTCAGAAACATCTTCTCTTCTGTGTGTCACCCCTGGCACCCCTGCCAATGCCCCTTTTTGCCCAGGCCCTGCCTACTGCCTTAGGCTCTGGTCTTTCCAGTCTTCCCTTCTCCACTGTTCAGCCAATCCCCATCTCTAGTCATCATTGTAAAGGCATTTTTACTCTAAAAATCCTTTATCTTCTCCTCACTTTCCAGAGGCAACATCCTCTGCAGAAATCATTGGATAGCATATTTCCCATTTTCATCTACAGATCAAATTTGGCTTTTCACATTGGTCAGTAGCCAACTACCTCCTGAAAATGGCCTGCAGATTGTTTCCTTGCCAAAGTCTTGCCTCAAGCATTACTGTCTCTGAAAATTCCACATAGAGGTCACACATTTTCTCCTTTTTACACTGTGGTGTAACCAGCTTTTCTGCTGCAAGAATCAACCAATAAATAAATAAATAAATAAATCTCTCTCTCTCTCTCTCTCTCTCTCTCTCTCTCTCTCTCTCTCTCTCTCTCTCTCATTTCTGTCTCTCCTCAGTACACAGACAGCTGGACCATATAAACTAGCACCAATTGCTAGAATTATCCAAGACCCACATGCATGTACCATAGGCAAAATTCCCAATTATCTTATCATTCATTTCCTTGATGGATTTTTTCAGAAATATTGCTTTCTACTTATAACCATATTTCCGGTTTCAAGGTTAAATTAAAAGGTGGGAGAAAAAGAAAACAGAACTTGAATGCATTACTGTAACTTACTCTACAAAATTCTGTTTACAGTTTGGAACAGTGAGGAGACTGGTAGAAGTATTCTCCTTATAGTAAGATAATAGTATTGGACAGATCAGTGCTAGACAAGTCACAGCTGTCAAAGAATTTTAAGTACATTGGAAACTCTGAACAATCTGTAAAACAGTTAAGCCCAAAGGACTTAACTTTACAGCTTATAAATGAAGCAAATAGCAATCAAGAGTAGCTGAGTTGCTTCCTGAGTAAAAACCGGCTCCTTAGCTTATTTAAATAAACACTAAACACATTAAAATCTCTGTCAGAATCCTTAAGAGATGTTTGCAGAAGAGAAATGGTAAGTTATTAACATAGTAGGGACATAAATATACAAGTATATCAGGAGAAATTATATTTAGGTTAACTAAGGCTGATACACATGTACATATAATTGTTCACACAATACATACAGATTTATAGGGTCCTCAAAAAAAAAGAATTAAAGATAAAATTCCCAGAGAGAATTAAAGTTTAAAACCAACAATCAGAGAAAAGATATAGAAAGTCACATTGAAGAGTCAAAAAGTTTTCAGGCTAGCAAGACTTCATTGTAACTAGAAAAACTGATCAAGCTATCAAAAGAAAAAGGTAAGCTAGCAGAAGTGGTAGAGGTGGTACCATGAATAATGATCATAATGACATCACAACAACCTTACAGTTACAATAGGGTAAACAAACTTAAGAGGATTAAGACCATCTAAGATCACAGATAAGTCGGTAGCAGGGCTGGGCCTAGGTCTGTCTGTCACCCGAGGACAACAAAAAGGAAAAATGGCCTGTATACAAATAAGTGCTTCCAAGGATTGGGGTCCATCATGGAGATGGAGATGGAGATGAAGTGATGTTCAAATCATCTAACTCCCTTGCTGCTAATCAAGCAATTTAAGGCTGCTGGCAGAGCTTGCCTGCTTCTACTGGTGGGACAGAGAGAAGAGGCATGGGAGGAGCACATAATCATAGGGAATAGGATCATCTCAAAGACTGTAGTTGGGGTGGAACAGAGGAGTGTTTGGAATGACACAGTCCTCCTCTCCCCTCAATCACCATGCACTCTTATACTAGATCAGATGGATTTAACTGATATCTTCCGAGCATTCCACACAAAAGCAGCAGAATATACATTCATTTCAAGTGCACATGGAACATTTTCTAGGACAGACCACATGTTAGGACACAAAACAAGTCTCAATAAATTTAAGAAGACTGAAATCAGGCACTCATATACTGAGAGGGAGTGGTAGGGCAGGAAAAAAGTTAAGAATCATTAGTACACACCTTTTTGAAGAGCCTCCAAGGATTAAGTATTTGACTACAACTCTAAACTGTGGAACTATTATAACAACCTACCAAAACTGACACAAGATAAAAGAGAAAATCTGAAGTCAGACATATACTTAAGAAATTGAATTCACTACTAAAAACCTTCCCACAGAGAAAACTCCAGACCCACATAGTTTCATTGGTGAAATCATTTTAACAACTTCATTTTTTATCTTTTGTTACTGCCATAAAGGGGAATTTCAATATCATTCTATATTTTCCAACAAAGCAGCACCTAGCAGAACACTGCACATGTGGTAAAATCAAGCTTAAACCATTTTGAAGTCAGATATATCTGAAAATTTAACCAAAAACTGCACTCCTCTACCATAAAATACACAAACTTTTGCAGCCAACAATTGAGGGTCCAGTGACCCCATGAAAACAACCTATGGACACCCTTCAATGCTAAATGAATATTAAGTGAGCATTAACTACAGAAGTACAGTGTGATAGTTAAAGACGGTAATTAAGGAAAGTGCAAAGTGCCTGCCAGTCTCCCTACCCTCTGGTAAATAACACATGGTAATAATCTGCTCCTAACCTTAAGCAATGAATTCTTCCTGACCTCATTCTAAACATGGCTTTTGGTAATCTTCATCATCATAACCTTCAATTCTTTTCTAATACCAAGGAATTCTTTACTTTCTAATTTAATTCTCATGTTCTAGCTTTTTTAGACACATCCTATCCTTAAAATTTAGCAGTAACTTCAGTTCCTAAATGCCTTTTCCCAGCTATCACTCCACTCTCTTCCATATATATTTATATTTCCAATCATGTAAGCAGCCTACCTCAATGGCTCACAGATCTTATCTCCTTTAGGTCTGAAGAGTCACCTCCAAGGCAAGTTCTGGCCAGGGTGCATATTTATATACCTTATCAGATGCAGGAAGATGGAAATGGAAATTTCATATTTCCCCCGGTAGTTACCAGGCTACTTTTAGATAGTTGTTATTTTACAAAAATAAACTCTCTGTCCTTCAGCCAACAGTGTATGTAGTGAAGTTAACAAAGCACTCCTGTGCAGGCAGACTCTGAGACCTTTAATTGCAAATTCATAATTTTCTACAAAACCATATTATTCTATTAAGAGGCTAACTTGAGTGTGATTTCCAGTCAAATCAGATTGTATAAAAGATAAAGCACTTAGATAACCAAAGGAAAGGGTATAATTTGAGAGTGGGAAAAACAAAGTTAATGGTGGCTAAGAAACAATATACAGTGATGGCAAACCTATGACACGCGAACTCATTTTTTTGGTTGATTTTTCTTTGTTAAATGGCATTTAAATATATAAAATAAATATAAAAAATATAAATCTTTGTTTTACTATAGTTGCAAATATCAAAAAATTTCTATATGTGACACGGCACCAGAGTTAAGTTAGGGCTTTTCAAAATGCTGACACGCCAAGCTCAAAAGGTTTGCCATCACTGCAATATAAGAACTAAAGGAAAGACTTCAATAGAAAAGATTTTAAAAAAAAAAACATTCAACATATTTTATATATCTTAAAACTAGTTAGCTTTGGAAAATTCATGTTCTGTAATTTTAGGTATTTAGAGATTTAACCACAGATAAGGAGTGGGGCAGACTCTGAAACCAAGAAAAGACAAAATATGAAAATAATAACAGCAAATGACCGGTGGGACAAGTAAACTTTCTGCAGGAGAGAAGTGGCAAGATTCTTCTCTAATCAAGACAGTAGAGACAAGATTCCACCACTGTGCATGCAATCATTGTCTATAGCCATCTCGACTAACTCATACTTCATGCACTCCCTCAGCCCACTAGCTCCCACCTGTACCACTGCACTAGCGCACACCAATTCCCTGGTATCGCCTGGAGTTCCATCACTGTTCTTTTTCTCTCCTTACTATTCCCATAATTACCAATATCTATCTCCAGCTTTTTACATCTAGGTCTCCCATAACCTCAAAATTACATCAAAAATCAATTCCTCAGCCTCCACACAAAACCTGTTCTCCCTCCTGCTGCACCTTTCTCAAATAGCAGCACCACAAACTGCCTAATTCCCAAAGCTACTGTAGACGCCTTCCTCTCTCACACTCCAAGCATCCATGCAAATACTAAGTGGCTTCAATTTTACCTCCTGAGTCTCAGAAGCCATCCTCTCCTCTCCTTGTTTACTTCCACACCTGTGCTTGGTTTAGGCCCTGCACAACTTCTCTAATACAGCAGTCCCCTAACACAGTGGTCCTCAAACTGCGGCTCGCAAGCCACATGTGGCTCTTTGGCCTCTTGAGTGTGGCTCTTCCACAAAATACCGACTTCTGCACATGGGCCACGAAGTTTCAATCACACTGTACGTGCACACCCGCACGTGGTATTTTGTGGAAGAGCCACACTCAAGGGGCCAAAGAGCCGCATGTGGCTCGCAAGGCGCAGTTTGCCAACCACTGCCCTAACAGATTCCTCTCTGCCTTCCATGTCAGCACCCTCCAATCTATCTGACCCACTGTCATTGCAATGTAACTCTATGTCACACAGCTGTTGCTTAAAGCTTTTCAATGGTTATCCAAGTCTGTGAGGTTCTTTCAGGATCTGGCTAGCATCTATATCTTCAATTGCCACCATTCACCTCTTTCCACTCTGGAACACACTCACACATTTAATGCTGGAACAATTTGGCATATACTGTTTCTCTGACTATATCATGGGGTTGGGGAATTCCTTTGTATCATCTAATTATCTTTTTCATTTCAACACTATTTCAGCCACCTGAAAAATATGTACCCACCTTAAATACCCTACTGAGGCTTAACTTACTTTGTAAAACCTTCCTTCACCATCCCTACCTACCTCTGGTCAACCACCCTTTCTCTCTACTCCTTCCTTGCCTTTATTAATGCATAGATGACATTATCTTATTATTTGTTCACATGAGTATCCTTTCTACCCAATTGTGAGTTTGTTGACAGAGTAGGGCCCTGCTCCTTTTTATCATCAAAATGTACAAGTGTGCAAGCACTATCCTTTCAGGGAGCATGCCCGTGCCATCCCCTAATCTGTCTTCCTCCCCAACAGGCACATATCCCCTAACCTCTAAGGCAGTGGTTTTCAACCTTCTGGCCCTTTAAATACAGTTGCTCATGTTGTGACTCAATCATAAAATTATTTTCGTTGCTACTTCATAACTGTAATGTTGCTACTGTTATGAATCGTAATGTAAATATCTGATATGCAGGATGGTCTTAGGCGACCCCTGTGAAAGGGTCGTTCGACCGCCAAAGGGGTCGCGACCCACAGGTTGAGAACCGCTGCTCTAAGGGATCCCAACCTAGGGAACAATGGGCAGCGGCAGCTCATCCTGGGCTAACCCCTGAACCTGTCTCCAAGGCCCCACTTTTCTCTGACTGCTGAGTGAGCTAAAGCAGCCCAGCCTAGGCTCTCCTGTTGCTTCTTCTATGCCCTTCCTGGTTTCACTGTCCTAAGTATATTTTTGCTTCAGTCAATAAGTTCTTGCTTGCTTTTTCTTTAAAAAAAAAGAAAAAAAGGACAGGTATGGTTCTAAGTCATTCAATAAACCTTATCTGGAGTTAACCAAAACAATGTCTTCACCAATGCAATTTCAGCTCACACATTTGAACTATGCCCAAGAGAAATTTTTGAGAAGAAAAATGTGCGAATATAAAGAATACAAAACACATAGAGTTCAAGTTTGGGTAAAAATAAATTAACACAAGATACTGGGAGAGTCAGAAATTCTAAGAAATCGTTCAAATGGATGCATAGCAACAGAACCAAAAAGAAAACCTGAGCACAATGTGGAAAAAGACTGCCTCAAGGACAGAAGCCTGACATTTGAGAAGATACAAAGCAGAAGGAACTAAAGCTAAAGAACTACATGTCCTGATTCTCATTTTTCCATCAGATATGACCCCATGAGAAATACATAAAACAAACACTTACCTAAGCAACTATTTGGTCAATGGTTTATAAACTTCAAGAATGGCAGAATCCATTCTAAATTTCTTAGACTGTGTTAACCAAAAGAGTTGGTAGTTTTCAGAGCTGAAAGGATGTGAGAGATCATCATCAATCCCTCCATTTACAATACTGGGGTTTAGAAAAGAAATTGCTTATCCAAGACCTCACCACCAGTTAAGTGGAAGGTGAGAATTAAGAACAGTAACTTCCACATTCTCTGTCTGGGGCTCTTTCCACTACCCCACACTATTATTCTTCAAATGAACTAAGTGCTATTGTTTTTATTTTGTTTGCACACACATAGTTGTTTTTCTTTTTTAATTCTAGTAGCTTGTAGGTGGTATCCAGACATCATTTAACTCATAGATTACTTTTACCTGTCACTCTTTTCTTGTCATAGCAATTCTCAAAGTACAGGTACCATCAAGTTGGATCAAAAGCTTTTGGTACTGCCCAGATGGGGTGACTCAGTGGTTGAGCATCTACCTATAAATCAGGAGGTCACGGTTCAATTCTCAGTCAGGGCACATTCCCAGGTTGCACACTCCATCCCCAGTGTGGGGCATGCAGCAGGCAGCCAATCAATGATTCTCTCTCATCACTGATGTTTCTAACTCTCTATCCCTCTCCCTTTCTCTCTGTAAAAAAGCAATAAAATATATTTTTAAAAAAGAAAGAAACTGCTTCAATAGGATTGGTGGAGGAAATGTAGTGTTTTTATTTATTTAAAATTTTTTTAAAATATATTTTTATTGATTTCAGAGAGGAAGGGAGAGGGAGAGAGAGTTAGAAACATCGATGAGAGAGAAACATCGATCAGCTGCCTCCTGCGCACCCTCCACTGGGGATGTGCCCACAACTAAGGTACATGCCCTTGACCAGAATCAAACCTGGGACCCTTCAGTCCGCAGGTCGACGCTCTATCCACTGAGCCAAACCGGTTAGGCCAAAGCAGTTTCATTTTACAGTAACAAGAAAGAAGATTAGGTAGGGAGAGTGACTATTCAACAGGAAGGATCATCTTGGAATTATAGAATTTGAGAACCACTGAAGCAATGGAATGCTAAACATCTAGTTGATAGAGCATTTTCAGTCCACAACCAGTAACTGTGGGTTAAATCAAGCATCCAATAACAAAATCATCAAAACACAATCATATTATTGATTGAATGTCTGCTGTCATAGGCACTGTTCTAGGAGCTTTACATTCATCATCAAAAATCCTTACAAAATACCCAAAAGATAGGTAAGACACAGATAAGGAAAGTGAGCAGCAATAGCACCAGAATTTTTATATACAAGGGGTTCAGAGGTGGCAAAATGGAAGGGAGTAGAGGGCACCAAGTGTGGGGATTTGGTTCCAACCCTTCTTACAGAGCAGTAAGCGCACTGCTTATGCTTATTAGCTTGTACATATATTTGAGGTGGTGAGAACCTCAAAATATAAACAAAAGCACAACAATTTTACTTAGATGGACTATTTATGGAGCAGAGTAAGAGGGACCATGGCCACCTTGCCCCCATCCTATGTAACTCTTAGCACCACATGAAAACTGAGGGCCCCAAAGACGGAGGGTTACAACGAAGATGATGAAGTAAATGTGACCAGAGCTAGCACTTGAACCATGTTTGTGTGGTTCCAAAGTACTTTCTACTCTGCTATACTACATCCTTCTCTGAGAATACGATTGTCCAAGAACCACATAAAACTAGCAGTTAGCAATTTCACAAATCATGAGATACAAAAAAAAAAAATTATAACTGAGAATCAAAGTACCACCTAGAAAGTTACTTTTCTTTTAATTTTTTTTAATTTGAGAAAGAGAGGAAAGGAGAGAGAGAGGGAGAGGAGGGAGAGGGGTTGCTTCTCGTACTCACTCCAACGAGGGATTGAACCTGACCAGAAATCAAACCAGCAATATTTTGGTGCACGGAATGACACTCAACCAAGTTAGCCAGACTGGCTAGGGCTATAAAGTTAATTTCCTAATGCCCTAGAATACTGTGCATACCACAGATTTAAGGATAGGGCTCAAGGATATTTTAATTTTTTAAATTGATTTGATAGAGGGAGGGAGGGAATATCACTGATTTGTTGTTCCACTTATTTATGCATTCATTGGTATGTGCCCTGACGGGGTATTGAACCTGCAACCTTGGCATATGAGGACAATGCTCCAAACAACTGAGTTACCCGTCCAGGGCTCAAGTATATTTTAAACACACAACTAATAGAAATCTTTTTTTTTTTTAAATTTTGGTAATGGGTACATGTGAGGGGGGTGGAGGGAGGTGGTGAGGGAGAAGAGAAAATAGTCTCCTTTTAAAAGATCAAAGCTGGTTATAAAAATGAAAGAGTATTTGGATTATGCCGAATACTACATTTTAAAACTAAGTAGAATCCAGTGACATTCAATCTTTTTTTATAACCCTCATTGGGAGTTACGTTTTTATTGTCTT
>NW_006293784.1:287812-292824 GCF_000327345.1 Myotis davidii | reverse complement strand
GGAGGGAGGGAGGATACTGTGAGAATCAATCGGTTGCCTCCAGTACATAATCCAACCATGGATCGAACCCACAACCAACATTCAATGTCTTTATCGTGATTTAAATGCCTGAAATGCTAACATTTTTAGAGGGTTCATTACTCATTCAATCAATTTCAGGTAGGCCTGAGCTAGGAGGCATTAGGAGGACACAGAGATGTGCAAGAAACATAGTTTTTGCCTAGAAGTGCTTAGAATATAATTAGAAAAATCAGACAAGTATGAAAAGATTTAAAAAGCATCAAATGAACTAGTTTGCTAAAGAAAAAAACAACCCAACCCAAAAGGGTAGGTTGCTGAGGAACTTAAGGAAGGAGAAAACTCTGGCCTTTTCAGGAAACACTGGTAGCACTTTAAGGTCCTGAAATGAAAGGCAAATCAGAATTAGTGGTGGGGACCCGGGGATTGGGGTTAAAGGTAGGGGTGGAGGCATGGTGGTAGGAAATACATGAAGGTCCAAACAGGGGAAAAAGACTATTAAAAAACAAATCAGCCCTAACCGGTTTGGCTCAGTGGATAGAGCATCAGCCTGTGGACTGAAGGGTCCTAGGTTCAATTCTAGTCAAGGGCATGTACCTTGGTTGTGGGCACATCCCCAGTAGGGGGTGTGCAGGAGGCAGCTGATCGATGTTTCTCTCTCATCGATGTTTCTAACTCTTTATCCCTCTCTGTAAAAAATAAATAAAATATATTTTTTTAAATAAAAATCAGCCCTGGCCGGGTAACTCAGTTAGTTAGAGCATTGTCCCGATATGCCAAAGTTGCAGTTTCAATCCCCGGTCAGGGAACATACAAGAATCCACCAATGAATGCATCAATAAGTGGAACAACAAATTGGTATTTTACTTTCTCTTTCTCTCCCCCTTCCCCCAAACTCTCTCCCTTCCTCTCTCTCTCTCTCTCGAATCAATAAATAAGTGTTTTTTAAAATCAGCAAATATATAGATGTTCTCACACAAGGCTGCACTGTTGTGCATACAAGGATATTCATCGGATATTAGTTAAATAAAGTATAGCATATCCACACAATGAAATATTATGGAGCTATAAGATTGAGTGAGGCAGCTTTACTAGTATATATAATGACATATACTATATACTGATAAGTGAAAAAAGCAAGTCACAGAGTGTGAATACAAATTTGTATTTACAAGAAAACAATATTTACACTTATATGCTAACATTTTCATAAATTATCCATAGAAAGATGCAGAAGGAAGTTACAAACAGTGGATACCTCTGTTGGCTGAGGACACAGGTAGGTTAAAAGCAAGGGAACAATGCCCTAGCCAGTTTGGCTCAGTGGATAGAGCATTAGCCTGCGAAGTGAAGGGTCCCGGTTCGATTCCAGTCAAGGGCACATGCCCAGATTTTGGGCTCGATCCCCAGTGGGGGGCGTGCAGGAGGCAGTCAATCAATAATTCTCTCTCACCATTGATGTTTCTATCTCTCTCTCCCTCTCCCTTCCTCTCTGAAGTCAATAAAAATATATATTTTTTTAAAAAAGCAAGGGAGCATCTTCTGCAGAAGGCAGGTAGACTAGAGAAAATCCTAAGCATCAGGATAAAAGTGAGACAATACACAAACTCTAGCAAGGTTTCTTCACAATGCACTACTGACAGTGGGGCCAGGTCATTATTTGTTGCGGGGAATGGGGGGCTGTCCTGTGCAGTGTAAGATATTTAGCAGCATTTCTGGCTTCTCTCCACTGTATGCTGATAGTACATACACTCCTCCCACCCCTGGCTGTGACTACCAAAATGTCTCTAGACACTGCCAAAGTGCCCTGGGAAGCAAAATCGCCCCTGGTTGAGAACCACTGCTCAAGAGCCACAATGTTAATAGTTAACCTATAAAACAGTCTAGTACTATATTCCTATAAATCAACAACAAATGCAATATACACTCAGATATGGATCTGAAGAATACAGTGGATGTTGTTTGGAAATGACCTTCACACATCAGTCACAGTTTCTCATATTATGATAATATGAACTGAACCTTTTGGGTCTCTGAAGCAATTTGCCAGTTAGTAGACCAGCCCCAAACCCCAACCCCATTTCCTCCCAAACAGCATGCATTCTATAGATCCCAGATCTTTCAGGGTGCCCAGGAAGGCAACCTGCCCACAGAAATCTAACAGAAAATCGTATTTTGGCCCAGCTCTTGGAAAACTAATATAATTACTGATACAATGCAAATTATTTGCATTAGTTAATAATGTTTCTTCTCTTAATTCCTAACAAACACACAAAGTGCAAGACATTGTTCAAAAATAATGAAAGACATCACCCAGATTTCAAGATTATAAAGAGAATGATTCGTTTAAGAAGCCAAGAGAGGCTTAACTAGATTCCATAAATCACATTTTATTAAGCATAAAGCCATTTCTAATATACCACAATCAATGAGGAAGGGGGAGGGGAATCAAGACATCCAACAGGCTTGAATATTTTTCTAAAATTTTGTTGATTTTCCTGTGTCTGTTCTTTTCCCAAAACCAGAAAACCAATAATACCCTGGCAATCTTGGCTTCATAGTTTGAAGTCATTGATTCCTCCAATACCGCTGTCAGTGAAAAGTTCTGGATTTCATTCCCATAAAATAGTGCTCTTCAAATTCTAGGACTGTGCCGACTACTTGTGCTTAGCTCTCAGGCGGTTGGCTCTCTTTTGTGGAGGTGACCTCTGGTGACCTGCCTCTGCCATGAGTACACCTGTGAGTGGCTATAGAAGGTGCTTAAAAGTGTCCCCGGCAAAAAAAAAGAAACTCACCATTCTAACTACTTCAGGGTAAGTCTGCTCTGTCAAACAGCCTCTGCTTATTGTAATGTAGTCCACCAGTTCATTAAGAGTGGAGCGCTTGTATTCTTTCATTTTAAGATCAGATAGCGTGTCCATGAAGTCAAAAATGACACAGCACTGCTGAAGTTTCTTTAGGAACAGTTCAGGCTGCTCTGAGGATGGAACGTCTAAGAAAAAAAAAGGAAATGGTGTAAGTCTGTCATCAATTTCTAGGTAACAGGAATTCTCTGTGAAAATTATTTCAAAAGCAAGTTCAAAAAAGTAAGAATTCACATGACAACAGTGTTTTTTAACAGTTACACATGGCCAGGAGGGGATACCACATCCACTACTTTGGACAACTTGTCTTTGAAAAATTATGATACCAACATAATTGACCGCATTTGTTATTCCACACCGAAGATTGACCAAAATCCCAAGAGCCATTCGAGTTGAAGCTAATTTTAACCCAAACACCCCAATGTCAACATCCTTAAGCCAAAAACAATGAAAAAGGTCAAATTTCTCATTATAAGGTAAAAGCAAGAAGTTCTCACTGTTGGTAAAAAATTTCAAAGCAGAGATGTCAATGATTCATTTTAATTTCATGCTGACATCCTTGGTATTTAAAGCAAATGATGAGTGGTGTGTGTGTGTGTGTGTGTGTGTGTGTTTTACTTTGGCTTGCTTTCTATGAAGTTTTTTTGTCAAAGAAACTTGAGAAGTCAACAAAATGAAGTAACACCAACTTTCAAAAGAGTACATGAGTACTAGGACAATAAGAATGAACTCTATTTAAATCTACACTCTCTCTTTTGATCCATCTTCTTCCCTTAAAGTGGGAGAAAATCACTAACATCTTATTAGTATGTCCTTAGAATAAACATCTATTCTTTTCCCACAAACAGCAGGCCCAACATTTGGTTTTGTGTCATTTCTAAAAAATACCTAAAAATTTTAGGTTAAAACTCGCCAGCTAGAATGGAAGCCTGATCTAAGGTGAACTTGAAATACACCGACTAAGTTGTACAGAGCTATTCCTATCTTTTTTCAACTATTTTATTCCCCCATACTGGAGCTTCCCTAGAAAGGCAATGAAATTATGACCAGAGGAAGCTCTGCAGCCGTCATCTAAGATGATTAACTCATTAATCCTCAAAACATTCTTAGAGGTAAGCAGGAGGCATTGTATTATTATTCTGTATTTTCCAAAAAGAAAAGTAGAGACAATCAGTGAGGTTCCATAATGAATGAATTATGGGGCTGGCACAGTGCTTGGGTCTCTAACCACACTCCTAGTACTCATGAAGAACTTCAACAATGGTTGGCCAGTCCTTTGCAAACAGCCTTTGTCGCCAGCCTCACAGTGAATCCTTTACAGCAGCTTCAAAGGATGGGCCACCTGCTCCCTGAAGGTAAGTGCAACAGCTAGCAGCACACACCTTATAGCCATCAGCAGCCCCAGCAGAAGGCAGTGAGGACTAGGCTCCTCACAGGGTCCACCTGACTCCTCTCACAACCCTCTGCCCCTCTTCACATCTCACAACCCAAGTGCTACCCCAAGTACTCAGGACTTCATAGATAATTCCCCCAAAACACTACCTGCTGCATCAACTTTAAGATAAGTCTAAAATGTAGATAGGACACCTAAAAACATGGGATTTCTCTACCAGATATAAGGGAATCAGTATCTTTTAAGGTATATGACATTACTGTTACTCTCAGAAAAGTTATAAATTTAGAAATCATTCTTAACCAATGAGTTTCCTCTCCCACCACCACCCCTATAGGTCCCTAAAGACCAAATGTATCTTATAGTCAAAGATTTTGGAATTTGAGTTAAGCCATGAGATATGTCTTATTCTATGCCCCTAGACTTAATCACTTTTAAAAGATCTAGCATTAGGCTGTAAGAACTAAATTTAGTCAGACCAAACCTCTTTTAACTGTTACCTACTTCAATGATTAAAATAAATAAACAAACAAAAACTAAACAAGGCTGCTCATAAACATGACTATATACCCTTAACCAATGCCTAACTACCGTATTTGCCGGCGTATAAGACGACTGGACGTATAAGACGACCCCCTAACATTTCCACTCAAAATACAGAGTTTGTTATATACTCGCCGTATAAGACTACCCCCTCTTCCGCTCACCTTCCACACACCAAATAAAAGGTAAAAACA
>NW_006293784.1:283531-287330 GCF_000327345.1 Myotis davidii | reverse complement strand
TGTTTGATGACATACAGCCTTGTGACAGTTTTCCTGCATGTCATAAGCATTTGAATATAAATTAAAATGTTAAAATCAAATCTGATATTGTTTTACCTTTTATTTGGTGTGTGGAAGGTGTGTGGAAGAGGGTGTAGTCTTATACGGCGAGTATATAACAAACTCTGTATTTTGAGTGGAAATGTTAGGGGGTCGTCTTATACGCCCAGTCGTCTTATACGCCGGCAAATACGGTACATACACAGGACCAACATGGTTAATTACTAAACTTTTCTTAGTTCTAAATCAGATCCCATACCTCAAAGGTGAATGTAAGTTTTTATGCTGTATAAGGAACAAGAAAGAGCTTATTATTTTAACATTAAAGTTAAAATATTCAAGGGAAATTTTAATTAATCCTACTTTTGATACAGTAACTTTATTAAGGCTTAAAAACCAGACCTTCCACATGGAGAATTCTATAACTCAACACATATGAATTATGAAGGAATCTATAAATGATAACCTGTTTTCCAAAAAGCAAACCATATTTAAGCAGTGACAACAACAATTAATCTTTGTGGTCAGTGCAATACTCAAGAGATTCATATATTTGGTTATTTAAAAAAATTCAGGCAGTTAACACTTAGTCCTATTTTTTTAATGTTAGGCAGCTGAAATGTATTCCTTATTTAACCAAACTGATGTAATGTTATAGACAAATGTGAAGAAGGTTCTCCACCTGCTTAATGGAACAATTATGATAGTTTACATGTATTGAGTTCTAGTAGGTACATATATTGGATACTGTTCTAAGCACTTTCACATATTATATCTCTTTTAATCCCAACAACAACCCCATACAGTAGGTACTATTTCCAATTTAAAAGATGAGAAAACCAAGGCACAGAGAGATTCAATGACTTGCCTGGAGTCACAGAGCTAAAAATCAGTGGAGACAGGATTCAAACTCAGGCAGGCTGGTCCAAAGCCTGGACTCTTCACCACCATGCAACATTCAAACTCAGTGAAAGACAAGAGTAATACCATATTCCATAGAACAGAGTATGTGCAAAGAGAAGAGGAAGAACGCAAAAGGAAATCAACAAATCAATCTCTAATATGCCCCATTCATAAAAGATCATGCTGAACCTCTTTTGTGTCTCCCCTCTAGCCCATTCCCCAGAGACTAACACATATACCAATAAGCTTTCCTTCCTCCTTTATAACAGACTAAATTCTTGTAAAGTGAGTATTTCTTCTTAAACAACTTAAGTAGTCAAAACTGAATCAAAGAAAAAGAGAGGGAGAGGGTTCCTCAAAGAGCCAATTCCTTCATGGCAACAATTTTTTAAAAACTTTTTCATTCGTGCTGAAGGATGTCATAACCTAGTCCAAGTAAAGGGCTTTCCCTGTAATGTTCAGCCCTTGAATTGCCCCACATAACCAGGCTGCTCCCCAGCTCCTTGCTCTCCTCTCCCCAATTCCCTGGAATTTGAAAAAGTAGAATGTGAAAAGATAGAACAGGATGGGAAAAGGAAAACTCTCTGGATAGTTCAGAATATTTCAATTATAAAAGTTTAATGTCTACGGGACCAGACGCAGAGGAAGATACAAATGGCAGTCATACATCTCACTGTCTTGTTCTTCTCTTTCCTTTTTTAACAGTTATTTTCTCCCATATGCCTTTTCTATTATTATCTCTTAGCATCCTCCATCAACTTTCATCAATAAGCTAGAGAAAATACTCCCACTTCCAAGGTGTTTATATCTAAACTAGGGGCCCGGTGCACAAAACTCATGCACTGGGGGAGGGGGGGTGTCCCCCTCAGCCAAGCCTGCCCCCTCTCACAGACTGGGAGCCTTCAGGGGATGTCCTACTGACGGCTTAGGCCCATTCCCAATGGGGAACGGGCATAAGCTGCAGTCTGGCCTCCCTCTGCGGGAGGCGACTGGGCTGATCAGGGGAAGGCTCCAGTCCCATCACCCTGCTGCTGCAGCCACTGCCAGCCACGGCTGCCGCCAAGATGTTTTCATCAACACGGACTCCAGTCCCTTTACCATGAAAAAATGACAACTTTCTTTAGGCATTTTCAAGATGTGTCTTTCATAGGATATGACATTTCTTTCTTTCTTTCTTTTTTATCCTCACCTGAGGATATGTTTCCATTGATTTTTAGAGAGTGTGGAAGAGAGAGGGAGAGAGAGAAACATCAATGTGAGAGGCATACTTTGATTGGTTGCCTCCTGCATGAGCTCTGACCTGGACCCTGGCCAGGGAGGAGCCTGCAACCTAGGTACACGCCCTTGATCATAATCGAACCCGGACCCTGCGGTCAGCAGGCCAAGGCTCTATCTATCCACTGAGCCAAACCGGCTAGGGCAGGATATGACATTTCTTAGCCACTCCAGCAGCGGACCTTCGTTTTTTCCTCCAGGAGTGTGGTGGAAAAACCCTAGATCACCTTCTTGTATTCTTATAACCCAAGTAACCAAGAACATTGCAAGTGACGGCGTACAGGGAGCTTGGCCAATGAGCAGTCAGAAAAGGTGTTTACGCTCAAACTGGTTTGGTTCAGTGGATAGAGTGTCAGCCTGCAGACTGAAGGGTCCCAGGTTTGATTCCTGTTAAAGGCATGTACCTTAGTTAGAGGCACATCCCCATTGGGGAGTGTGCAGAAGGCAGCTGATTGATGTTTCTCTCTCATCGATGTTTCCAACTGTCTATCCTTCTCCCCTCTTCTCTGTAAAAAAATTAATAACATATATTTAAAAGAAAAGGTGTTTCCTCTGCAGTTCATGCAGGTTTGATTCCTGTTAAAGGCATGTACCTTAGTTAGAGGCACATCCCCATTGGGGAGTGTGCAGAAGGCAGCTGATTGATGTTTCTCTCTCATCGATGTTTCTGTCTATCCTTCTCCCCTCTTCTCTGTAAAAAAATTAATAACATATATTTAAAAGAAAAGGTGTTTCCTCTGCAGTTCATGCACAGAGGACCCCCTGCGTTGTGTCCACTGGGCTAGGGGCATGTCCCCACCGCTGGGGGGAGGAGGGGCATGCCCCTGAGGCCAGCAGCCAGCCCCGCATTATAGGTGCCAGGCTTGGGGGTGTGCAGAGACCCCAGGCCATCCACCATGCACACGGCGGCAGCCGGGTCTCCGCATGCCCCCGAGGCCAACAGCCAGCCCCGCGCGTTGTGGGTGCTGGGCTGGGGGGCATGGACCCGGGCCACCACTTGGCACTGGCGCACACTCAAGTGCCCACAGGGCGGAACATCCACTTGGCGACTGTGCTCGTAGGCCCAGAGTGGCCAGGGACGTTCTGGGACCCTGGCCATTCAGGGCATATGTGCAGGCCTACAGGCTAGGAGCAGCCTGGGCCCCGAGGATGTTCCTGGAACCCAGTGCCTGTGTATGCAAATTAACCCACCATCTTTGGCAGGTTAATTTGCATACTAACTCCTGATTGGCTAGTAAGTGTAGCAGAGGAATGGTCAATTTACATGTTTCTCTTTTATTCAGGACTAGAATTGACTATGTTCCCTATGCTGTACTTTACAGCACCATGACTATTCTGTAGCTGCCAATTTGTACTTCTATAGCTCTTCACCTTCTTCACTCATCCTCCCAATCCCTTTCCTATCTGGTAACCTTCAAAATGTTCTCTGTATCTATGAGTCTGTTTCTGTTCTGCTTGTTCACTTATTTTGTTATTTAGATTCTGTTTGACATTTCACTCAGCACAGTACCCTCTAAATGCATCCATATTATTGCAAATGGCAAGATTTTATTCTCTTTTCTGGCTGAATCACAGTTGAGGG
>NW_006293784.1:262447-264312 GCF_000327345.1 Myotis davidii | reverse complement strand
GCCCCCCCTCCTACTGACAGCTTAGGCCCGCTCCCTGTGGTTCTCTACTCTCTGCAGGGCGTGCCTGCTCTACACTGCAATGACTGCCAAGCAGGCCGTGCTGGGTGGTGCCTGTGGGCCGCACTTGCCTGCTCCAGAGTTGCCATGGTGACATCCAAGAAGGCCATGCAGTGCTGTGAGCTGTCTTCTCCCTGCTGTTAGTCTCCACAGAGGTGATGAGGTTAATTTGCATACTAACTCCTGATTGGCTAGTAAGTGTAGCAGAGGAATGGTCAATTTACATGTTTCTCTTTTATTATACAGGACTAGAGGTCCGATGCACGAAATCTCTGCAAGAGTAGGCCTTCCTTCCCCAGGCTGTCAGCACTGACTTCTCTCTGGCTACTGGCACCAGGGACGCAGGCTTCCCTCGCAGCCCTGGCTTTTGTCCGGAAGGTCGTCCGGAAGGACGTCCAGTCTAATTAGCATACAGTGGGGTCTTGACTTACGAGTGTCCCGACTAACGAGTTTTTCGAGATACGAGCCGTCTGTCAGCCGATTTTTTGCTTTGAATTCGTTCCGGCCGGAGCCGCCTTCAGTCTTCGCTGCTCCGGCCAGTGCCACCTTCAAGCCTTCGCTGCTCCAACCAGAGCCGCCTTCAAGCCTTCGCTGCTCTGGCTAGAGCCGCCTTCAGTCTTCACTCTGCCACTTTGCACCTACGTATGCAAATTAACCGCCATCTTTGTTCATGGTTAATTTGCATATCTCGCTGATTAGCCAATGGGAGGCGTAGCGAAGGTATGGTCAATTACCATCATTGTCTATTATTAGATAGGATGATTTTAAAAAGTACAAGTAATGGAAAATGGACACAGAATTCAACAGTAGAGGGAGAATACAAGTTAACTTAGAAGACTAATATTCTCCTTGTGTCTAAAAAACAATCAACAGAACTATATACTTTTTCACCCACTCCTATTACATGTGCACTGCAAATGTACACACACACACACACACACACACACACACACACACACACCCTCACCTTCAGTATGATTTTGAAGACTGGTTGTTTATTGTTTGTTTGTTTGTTTGTTTGTTTACAATTGGCAGAAGAAGCTCATTCCTCCCTAATCAACAGCTTCCATTATTCCATCCCATCTAATATTTGGGGCACAAGATCATGGATCCAATATCAGCCCACCTTCCCTTGGAGCCTGATTCAGTCAGGACTTTGCAAAGCAAGAAGTAGCAAGTAGAAGAAATATGACATGAGCCTGGTTTCCTTTGGATTTGGTGCTCTTTGGCTCCAGTAAACTGAAATTATTGAAAATCAGAATGTTAAATTCATACTTGCAAATATGCCAACCAAGTAAAAAGGGCCTACATTGTTGTATGTATTAACCATAATATCACAGGAAGAAAACAATGGTTTTCAAGATAAATAAATAAATAAATATGCTGATAGCTTATTTACACGTAGACTGTTAAAATGTATGTGGTGCCCTAGCCAGTTTAGCTCACTGGATAGAGCATCAGCCTGGGGACTAAAGAGTCCCAGGTTTGATTCCGGTCAAGGGCATGCACCTTGGTTGCAGGCACATCCCCAGTAGGGGGTGTGCAGGAGGCAGCTGATCAATGCTTCTTTCTCATCGATGTTTCTAACTCTCTATTCCTCTGCCTTCCTCTCTGTAAAAAAAATCAATAAAACCTATTTTAAAAAATAAACAAATAAAAATAAGATAAAATGTATGTGGAGCCTTGGCCTGTATGGTTCAGTTGGTTGGGTGTCGTTTACATGCATTAATTAGCCCATTTCCATCCATTTCTCTAATTCTCAAAAAAAAAAAAATGGTACCAACTCAGATTATGAAAACATGGTCTTG
>NW_006293784.1:262040-262350 GCF_000327345.1 Myotis davidii | reverse complement strand
AAAAATCCCCATCCATGTATGTATCAGTCCCTCACACAAAACTCTCCAAACATCAAGAAAGTCAGTGAGAATTTTACTTGCGTAAGGCATTTAAGACTATGTTTATAGAAAATTAGTCCCATAGTACCAGGGAGAGCTGAGCACTAAAAGATTAAGTTGACCCAGCAAATGGCTCAGTGGTTGAGCATTGACCTATGAACAAGGAGGTCATGGTTCAATTCCCGGACAGGGCATATGCATGGGTTGCAAGTTCCACCCCAGTAGGGAGCATGCCAAAGGCAGCTGATCTATGATTTTCTCTTATCAGTGG
>NW_006293784.1:238349-262009 GCF_000327345.1 Myotis davidii | reverse complement strand
TCTCTCTCTCTCTCTCTCTCTCTCTCTCTCTCTCTCTCCCTCCCTCCCTCCCTCCCTCCCTTCCTCTCTGAAAGCAATAAGAAATGGAGAACAAGATGTTAAATAAAGATGTGATCAACAAGCATTCACTAGAATAGAAATAGAAACCAGAATTATCCACAAAACTAACAAACATATGAAGTAAAGAAAAGCAACTTGTAGAATAATACATATAGTATGATTCAATTTTTATAAAATTCAAAGGATGCAAAACTAGGTCATAAACTGTTTTATAAAATATTAAGTTGACTTGGCCTTGAATGACTGAAACTTGGCAGACTAGCACATATGGTAAAGTGCCTAATTGCCTGTCCATGTTGAATGCCCAAATCCTTGCCACCAACTTTACTTCTATGCATAGATACAAGCAGCAGTCCCTTTTTGTAGCACATATTTCAAGAAAACTAAAAAGAATCCTATTTTACTAGAACTATGTTTCTATTAGAAATTGCTTTTGACAGCCAAAAGAACCACAGATATAACCAACAATATTTCATCAAAACAATGAGACATTTATAAATCTTTATAACAAATCAAATAATACAATTGGGCTTCATGTCCTATGAACTGTACCAAGTATATGAGCAAGTAAGAAACTAACCTGTTATCTAAAATTAAGTATTATATACTTGAATATTCCATTACTTTATTACTGTATTCAAAGTAGTAGGTTCAAAAACATTTGTTGTTGCTGATGCTGGTGGTGGCAGTATTTCAAGTGACTTCAATGTGTGGCCACAGTGGAGAATCATTGTTTTTAAAGTAATAACTTTAAAATCCTTCTTTAATCTCTTTCACCTTTGAAATCCTTTCTCTCTGTGTTTATTTAAAGCTATCAATGAAAACATCTGTTTTCAAGCAAAGGAAGGCCCCTGGAAACATCTACAAGAGTGAAAGTGTTCCTTCTTGGCCTCAACTATAAATAAATGAATGTAGAGTTGGCTGCCTTTAGAACTTTTTCCAATCTGTTAGGAAAATTGAAAAGCACTTTGCTGATCATTAGCATACACTTCTTTTAAAGGTTCTAAACATGTCTCATAGAATGGCTACACAAATAATATCAAAAGAATGAGACTAAGGTGTGAGTATTAATTAAACGACAAACTAAAAGGCAAAAAAAGGCCAGGACTGATATATTTCAAAGTAAAAATAACAACAATAATGAACATTTGCTTTTGCAAAGCAATGTATTAAGCTCCTGGAATACATTATCCCATTTAATCCTCAGAATACCTTATGAGTGGCTACTATTAATATCCCAGTTTTTCAGATGGAAAAAAACTGGGGCTCAGAACAGCTAAGTCACTTGACCAACATCTCCCACTACTAAGGACTGCAGCTGGTATTCAAATCCAAGAAGTCTTACTCCAGAGCCCATACCAATAACAACGATGATGATGATTGTGATAAGTAACAGCAACTAACAGCCACAACTACCACTGGAGATATGTAGAAACTGTCATGCTTAGATACTTGTAACCTACAAATAAAGGAAATTTTGATTGACTTTTCTAAAAGAAATTAAATGTTTTAAAAACTTAAACAGTATAAAATCAGCCTTAAACTAGTGAACAATGGTGGGTAAATTATACTTTTAAATAATAATAGTATATGAATATTAATTATTCTTCCCAGCTTGGACAACCATCATGTATTCATTACTGTTCCTTCATTAATCTCTTCAATTTGCCTTTCCCAAAAGCAACAAACTCGTGCTCTCCAATTTGTAACCAAGACCCAAAAATCACCACTGATGCAGATTAGTGGCCTAAGCAGCAAAATTACAGGATTCGGCGCTTTCACAATATTTTTGATACTATGTTCCAATCAGAATAAATAGAAACACACGCATGACATACAGTTATAACACATTCCTACCTTCCTTAAAAAATAGGCTTGGCAATCCAACACACACACACACACACACACACACAGAGTCGTGTATTCTCTCCCTCTAAATTCCTTCTCTTCTACTGCTTTTTCACTTAGCTCAGTACTAGTAACAAATATTCTTTTTTTCTTTTTTAAAATATAATTCTTTACTTTTGAAAGTCCCCCATTGTCCCCATTGACCCCCTTCAGCCCGCCCCCACCTCACCCCAACCCCAGGCCTTCACCACCCTATTGTCTGTGTCCATGGGTAATGCATATTTGCATATAAGGTCTTTGGTTGATTACCTCCCACCTATCTACACTCCGAGATTCCATACTCTGTTCCATGCTTCCATGTCTCTGGATCCATTCCATTCATCAGTTTGAGTATCAGTAACAACTTTTTCACAGGCCTGTATTTGAGAATCTCTAGTCTAGGCAATATCACTACTGTTCCAACACTTTTCTAGTAGTATGGGAAACAGTGTTAATGACAGTGCTAATTTCAAGTGCATTTAGATGACAACAAAAGCTGAGAAAATAATCATGTACCAGCCATGGTATAGGAGTACCTCACTTTCCAGAAGCCATGTAGTCCCTAGAAATTCTCTAACATAAAAATTTCCATAAAACTCTATACATACCTCCATTCAAAGACTTGCCAGATTATATTGGGACTTTCTTTAAACCAGTGAGTCTTATGTCTTGTTCATCTTTTAATACCTATCACATGGCAGAAGTTTCTAGAATATGGTAGGTATGTAATAAAAGCAGTTTGAGTCAGTAAATTCTATATATTGAATATTTCCACATTTTCAATTATAAGCCAAAAGTTTATTCATCTAGAAATAAAACTACTAAATAGAAAAAAATGTTTAATATAGTATATTTGATAAATTATTTCCTAATCTATAAATATAAAAGCCAAGCAACCAAAATGACGGAATGACCAGAACAACCGGTCGCTATGACAGCACACTGTGGTGGCCAACCAGCCCAATCGGGCCTCCCCAATCTCCTGCAGCTCCTCCTCCCAGTCAGCCTGGCCGCCAATTGGCCCCCCCAAGGGTGGGGCCAGCCAGCCAATTGCCTGCTGCCCCTCCCCCCAGCCGGCCCTGCCCCTGATAGGTTCCCTCAACCCCCATCGGGGGCTGGGCAACCAGCCAACCTCCCATGCCCCCACCCCACTGCCCAGCCCCAATCATGCCCTGAACAGGGACAGGGCCAGCGGCTCCTCCCCCCCTCATCAGGGCAGGCTGGCCAGACCCCACCCGTGCACCAATTCGTGCACTGGGCCTCTAGTATTTTAATAATACTAAGTCATGAAATGCAAATTTAAAAATTAAGATGGGCTAAGTAAAATAAATCAGATAAAGACAAATTTTGTATGATATCAGTGATAGGTGGAACCTCAAAAAGCCGAACTCAGAAACAGAGACTAGTAGTTACCAAGGGCTGGGGATTGGGAGAAATGAGGATATGTTGGTCAAAGAGCACAAATTTCTAATTACAAGGGTAGTAAGTTTTGGGGCTCTAAGGTACAGCATGGTGATTATAGTCAACAACACTGTATTATATACCTCAAATTTGCTAAGAAAGTAGACCTTAAATTTTCTCATCATAAAGAAAGAAATGGTAACCACATGGAAGTATTAGCTAAAGCTATGATAGTGATCATTTTGTGATATATAAGTGTAACAAATTAACACACTGTATACCTTAAATTAACACAATGTTATATGTAAATGATAACTCAAAAAAGTTTTAAATAAATATAAATAGGATATTCATAATTAATATATTTATGAATGTAAAAAGAAAAAAGACAAGCTTACTTCACAAAAACCTAACTAAAAAAATGCACAGTTCCTTAGTTCCTTGAATTATTGCCCCATACGAATATTCAATCCTATATAATAAAAGCCTAATATGCAAATAGAATGAATGGCAGAACAACTGATCTCTATGACATGCACTGACCACCAGGGAGCAGACGCTCAACAGAGGAGCTTCCCCCAGCCCACAGGCCCCAGCCAGTAGCGGCAGTCGGGGGCAGTGCCAGGCCAGCCAAGGCAGGCCAGCGGGGGGCCTAATCTCTGTGGCAGTCGGACATCCCCCAAAGGGTCTCAGATTGGAAAGGGTGCAGGCTGGGCTGAAAGACACTCCCCCCAGCACCCACCCCCCCCCAGTGCACAAATTTTGTGCACTGGGCCTCTAGTAAGATAATGCCTTATTTTCTAATACTTTATAAAAAATCTAACTGACTATTAAAAATAGAAGAATCCTATATAATAAAAGCTAATATGCAAATAGACTGAATGGCAGAATGACTGGTTACTATGACGCGCACTGACCACCAGGGGGCATACGCTCAACGCAGGAGCTGCCCCCTTGTGGTCAGTGTGCTCCCACAGGGGGAGCGCTGCTCAGCCAGAAGCCAGGCTCAAGGCTTACAAGCACAGTGGTGATGGCGGGAGCCTCTCCTGCCTCCGCAGCAGCACTAAGGATGTCTGACTGCTGGCTTAGGCCCAGTCCCCACGGGTGGACATCCCTCGAGGGCTCCCAGACTACAGGAGGGTGCAGGCTGGACTGAGGAACCCCACCCCCACCCCCAACGAGTGCACGAATTTCATGCACCAGGCCTCTAGTGGTTTATATTCAAGGATGAGAGGAAAATATTCAGAACAAAGATGAATGCACAACATGAATAAAGTAGTATAATTTAGGAATTCCCTCCATAGCAAAAGAACCTAATAATTTTGTCAATTTTACCATTAACAAATAAAAATGAAAGGTCTATGCCGTGACCGGTTTGGCTCAGTGGATAGAGCGTCGGCCTGCGGACTCAAGGGTCCCAGGTTCGACTCAAGGGTCCCAGGTTCGATTCCGGTCGAGGACATGTACCTTGGTTGCGGGCACATCCCCAGTGGGAGGTGTGCAGGAGGCAGCTGATCGATGTTTCTCTCTCATCGATGTTTCTAACTCTCTATCTCTCTCCCTTTCTCTCTGTAAAAAATCAATAAAATATTTTTTTTAAAGTGAAAGGTCTAGTGGAAAGAGCATGGACTTTGCACTTATTCACTCATTTATTCATTCATTCACCAAATATTTACTTCGTACCCATTGAGGTGTGGTCCAGGTGTTACTGGGATACCACAATGAAAAAAGGAGACAAAAATCTCTTCTCTCATGAAACTCTACATTCTAGCAGGAAGAGGCAAATAATAGTAACTGTAAAAAATAAATAAATACATTATATGGCATATCAGATGGGGAAAATAGTATGTAGGCATGGAGGATATAATTTTTAATACAGTATCATCTGGAAGATAGCATTTGATAAGTACTTTTAGGAAATGAGATAGTCCGCCAAGAGGGTGTCTGGGGGCAAAACAAAAAGCAGAGGAGATAGCAAATGCAAAGGTCCTCTGGCAGGAGGGAGCGTGCTGGTGAATTATCAAACATGACAGAAGCCAGAGTGGAAAATGAAGGAGAGAGGCCAGAAGAGTGAGGGACTAGTAGCTGAAATCTTGGGCCTTGTGAAACACTACAAGGACTTCAGCCTTGATTATGGTTCTGAACTAGATTTGTACCTTGACTGCTTCCTAGGTGACATTGAACAAGGCACTTATTTCTCTGAACATTAGGTTCCTTATCTGTAAAATTGAGAAAATGTACTTGACAGGGTTGAATGCGTATTAAATGAAGACTATCTGAAAGGTGGAAAATGCTTTTCACAAAAAGTTACCCTTCATTTGACAAACATCTATCAAGTATCTAGAGCAGACAGTATGAGATCAATTCCCAATTTTAAAACTAATTTTTGGGTGTCGCCCTAGCCAGTGTTGCTCAGTGGTTAGAAAATCGGCCTGGGCACCAGAAGGTTGCAGGTTCAATTCTTAGTCAAGGGCATATACCTGGGTTGCAGGTTCCATGATCCCTATGCCTACTCAAGGGCACGTGTAGAAGGCAACCAATCAATGTGTCTCTCTCACATCAATGTTTCTCTCTCTCTTTCTCCCCTTCCACTCTCTCTAAAAAAAAAAAATCAATAGAAAAAATATCGCCACCAGGAATCGAACCATGACCTCCTGGTTCATAGGTCAACGCTCAACCACTGGCCAGGCATAAAATTTTATTTTAATAATATCAAACTTCGCCCTAGCCAGTTTGGCTCAGTGGATAGAGTGTCGGCCTGTGGATTGAAGGATCCTGGGTTTGATTCTGGACGAGGACACATGCCCAGGGTTGTGGGCTTGTTCCCCAGTAAGGGGTGTGCAGGAGGAAGCTGATCAATGATTCCCTCTCATCATTAATGTTTCTATCTCTCCCTCTCCCTTCCTCTCTGAAGTCAATAAAAATATATTTTAAAAAATAATAATAATGTAAAACTTCAATTAAACAAAGGCCATCTTTTTAAAACCCTCAAATAACCCCCATAACTTGTCTTCTCTTCTGTACTTGTCTTTTAAGACAAGGAACAAGGAGCAAACCATAAAATCATAATCTGATATAAAGGAATTAACAGAACAAACTTCCGGGATATGTCCGAGAGTCAGAATGGTTGAAGGCCAATTTTTAGCAGCTTTCACAAGTATAAGCAATAAAAATATTCAAAAAGCACTTTTTTTACTTATGTCATGATTATAAGGTAAAGAAATAAATTAATGGAATTACAGATTTTCCACAAGCAGCTACCTTTTGGTTGACCCTCCCCCACAAAAAAAATAAATAATGCAATAGAAGAACACATGATTTTCAAGTATTTCAGTTCATTGAAGGTTCCTCTCTCCCCAAGAGATTACTTCTACAAGGGATAAAAATGGCCTATCCACTTTCCAGTTGTTTTGAGGGTTAACATCAACATAAATCAGTTCAAATGGGATGAACCTGCAGCTATTAACATTATGATATGAGGTTTAAAAACAGATAGACGGACAGATGGATAGACAAATAGATAGATGTCACATTAATATCAATTAAACCCACTGTCTATTTTACAACTTACAGTTGACACCAAAGACATCATTAAACTTTTTTTTAAGAAAGGATTTAAGGTAGAAAACAGAGTAAATCCAATGTTGCAATGCAAGCTTAAAGATGCTATTTCTGAACCTCAGTTGGGAGTTTTAAATATGAGATTGCTAATATATATAGGGTTTCTTCCCTTTTTTGTGTGTCCAATTGTGTAAGCCATATTTGAAGAAAATAATATTGAGCTTGACCTACTAATATCCAGTGAGATTACTTCAAAATAAAAATGTAATTTGATTAGAGGAAAGGTGAAGGTGCTGGCTCAATACAATATGTGAAATGATTCAGCTGTCAGGACATGCATTAGCAACATGTCAAAATCCAGAAGGGCGATGAGAGTTAGTGTTTGGATGAATGAATGACAGACTAACAGAGCATCTGGGATAGAAAAGCAAGAATTTATAAAGAGTTCAACAATCTGGATAAGCACTGCCAAGACCAGGACACAGCCAGTTCTCACACATCCCCAGAGCTCGCTCCAGATACATCCGGTTTATGCTTAATTAAAAAAAAAAAAAAAAAAAAGCCATGTTTGACAGTTCTGTCCTTTGAGTCTAAATTCTGAATTAATATTCATAGATGTTAACACTTACAAAATACAAGCTAAAAGTAGTAATAATAACTTACATTTGAAGAGTTCTTTACAATAACATATTCATATCAATACTATTGACTTCCCACTAAAATAACATTAAGCTCTGAACCACTTCAAAGTATTCTGTAAACCATTTTGCTTTTCTACACACCCTATTAAAGATCTAAGGTGTTAGCTAAAATTCTGCAAGCTTTTTATAACCTCCAACTAGGCCTCAGGCTAAGTCTGAAAGGAATGTGATAGGTAGTTTCAACCTTCCAAGAACAAACCTTTATTTGCTTAGAATCTACTATGTTTAACTTAATAATCAATCATTTATTCATTCATTCCACAAATATTTACAGAACACTTTTTACATGCCAGGCACTAATCTAGGTCTTAAGTATACATTTCTGAGCAAAATCAAACAAGATCCTAGCTTTCATGAAGCTTACAGACCAAAAGGGAAGAAAACTCAATTAAATGGTCATATAAATAAATAAATATAAAAGTAAAACATGAAGGCTGCCCTATGTAGAAAAGGTACAATGTACTATATAAGAGTACATACTACAGAGAATGAAAAAGAAATATACTTGTCCTTAAAAAAAAAAAAAAAGTGCACTCTGGTAAGAAGCAAAATTAATATATATAAATAAGAGGAAAATTACAAGGAAAATGCAATTAAGTACCTAAATTTAATGGACCAAGTTAAGAGACAGGAATGGGAAAAGCACTTGGCGAGACCTACAATACTCCAGCCAAGACCTTTCACATGTTCTCTCACTGAAGCCTTGCAAAAACCCTACAAAGTAGCATTTTACAGATGAGAAAACTAAGGCCTCAAGATATTCAGTTCTATTAGTATGAGTCAATAACTACAGTGTAGAAACAGCTTCATTAATAGAACCAGACGGTATGATAATCTTATAGCAAAATAAAATATATTTGACATTAATTTAGACAGATATATGTAGCAGCAGAAATTAGATCAGATGAATGTGTCCTCCTCATCCTCTACCACCCTTTTTACAGCCCACCTCCAAACCCAAGGCATACAGTTATTTTCACCACAATCACACCCTGTGCTCATGACCTTTCCACACCCACAAAAATCGGCTTTCCCTCTGAAAATGTGATTAAGTTCCCTGGCTGCTAAAGGGTTAATGGGCTTACCATGAAGAAACATTTTATACTACTGCACAGACTTCATGGAATGGCCTAATGGCTTCATTCAATGGCCTAATTTTAACAATGGAAATTTCAAACATAAAATGGGCAAATTATTTCAAGCCCCTCTAGGCACATCTATTCTACTTTCACAAGGATCGTAAGGCAAGCCTTATCACCCAATTTGGGGCGGGGGGGAAGGGGGTGTTACATCTTGATAAATATAGAAAATATCTTATACTGAAGTTTTAACAATTTACATTGTTTGCTTGTACCATTAGTGCACCCTGTATCACAAAACTAACCAAGCAATAAATAGTTTCTGAGCTACCCTGAAGTCCAAAGACTTGAGTGTTACCAAGCATTGCATGCAAATGACAGTATCTCTTTGCAAAGAGCCAACTGCAGCAAGCTCAGGAAAGCCCTTTTAAATGACATTCGTCTAGATCTCAGAAATTCTCATATTACATATATCTGGAAAAATATGCACCAGACTCTCTGTGGGAATGGAGAGCACAAACAAAATGTGTATGTTTCAAACTTCCAATGAAACCAGATGCTTTATCTATAGACTGTTCATAGACTCAGATGGGAAGGGAGAACCTCATTCACACAATCCTTAATGGAGTATTTTTCACAATCTATCCTCTACTGAAAATACCATGCTCTCCTACAGACAATCTGCCCCTTTAGGATCTGCATCACTATAAACAATATCAAAAGATATTTGTTAATGAACGAATAAACTAAAATAAACAAGGACAGATCAGGTATGGAAAAAAAGATACACATTCTGAAGAGCCATTTCCTGTTTCATAATAAATAGTTCTTTCTGAAAATCTTGAGTGAATCATCATATCCCAAACATAGCATGTATATATAAAAATAGTAAAAACTTAGTAAGCACCTACACTGAGATAGTCACTGTTCTAAGCAGTTTAAATGTATTAACTCATTCAATACTCTCCACAATGCTGTGTAGTAGATATTATTTTACATATAGAATATTGAGACCCAGAAATATTTAGTAACTTGCTCTTGATCACACAGCTAGAAAGGATTTTTTCAGGGCTCCTGTCACTTTCTGTACTCTCACCATACGTGATCTCATCTACCCCTTGGTTTTAAGACCATCTACATTCTGTTGTCTCTCATGAGCTTCAGACGAGGCAATCTGGCACCTGTACATTATCACCTCTGCTGAAGAGTAACATGAGTTGGCTTATTACTAGTTTTGTTTTTTCACCTCATTCCTACAACATACACTAGAGGGACCACCTGGAAGGGATAAGCTTCCTAATAGATTCTTTAACATATAGACTAAGGCAGACATGAGTACAGTCATGTACCTCCACTATATACCAAGCAAATGCAACTACCAGGGGTTATACTGAGCCACCCCATCTGCTGGAGTTAGTTCAAATATCATATACCATGCTCCGACTTCAAAAACAGACTCAACTATTCACCCAAGTAACATAAATATTAGTTATGCTAAACTGATCATTTCCAAGGCATTCCATGTCTAACTCTACTGGTGTAATACTAGAAAGCCAATTTTGACAGTTCATTCATTATGTCACTGTATTATTTTTCTTAATGAGCACACAGAACTCATTATAAGACTGCTGGTAGTCACTGTGTTTTTATCCTTTCTTGAAAGTTCCACTCATTTCAACCCCACTAACAATTAGTGGTAATCCATAAATTACTTATTCATGACATTCATAAATAAGACCATATATTCAGTACAAACCTAAATAAATAAAAAGCTACTTTACCTGCTGAGTATTCACTAACAGCTGGAAATTAAAGAACAAGTTGAATCATTTAGAAAACTGTAAAATATTAAAGTGTCTGTTTGTTTTATGACTTCACTACACACAACAACAAAAAACAATAATTCTCTATTTTAAAATGCTTATTTGCAAGCACCAAATCTTCCCAATAATACCCATTTAATTCAATGGGCTATTCTGAGGAGAATCCTTTATGATGCCCACAACATCTACTACACATTTGGATCTCAGCCATAAATCAGTATCTGCATCATTTCATAAAAAATAAAACCATTTTTGCCCAACCAGTGTGGCTCAATGTTTGAGCCCCCACTTATGAATCAGGAGGTCAGGGCACATGCCTAGGTTGCAGGCTTCATCCCCAGTAGGGGGCATGCAGGAGGCAGCTGATCAATGATTCTCTCTCATCATTGATGTTTCTATCTCCCTCTCCCTCCCTCTCTGAAATCAATAAAAATATATTTTATAAAAAAACAATATGCCCTATTTCACTGTGTGTGTTTTTTAACTCAATTTAGGGGGCTGTAACACCATATTTTTTAAAGTGAAGTAGAAGAGAATAGAACATTACAGAAACAATTATACCTATCACAGTAAATAAATTCTGCTTCATTTAACTTTTATATTGGTTGTGTGTGTGTGTGTGTGTGTGTGTGTGTACTGGGGTCAGGATGTAAAATAAATTATTTACTGCAGGTAGCAAAAAAAAAAATGGAATAATATCATTCTAGATTTTCCAAGACAGTTCTACTTTTATGTGAGCTTGTATTTTTCAATAAAGGTAAAGTATATTGATTAAATGGGATTGAATTTTATACAGATATGTATCAAAAATTATTTAAAAAAATCTTTGTCAGTCCCTAAGTTCCACCTACTGGTTAGATAATACAAACATGGCACCTACTTGGAAAACTTATAGCTTAAAACACCCATTCAGATTGCATCGAAGGAGTCACCCCATAAAACTCATAAAATTAAAATGCCTTAATAGCTCTAACCATGGCAGCTCCCCTCCCAGATCAAAACCTAAAAAATTACATTATTGCGAATTCAAGATAATTTCTGAGCATCTTAACTCTTTTTGAGTTAGCACAAAAGAATTATATGATATTTCTGAGGTTCTCGATAGTGAGGCTGAAGTATCAAAGCAAATTGTACCATGGGCAAAGATCACTGCTGAGCCAGGAAAGTCTGAGTGACAACAGCCAAGCTGGCTAGGGCAGCACATTCTGAGAACACCCAGTCTGATATGGAACATGCAATGAAATCCACAAGAACCTGATTTACCATGAGAGCGGATTAAATCACTTCACTTCTCCAGATCCCAATCTCCTTCTCATTAAAGAAAATGTTAAGAACAGTATCTGTCTCCAGTCCATTATTCCCATAGTTCAAACAAAGACAAAAACACACAGAGACATACTCTGAGCTCTTCAGAAGATTAACTGCTACATAAAATCAACTTGTCAGGTACTACTCAGGTGACAGCTCCCCTAGCTGGCCAGAACACTCTCCTCTGTTCACTCAGCACCTCACTAAATGAACTGACCAGTTTGTTTGCCCACACTCAGGCTAAAGAGCTGAACAAAATGTAACTTAAGTCTTTGGGAAAATAAAGGTAAAAAGCGGCTGCATGTTTAACACCTAGCACCATATTGACAGCAAATGAAAATTCTTTTGACAAATCTTTAAAAAGATAGTGTTTGAGGATTAAAGAGCTTGAAAAAAATTCTCCTTGAGCCATCAAGCTCTGTTCCAATTAGTAAAAGGAAACTGGTTTGGAGGGAAAACCAATACCTACAATTAAATATTGCTAAGCTGAATCATATGAAACTATCATTTTTACAGGTCAAAAATGGTCGAATACTGGCAATTTCATTTTGTTCAACCTAAGAGAATGCCTTATTTTGTTAATGGCACTAAGACTAGTGGTGTTAGTGACATCAAAGGACAGTGGTCTCAAACCAAATACACATATTGGAACATTTTCCACAGAAAACTTTTGCTTTATTTGGTTTTACTTGTGTAATGTAAGTATTAAAATATCCTCAATGCCGAAACCGGTTTGGCTCAGTGGATAGAGCGTCGGCTTGCGGACTGAAGGGTCCCAGGTTCGATTCCGGTCAAGGGCATGTACCTGGGTTGCGGGCACATCCCCAGTAGGAAATGTGCAGGAGGCAGCTGATCGATGTTTCTCTCTCATCGATGTTTCTAACTCTCTATCTCTCTCCCTTCCTCTCTGTAAAAAATTAATAAAATATTTTTAAAAAAAATAATCCTCAAAATTAGAAAAAACAATATAATAAACCCCTGTGGGCCCATCACGTAGCTTCTCTTTCTGACATTCTCTTAATGTCAATATTTACAACATCCTAGAAATTACGCACCATGCAATTATCTAAACATACAAGAAAAACTTTTCAGAATAGTAATGCAAAAATTCATTATTTTACACAACTCTTTCAAACTTATATGACCATAAATGTTCAAAAACTACTGCCATGGGGCTTGTGTAATTTTGGACTTTATATAAATGATATTATGAAAGCATGAGCTTTAATGAAATATTTTCTTAGTTGTTAGTTGTTGAGTTTGGGCTTATTTAAGACAGTGAGCATGAAACAACTCTAGCCGACTAGGACATCTGAAACTAATAAAGAGAGTAAACCAGCCTTTTACAAAAGGACAAATGTATTTGAATGCATAAAAATCCTAGAAAGTATTTAATTATATTGACCTCTAAGTACCAGACAAGAGCACAGGCATACATCCTTCAGAAAGTCTAACAGAATAAACTGTTCATCAAGACTTTTAAATTATCCAGTGCCTGCTGTTAGCTGGGCCCTGAAAGACAAAAATTCCTTCAAAAAATATTTTATTCCTTCAATAAATATTTCAGAGTATTTTCTATATATCAGACACTGTTCTAGACACTGATAATACAGCAGTGAACAAGAGACAAAGATGCCTGCCTGGTGGAGTTTATGTTCTAGCATGGGGACACAGATAATATTATAAATAAAAACATCACATATAGTATGTTAAAGGGGGACAAGTGCAATAGAAAAAAGAAAAAGCAGAGCAAAAAGGGAAATGGAGAGCAGGCAGGGTTACAGTTCTAAATAGTGTGAGCTCACAGACTTGTGGAAAAGACAGACATTTACCTAGTTATGACATCAGTGTGGTACGTAAGTACTACATGAGATCCTATCACCGTTCTGTGGGAATGAGGAGGAGAAGGCACTTAATTCTGCCTCCCAGAGGAAGTGACATCTGTTGAGAGCGCAAGAGAAGTTGGCCAGAAGCACCAAAGAAGGAAGGGCTCTGCATGCCCAGAGAACAGCATATGTGAGGGCACTGAGAGGAACAGCAGCCCAGGACATTTGCAGCAGGCTATAACCTAGTGTAAAGGGGGGAGGAAGCAGCCAAGAGAGGCAGGCAGGGGTCAGATCAGAGGATTGCCACTTGAGGAAGGGGGTTAATGAGGCTGGGAGCCAATGGGCCTTCTACCACAGAACTGTGATACAGAAAGCTCACACAATCAGCTTTGCAAGGGCCAGGCAAGAAATGACAGAGCAAAGTAGTGATGGGGAAAGGAGAGATGCAAAAAGCTATACTGAGCAGCTGGAAATAGAAAGACTCCAAACTCAACCAGCTTGGCTCAGTCCACAAGAAATGATGATGCCACTCCCTAAAATGGGGAAACTCGAAAGAAGAGATCCTAGAGAGATGTGGATGCTGAATTTGAAGTGGTTGTGGCAAGGGACCAAGGAGTAACTAGAAATGCAGGTCTGGATTAAAGAAAGTTCTAGCCTGGATATACAGAAATATATGCTGCAGAGTCTAGGAGGGGCAGCTGAAGGCATCAGAATGGAGACAAACACACACACACACACACACACACACACACTATCTCTCTCTCTGTCTAAACTTTTTCACCAGGAAGTAATTTTTTTCCATGGTGCTCATAAGTAGAAAGATTTGCACAAATGATAGGTTCTCTAACAAATCCCAAAAGAAAGACTCTTTTCTGGAATAAGTTACACACACACACACACACACACACACACACACACACACTCATACACAAAGATCTATTATGTATATGCTAGAAGCCCGGTGCACGAAATTTGTGCACAGGGGCATGGGGGCTGTCCCTCAACTCGGCCTGCACCCTCTCCAATCTGGGACCCCTCAGGGGACGTCCGACTGCTGGTTTAGGCCCGATCCCACAGGGATCAGGCATCAGACATCCCTCACAATCAGATATCCCTCTCACAATCCAGGACTGCTGGCTCCTAACCAGTCACCTGCCTGATTGCCCCTAACCGCTTCTGCCTGCCAGGCTTTTTTCTGCCCTACCCTGCCAGCCTCATCGCCCACAACTGCCCTCCCCTGCCGGCCATCTTGTGCCAGCCATCTTGCAGCGGCCATCTTTGCGGCAGCCATCATGTGACGTCACGCGAGGGCATGGCGCCACCTAGGCTTTTATTATATAGGATACCAATATTCTTATTTTGAGATGTGTACTAAATTCCACATTGCAAAATCTCATCACCAAGTGTTTACAAGCACCATAGTTTCAGGCATATCAGAATATAAAGCTGCAAAAAACATGAGATCCACAGTACTCCACCATATTTCTTCCCCACCTATTTTCTTTTCTATCCTACTTCTGCTTTCTGCCTCCTCCTTCCCCACCATCACATATAAACTCTAATCCCAGCCAAATTGTTATTTGTGGTTCAGCTAAAGACCCAAGCCACCCTTTATCCCAATGATATCATTGTAATAAAACCAGTTATTAAGTAACTGGAAGGGAGCAAAGGGAAAGCCATGTGTTATGGACATGACATTTGTGCAGCTTTGCCAGAAAGCTGCAGTACAGACCCATGCCCAGTAAGGTCTGGGTGACACAGGAAAGGTACTTTCCTGTCAGTCACACCTGGTAACAGGTCACTGGCCAGAGTAGGCATAGCCACTGCAAGCACGGGAAGAATTGAGATACATAAGCTCCTAATTAATGGAGTTCCCTCTCTTGGTTGCACAGGACTCTTGGGACTCTTGTTACAGGGAATGCGCTCTCTTGGCTCACATGCATTAGCCCACATGGCCCACAGCCATATGGACCCCACACACAACGGACTAATGGACTGCAACTAACCTAATGCTACACAGGACCCAGCTCCACTATGGAACGGAAACTTTGGACTCTGCTGAATCCCCAATTGCACCGCTCCCAGGACTGGATTAAGGAAAATGGGACCGCCAGAACCGGTTTGACTCAGTGGATAGAGTGTCGGCCTGCGGGCTGAAAGGTCCCAGCTTCGATTCCAGTCAAGGGCATGTACCTTGGTTGCGGGCACATCCCCAGTAGGGGGTGTGTAGGAGGCGGCTGATCGATGTTTCTCTCTCATCGATGTTTCTAACTCTCTGTCCCTCTCCCTTCCTCTCTGTAAAAAATAAATAAAATATATTAAAAAAAGAAAGGAAAATGGGACCTTGCAAATCTAAGGATGTAATTCCACACAATAAAAATCACTCATCCTTCTTGAAGAGGAGAGTGGCTGTTATTGGAAGCATATACATTCAGGGACCCTGCAACCATGGCACCCAGGGACCACCTACAAACCCAGGAACACCGGATCTCAAGCAGTGTGAATACGTGGTCTCGGACGATCCCTGCTCCTCCTCACGGAAAGGAGAGAGCTACATGACCAGACACCCGGAGAAGAGAATCATGGGGAGACAAAAAAACAGCCCGCAAATGAAAAATAAGGAGGTATCACCAGAAAAGGAAGTAAACAAAAAGGAGGCAATCAATATGTCAGAGAAAGAATTCAGAGAAATGGTCATAAGGTGGCTGAAAAGAATGGAAGACAAATTCAACAATATGTGTAAGAACCAAGAGGAAATGAAAAATGACATCGCTGTTATAAAGAACTCAATGGAAATTATCAACAGTAGACTAGAAGAAGCAGAGCATCGCATCAGTGAGCTGGAAGACAAGGTAGGAAAAAATACCAAAGCAGAGCAGCATCTAGAAAAAAAACTTAAAAAACAGGAGGAGAGCCTAAGGGAACTTTGGGACAACACAAAACAAAATAGCATCCACATAATAGGGGTGCCAGACGGAGAGGAAATTGAGCAAGGACTAGAAAACCTGTTTGAAGAAATAATGACAGAAAACTTCCCTGATATAGGGAAGAAAAAATTCACACAAATCCAAGAAACTCACAGAGTCCCAAACAAAATGAACCCCAGAAGACCGAAGCCAAGGCACATCTACACTAATAAAAGAGAAACATGGGAATTGGCGTACGACCGCTACCCTTCCCACTGGCTAATCAGTGAGATATGCAAATTAACTGACAGCCAAGATGGCCACCGGCAGCTAGGCAGCTTAAACTGAACATGAGGCTTGCTTGCTTCAGTGACGGCGGACTCCAATGTTCCCCGCCTCCCTTGCAGGCCTCTGAGCAGGCAGTTTGAAACATAGAAACATATAGGAGCTAAAAAAAACTCCAGAAACCTGCTTTCAGCTAGCCGGGATCTCAGAGCTAGAGTCAGAGCTGGAGTTATACATTGTTTCGATTACCTACTTTCAGCAGCGGGAGGCCTAAGAGCTGGAGCCTCAGAGCTAAAACTGGCCCAGAATTAAAAAGAAAAAAAGGAGTAGTTGGGAGCTTTCGTCACCTGCCAACCTGAAAACAGCCCTCAGCTCCTCACCCAGACTGGCCAGGCACCCCAGTGGGGACCCCCCAGCCTGATCCAGGACACCCTTCAGGGCAAACCAGCCAGCCCCACCAATGCACCAGGCCTCTACTCTATATAGTAAAAGGGTAATATGCCCCCCAGCACCGGGATCAGCGTGACAGGGGGCAGTGCCCAAACCCCCTGATCACCCTGCGGCTCTGTGTGTGACAGGGGGTGGGGCCACAACCTCCCTATCCGCCCTGCTCTGTTCGTGACAGGGGAAGGTGCCCCAACCTCCTGATTAGCCCTGCTCTGTGGGTGATAGAGGGCAGCGCCCCAACCCCCTGATCCACCCTGCTCTGTATGTACATACTCACTTTATTTCTATTATTCATTCTCATCTTTTTACTTAATTCCTTCTTTCCACCCCTATCTCAATCCCCCATCCCCCACTCCCCAACTTGGGACAATTTCTTCCAAATTCTTTAGGGCTAAAGGACACTACTTGACACTTAGCAGACATTTAATAAATAGTCATTCAGTGTATGATTTCAGAAGAAGCTCCTGCACTCTATTCAAGCTATATATTCCTCCTAAACGCATCCCAAAGTCTTGCATGAAAGTTATCATGGAATTATATTACTGTATGACCAAGACCAAATGAACCTAATCAACTTTAATTTCTGCTTTTACAGATGAAGAAATGGAGACCCAGAGACAATAACTAACTTGTCCCAAATCATGCAGATGATCAATGACAGAACCAAGATTAGAATCCAGGCCTTTAAATCTTTTCACTTTTGTGTACTACTGGTAGTTTTGGGTTTTTGGCTTTGTACATATTTTTTTCTTTAAATATTTTTCTAGGGGGGAACGTGTTTCTGATTATAAAAATAGTATCAGCTCACTGCAAAATATTGGAGAGTGAAAAATGAGCATAAAATATTGATTCACTTTTTAAATGTCACTGCCTCACATACCCTCACCCTATACAAATTATATATGTCTCAAAACTCAATTTCATTTACTGAAGTTTAAGTTGAAATCCAACTTAGACCAATCTTCAATCTGTAAAATCTTAATGAAGGTAGAGCCCATTTTCTTCTTCATGGATTTATGTAGCTCCACACTCAATGTTAGTCACCAATACCAAAATTCTTCATTTCAATTATCTACCAATTATCTATCAGTTTCCTGAGGTTCTATCAAAGTATGCTTCTATCAGAGTATGCTAAAATTTAATTCAAGTAAAAGTCACCACCCCCAATTGAATGATACTTTTCTCAGCTATCTATCTGCCAGTTTTTAAAGAATAACTGTCACTGAAAAATTGGTATATGCACACCCACAAACACAATGTAGTTCAGGCCAATTTATGCCATCAACTACAATGCTGAAATGTGACATATTTTGAGTATCTTAAACAAAATCGTTTGAGGTTACTAATTACAAAATCTTTTTTTTCTTAAATTATATGTTAGTATATGAATACTTTTGTCTGAATGTCCTTTAACTAATAGATAGTAAAATTCTTGCTGAATTGAAACAGCAAGATTATGCTGGGGAAGAGGAGGGATCAATGAGAGAAGAAGGGGAATAGCGGCAATACTTTAAGCAATAAAGATAAATATTTTTTTAAATAAGAGAGGAAAAAAGATTACACTGTCCAGGGGGTGGGGAAATGGGGGGATGTTGGTCAAACAAACCAAATATTCAGCTATAAAATGAGCAAATTCTAGAGATCTAATGTATGGTATGGGGATCAGAGTTAAAAATAATATCTTGTATACTTGGATTTGCTGAGAGTAGCTCTCAAGTGTTCTCATTACAAAAAAAAATGTTAACTATGTGAGGTGATGGATATATTCATTAGCTTGATTATGGTAATTTCACAATGTATACATATCTCAAAACATCACATTGTACACTTTACATATACACAATATTATTTGTCAATCATACTTCAATAAAGCTGGAGAAAAAAAGATGGTGCTATATAAGCTGTTCAATATGGTAGCCACTAGCCCATATATGGCTATTGAGCATTTGAAATATGACTAGTCCTAAGTGAGATGTGCTGTAAATATATAATACACATGAAAACTCAGAGACTTAGTACAAAAAAAGTAAAATAACTCATTTTTGTTACATACTGAAATGATATTTTAGATATGCTAAATTAAAGGAAAGCATTATTAAAATTAAGGTCATGTTTCTTTTTACTTTTTTTAAATTGCACTATTAGAAAATTTAAAATTATGTATGCAGCTCACATTGTGGTTTCATAATATTTTTATTGGGGAGCACAAAACTAGAACAATGAAAGAAATAAAGGGAACAGAGAAAGACAATCAAAAACGAAGGGGAGTCCTGGAAGGCGTTGTTCAGTGGTTAGAGCACCGGCCTGGGCACCAAAGGGTCACAGGTTCGATTCCTGGTCCAGGGCACATACCTGGGTTGCAGGTTCAATCCCTGGCCCCCAGTAAGGGCAAGTGTGGAAAGCAACCAATCAATGTATCTCTCTCACATCAAAGTCAGTCTGTCTGTCTGTCTGTCTGTCTGTCTCCCCCCCACCCCCTCACCTCTCTCTTTCCCCCTACCTCCTCTTTACCACTCTCTCTGAAAGTAATGGGAAAATAGCCTTGGGTAAGGATTTAAAAAAGGGGGTGGGGGGAATTTCCCATTCCCTTTGACCTGGAATAACCTAGAACCTTTCTACTCTGTGGTCATAAAAGAGAGCCAATCATTGTCTGTTACTTACATCTTACTTCCTCTGACTTACATCTTACTTCCTCTGAACAACTGCAGATATATCTTAAATAAATAGCACATTGAATTTTTATACCTTGATATACATGTCATATACTTAGACTAAAAAAACCTGAATTTTCAGGCAAAGGGAAGAAAGAAGAAAAATATACCTTATTTTCTAATGGGAGAACTTCCTTCTTATTCAAAAGGAAACTTATATCATGAAACTTTCTGCCCCAAGCAGCAGTTCTTTCCTGTTAAGGGCCCAAACATTTCTATCTGTTTTTTTCCTGTAAGAGGGTTGATAATATAAGAAATGTGGTCAAATATAAAGGTGTCCTTTAGAAAGACTTCCCCTAAACAAGCAGTATTTATTCTGTGTTGTTATGGCTCTGAGGCCTCTTGTGAAGATTTTTAAAGGGTCATAACAGGTTTAAATTAACCCAATGGAAAGAATCTGGCATTTTAAAAGGGTCTGATGACTCAAAACATTCTTTTGGACTCTCCCAGCCTCTTCACTGGAAATGCACTCAGGACAGTCATACCAGTTCGTTTTCTTTCATGCTAGCCCAGGTCAAGTACAAACTTGCAATGTGAAATAAGAATAATTACTCTATGCTCACCTTGTTCACCCAGAGTTTTGTTGGTTGGGTTTTTGCTGTTGTTTAGCTGGATGCTTGTTTCACTTCTCCATTTGAGTGGAAAAGTACCTACTTAAAATAATAATAGCCAATTCTTCCAGGAGAGAAATTACCAGAATCCTTACTAGAACTCAGAAACCAGTCTTTATATCAGGTTTTACTTTGCCAAGCTCCACCTAACTCTGACTGTCTCTATCTCTGAGTAAAACATGAAAAAAAAGCTAGAAATTCTAACAACAAAGTCCTCACAGGAAGCCAAGGGTAGCCATAGTCATCTGATGTATTAAAGATAGACCTGGCATGTAACTGCAAGAAATGGGCAGAATTGGTTTAATTAAAGGAATTAGATGGTAGTAGGGCTGAAAACCCTAACTTCTTCATGTAGAGCTAGCTGGGTTTCCCAACCTCAGCACTATTCATATTTGGGGCCAGATAATATTTAAGTACACACACACACACACACACTCACACACACACACATATTATGTTTATATTTCAGAAAGGAAGGGAGAGGGGGAGAGAGAGAAACATCAATGATGAGAATCATTGATTGACTGCCTCCTGCCCGCCCCCTACTGGGGATCAAGCCTGCAATCTGGCCATGTGCCCTTGACCGGAATCAAACCCGGGACCCTTCAGTCCGTAGGCCAACACTCTATCCACTGAGCCAAACTCTATCCACTGAGCTAGGGCTAATTATTTTGAATGATGTTCTGTGACTTGTAGGATACCTAGTGGCATCCTTGGCCTCTCTACCCATTAGATGCCAGTGGGTATCTAACTCCCCACCAGAGTTGTGACAACAAAAAAAGGTCTCCAGACACTGCCAAATGTCTGTTGGAGGACAGAAACAACCCTAGTTGAGAATCACTAATGTAGAGCAAAAGCACCTGAAAAAGTTGCTGCAGCAGCCAAACCAAAGGCAGTTTACGCTACATCCAGGGTGGCAAGTTGCACTCCAGTGGTTGGCCTTGCACACATGGTAAGAAGTATTTCTGACAATGTTTCTGATACTAACAATTTAATGAAGTACTCCAGAGATATGAACAAGCCAAGGTTCACATGATATTAGGTTCTTCAACCATGGTGGAAGTGAGACTCCTGCCTCAGTAACTAATTTAGTTTGCAGACATTTTTCTTTATCAGATTAACCAATAAGGATGGTAAACTATTCAGAAGTCATGATGTTCCAACTTCTAAACTCAGATTTTTTTTTTTGTTAATTTAAAAATATAGCCCTAGCTGGTTTGGCTCACTGGATAGAGCATTGGTGTGCGAACTGAAGGGTCCCGGGTATATATATGGCTTTAAAAAAAGTTTTAAAATAAAAATAAGATGCTACTTTTTGACCCATATAATTAGCACAAAATTAACAGGCCTGAGGACACTCAGGAACTGTGGAAAAACAAGAATTCTCAGATCCCCTTGCTAGGAATGTAAATTGCTAGTTGTAAAGCAATTTGGCAGCATCTACCAAACTTTGCATTTTTTACTCAAAATTCCACTTCTAGGAATCTATCCTACAGATATACTAACCTATGCACAAGGAAAAATAGGTGTTAAGCAGTCCCTACAGCACTGTTTACAACTGCAGCAAATTGGAAATACCACAAACATTATCAATAAGGATACAGTTTTAAATAAATTACTGTATATCCCTATCTTGGAAGTGTGCCCAGCCATTTTAAGAAACACAACAATGTGACAAACTTTTAAGTGGGAAATAGATTTACTACATAGATGACAGATAGATGATAGATAGATAGATACGATTTTTGTAAAGATAAACATGTGTATACATAGATAGATGAAAACAAAGAAAAAAATCTTTAAAAAAACACATCAATTTGTTTTCATTTCTTCAACAAGTATTATTTTAAACCATTAATAATTTTCAAGACATACTTAAAAATTAGACTTGGGCTATCTTTAATGATTCCAATTTAAGGATTTAAAAACATTCTTTTGCAAATATCACTTTTTCTATAAATCAAGCTTTGTGGATAATTCAGTACACTGAGATGTACTGGCACTCTCCACCTGTCCACCATTATACTGACAATGCTGAGCCTTCAAGCAAAGTACATAGGCTTGACTCCATTTACCAAACCAACCTCAAAAAGGTAGAAACTCCACTAACTGCCCTCTTGAGCCATAAGCAATTAACAACTAAGAAGATATCCAGAGAGATGTAGTTGAATTTAGAATGTTTATTTTAATAAATGTTTATTGTTTAATTTAGCAGAATCTGATCATATGCAAATTTAAATAATTCTAGTTTTCCTCTCCTACTTAAATCCTGAATGAATAAACAAGGAAGTCAAACGTCTGAAAGACTGACAGACTTGACAAGTAATAAAACTTAAAGTCTCAATTCTAGATTTGGAATAGCAAATTACTTTATCTGGGTGCCAGGAGAAAAAAAAAAGCAGTTTTCCAAAAAAAATTTCTGGTTCTAAAATAAATAAGAAGACATACTTCAAACAAAATGTCAGGCACTCACCATAATAGCTATGGCCTTTAAACCACCCTAACATCTCTCCTTCTGCCCCAGCTCTAGGCCATTTAAATACTTTCAAATGGAACATCCTAAATTGCTATTTAAAAAAATAAATTATATCTATTTCTTCCTGCTTAAGTTTTCCCATTTTTCTGTGACTTTTTAACTTTATTCAGGCAGTTATCACAAATATACAATTCCCATGTGATTTCATTTACTAACATTTTATATAAAGCTTCATAAATGCTTGTGAAGGTAGTATTTCCTTTCCTTTGAAAGAACAATTTGACAAAATAATCTTAGAGGTATTTATTCAGTTAGAGCCCTGGTTGTGAAGACTAGCTCCATGGGAATTCATAAAACGTGGCCCCACATTTAAAGGCCACAGTCCGCCCTAGCTGGTGTGGCCCAGTGGACAGAGTGTCAGCCTGCAGACCAAAGGGTCCTGGGTTCGATTCCAGTCAAGGGCAAATACCTTGGTAGCAGGCTCCTCCCTGACCAGGGCCCTGGTTAGGACTCATGCAGGAGGCAACCAATCGATGTGTTTCTCTCACATCGATGTTTCTGTCTTTCCCTCTCTCTTG
>NW_006293784.1:223814-236118 GCF_000327345.1 Myotis davidii | reverse complement strand
CGGACAATGGGGAGGGGGTGAGGGCATGAGTGGGGGGGGGGTAGAGGGTAACGTGGGGACAAGGACACATATGTAATATCTTAATCAATAAAAAATATATTTAAAAAATAATAATAATAATAATAAAGGCCACAATCCTTTTCTTTCTGAGCAAGCACCATCTCTGGATAAACTACACCTCTTCATCCTCCAAAGGCAACTGACAGTATACAGGGTAAGTAACTGAGTATACTAGTAAGCATGAACTTGCTCAAAGTCTACCAGAAACTGGAAAGGTAAGTCAATTATTGCTGCAAGCTGTCACAGAACACTGGCTCCTTTCATGGCCAGAAACACACTTATGTTAATGCCATCACCTGGTATCACTTCTCCATTGTTCAATATTTTTTGTCCCAAATATCAATTATTCTCATTTTCTTATTTGCTTAGAAGATAATAAATTTGATAAACTTTGGGCAATACTAAATTCGATTTCTATGATTTATGTCATATTTTAATCCAATTTATCAACAAAATAATCATCTTATCAGAAATGAGTTAATATATTTTCCTTATAAGTTAGATAGCTTTTTAAGTTAAGATCAACCAAGTCTTCAGGGGGTTGTTTTTTTTAATGTTTGTCATTTTATCTTGAGACCCAATACCCTAAATCCATCAAAGAAATAAATAATGTAGTTTTTATTCAATGAAAAAGCAAGCATTATTTAAATCCCTTAAGTTTTACTATAAAACAGAAACTACTTAATATAAACATGCTTCTAAACAAATGTATAATATAATGTCAGGTGGATCCTGTGACCATTTCACTAACTTCTTGACTTTTAAAGAAGAATGTTTTCCAAGCTTCATGTATATAAATTTGGGAGGTCTTAAGGTACTCTTGGCCCTAGCCGGTTTGGCTCAGTGGCTAGAGCGTCAGCCTATGAACCAAAGTGTCTGGATTTGATTCCGGTCAAGGGCACATACCTTGGTTGCAGGCTCCTCCCCGACCGAGGCCCTGGTCAGGGCTAGAGCAAGGAGGCAACCAATGGATGTTTCTCTCACATCGATATTTCTCTCTGCCTTTCCCTCTCTTTCACTCTCCCTAAAAATCAATGGAAAAATATCCTCAGGTGAGGATTAACAACAACAAAAAAAAAAAACCAATAAAGTACTCTTGGATCTTTATATGCTAGAAAATAAATGACAAATAATTTTTATGAAGTCAGTACATGATTTTAAATAAATCTGTGCTTTATTCCTCACAAGTGCTTATATATATTTGTAAAACACTAATAGACACAAGGCTTATTATTCATGTAGTCTGCAGTTTAGAGATTCATAGAGAAGACTGAACCTCTTACAATAACCCCATATACCTCTCTAGCTTTCGGCGCTCACACTTGGGAATCACTGGCAGAGAATATGAAATATAAAAGTGCCTAGTTACAAACGGAACGGCTCTTTAAAGTAAATGTTTGCAATCTTAAGTGAAAATGTATTGTCAGGTACCAATGTTTTTCCCCTATAAAACTACAATTCAAATTTAAAATCAAAGTTAGCCACAAAAATCACTTATATACAAGAATTTACTTCATAGGCAATTTTTAAGAAATGGAATTACTCAAAAAAGGGCTCAGGATACACTAAAACATAGAACAAACTAGCTTCCATTTCTACCACCCCAGAGGGAAGGCTGATTTTACTCCTGAGCTCCTCTGCCCCAGCCAGAGCATCTGTAACTAAAACCTTAGTAAAATTTTGAAGATATCAGAGGTCTGAGCTGCCTACAAAAGAGATGAATACATATGGCAGGCATGCAAAAATACAAATCCTAACATAGCCACCTCACTGTGAAATTATAAGGGTTAGAACAGCAATAATAAATATGGGGAAAAGAGCAGTAAAACCACAAATGTAGACATTTCTCTTCCATATCCTTCCCTTACAAAAGCAAAGGGAATTGGCCAATGTTTGTTAATATTTTGTTTGTTGTTATGAGAAATAAACCAAATAGTTTTTGCTCTGGATAAGCCCGAAGAGGCCATCTATTCTGGTCCCATTGTCTCATTTTACAGATGAGGAAACTGTAGCCCAAATAACATAAGTGGCATGCTCCAGGTCGTTCAGCTGACTAGTAGCAAGCCCTATCCAGGAACTTCTGGTTCCTAGCTCAGCGTCTCCTGTATCTTATCTAGTATTTCACAATCCCTCTCATATGTCCTAATCTGGACTTGATTCTTATTTATGTTGAAAATTATTTTGACAATAACTATTTCAAATAGACATTTCTCCACTGCATTTTATTATCCTGCAGATCATTTAAACTAAGCCTCAGAAATTTCCCACCTGTGAAGGTGGTGGTGGTGGACTTGTTTGGGACACTGTGAATCTTTCTGATGGGAACATATCTCCTCCTAAATCTTGGAAATCTATAAGAAATAAATGTGTTTTAAAAAATTAGTTCCAAATGCAACTTTCAAGAACCAAACTTTAGTGAAAGTGCAATTTGATTTTCAGAAATCAATACCCTAAATTTACTTTACTTTTGCTTTAGATCAGATGGGTGCATCATCTCTCATTCAAATAAATGCACCAAGTTGCCAAAGGAAGGCACATAATTACACTGCCAAATGCTGCCCTTTTCTCACCAACTAAGTCTTTGTGACAGGAAATAATTTACAATTACTAAATTCTAAACTCAGGATTTAGGACACAACGTTAAAACTGACCTGAATAATTGTTATACACTTATAAGATCAGCTGTTGACAACATAGAAACAAATAAATACCAATATGGGAAAGTACAAAATGGACTCATTAGAAAAATGGCAGATCCTAGCATAATAACAGAGCTAAATTTATAGAGTACTTATTGGGGACAGGTACAGTTTTAAGTGATAACTCATTTAATTCTTACAAACCCATGTGCGATACTATTAGCCTCCATTTTATAAACTAAGAAATCAAGGCAGAGACAAATTAAAGGGAAAGTGCACATTCACACTCTTGTAAGGGGGAGAGCCAGAATTTAAACCCAGGCAGGGGAGCTCCAGGGGCTCCACAGAAAATACTAAGATACAAAGACATTGGAAAGTTTACTCAAATGTCCAGAACAGGCAAATCTAGAGACAAAAAGTAGATTAGTGGTTGCCTAGGGCTAGGGGAAGGGGTAGAGAGAGGAATGGGAATGACTATTAATGGGTATGGGGTTTCTTTTTGAGGTGCTACAAATGTTCTAAAATTAGACTATGATTATAGTTATACAAATCTGTGAATATACTAAAAACTAATGAATTATACATTTTAAATAGATGAACTGCACAGTATGCAAAGTATACCTCCATAAAGCTGTTTAAAATTAAAAAAAAGATAGTGTTGAGATATATTAAAAAATGGAGATGACAGTTATATAAATTGCTAGGGGAAGCAGTTTGAATTCTATGACTACTTTTATAACTTTAAGCCTAAAATTATTTTTAAGCTTTTTTTAATTTTAATGGAACCTTCAATGCAGCATCAAGTAGAGGGTCTTGGAGTTAGAGGCAGGAAGTGCTGGCCCTGCCTCCAACCACTGGAAACTTCCCTTGTGTAAATAATGAGGGTGATAATACCCAACCTCCTCACTCCCTCACTTGCCACCAGGACCACTGAAACATGATGTAATGAAAACACTTCTAAAATAACCAAATACCATTTATAGGAAGGATAAATGTTACCATGTTGAGGTTTAATAAAATCAAAATTATCAGGAGATTATCAGAAGTCACCTGAAACTTCATGAAATGCAGTAATCTATATATATAAAAGCCTAAGCGACTATTACCACCAAATGACTGGAATGACTGGAATGACCGGTCGACCAGTCACTATGATGTGCAACGACCACGAGGGAGCAGACGCTCAATGCAGGAGCTACCCCCTGGTGGTCAGTAAGCTCCCACAGACAACCAACCTCCTGTGCCTCCCACCCCCGCCCCGCCAGCCAGCCAACCTCCAGGGTCCCTCCCCCTGGCTGGCTGGCCCCCGATAGGCCTCGATCGCTAGCCAGGCCAAGGGACCCCACCCGTGCAAATTCATGCACTGAGCCTCTAGTAGGAATAGTAACAAATAGCTAATTCTTAGTGAGCACGCAATGTGTGCCACAATGTCTGTAGCACTACTCATCTGTTTGGTTACTTAATTCTCACAACCTTATAAAATAAATACTATTACAGTGGGGCCATGACCTACGAGTGTCCCGACTAACGAGTTTTTCGAAATACGAGCCATCTCTCGGCCGATATTTTGCTTTGAGTTGTGAGCTAAATTTCAGGTTACGAGCCGGCTTCAGATACCCCACTGCTAGTTGGCGCAGCAAACGTCACAGTGAATGCCACAACATCAGCCCAGCATCACGTGTCTCACTCGTTCACTACTGATTTGACATACGAGTAATTTGAGTTACAAGCTCCGTCACGGAACGATTAAACTCGTAAGTCAAGGCCCCACTGTATTATTAGCCCCATTTGAGAGAGGCACTTGCCAAAGGGCATGTTGCTTAAGAAGTGGCTGAGCTGTAGTATGAATTTAAGCAGTCTGGCACCAGAGTCCTGACCTTAATCCATTTTAGTTACTGCTCCTAAAGAATATTTCTTTTTTTTGAGAACTATTCATTCACCACTCATCCGACTCATTCACATAGACCCTACACAAGGCAAAGACCACACAGTCGTGGGCCTCAGGGAGCTTACCCTGTAGATGGGGAAAACAGGCAAATAAGCCCCACATGCCCTTGTGAGAAGAGTGCTCTAAGGGAGCTGGGGATCCTGAGAGAATACAGAAGAGGGGCACCTCCCTGAGACCAGGAAGTCACAGGCTTCCTGCAGGTGACATCTGAGCTACAACTTGTAGATTAATAAGAGTTCAACAGGAAGAAAAGGAGGAGGAGGAAGAAAGGCAAGCTAACAGAAGGATGACCAATGGAGCAAGAACTAGAAAAGAAACAGCAGAGATAAATTCAGAGCACAGACAGAAAACTGACTACTGAGCAGGAGGAAGAGCACCATTTGCACTGAAATAAGACAAAACATATATGGATGCATACAAGATGAGAGATGGGACAGGAAGTTGAGGAAGTTCAAGATGATCCATGCCTACTGGTCATCACAAAGGAGGCATATTCATTGTGGTGCGTGAACAGGAAGGGGGGAATGAAACAGGATGGGCCTGGAGATTTGAGAACGGGGTTATCCCATTTATCCATCAAATTAATCTTTTGTGTTTAGGCTTAGTCCCTTTTATAGATGAGCTAACTGACTCAAATGGGTTAAGATCTCTCTAAGAGTCGCACACAAGTAGAAAGCAACAAATCTCCAAAGCCTATTCTCTTCCACTACACCATACTCCTGTCATGAACACAAGAAATGTCTGTACTGACACTAGCCAGCAGTGATTTGGACTCTGCCTAGAAGACTGGAAAGATACGAGAACTGAAGAAATGTAAACATAGCATAAGTCATCATTCAGAGAAACTGAAGATGTATACTCTCCTTCCCCAAACCACAAGCAAAAAAGTTCTGGCTCAATTTTCAATATTTTTTAAAAAGTTAGTGGTTCCCAAAATGGAGACATAGATTACTGAGGCAGTATCTAGTCACACACTGCTTTATATTCTTTACACTCCAGTGTTGTAGTTCAACAAACATTAATCTGACTGGGGGATGTATTACTAGTTAAATAAGCTAATCACTCAATGTGACCTGACAAAAGGGCAAATTAATATAAATTATTAACAGTGATGACCTGTTAAACTTTCACCCGATTAGTTAACCATACTGGAATAAGACATAATTAGCCCCTCAAAGAAAATTTTTATTTACAAATTAATTCATAATTTATTTTCAAGACCAATAGCCAATACAAATATAGCATCTGCCACCACCACCCCATCAGGAGGCGGGGGAGAGGAGGGGAGAAGCTTGAAGAATTCACACCAAAATGGTTGAAATGGTGATCATCTCTAGAGCTGAGAGTAAAGATGGTTTTTACCTCCTTCTGTCATATTCATCTGTATTTTCTACAATAATACACGCATGACTTTTAACTTTAAAAAAGTTCCCTTTCCCCTTTTTCTAGAAGACCAAAAAGCACATTCAAGTATTCACATATGAACAATTTGTACCTTTCTTTTTTTTTTTTTTTTTTTTTGGCAAGACTCAGAAAAACTTAGCTCAAGACTCCTAACTGAAGTCCTTAAAACAAAATCTCCTTTAGCAACTGTATATTCCATTAAGACAACATTCAATGAATAGTATCTTAATGGCTGTTAAAACATTACTTGTCACAAACTTCCTAATTATAGTGTAAATGAAGCACGGGTGGAAAAAGAACTCTAAAAATATTTTTTTTAAAAGAACATTCATCAAATGTAAGACAGTGGCTAATCTTAAATCATTTGTTAGTACAGTTCTTTTCTAAATAAAAGATAAAATAGTACTACCATATTTTTCTATTATATAAAATTGATTTTAAAAATGAGAAGAAATGCCAGCTGGTGTAGCTCATTGTTGAGGGTCGACCAATGAACCAATTCCTGGTCAGGGCACATGCCAAGGTTGCAGGCTCCATCCCCAGGGTGAGGCATCTCACTCACTGATATTTCTCTCTCTCGCTCTCGCTCTCTCGTTCCCCCGCTTCATCTCTGAAATCAATTAAAACATTTTTTTAAGTGAGAAGAAATAAGTTGAATACAAATAGTTATTGGGTGCTACAGAAAACACAAAAGCCTAAATTATTTCTATTTTCAAAGCACTTAAAATCGTATTGAGAAAAAAGGACTATTTCTTATATTAAAAGGCAAGGGTCAGCATATAGTGTTATGCAGTGTACAACCTGGGAAGCTGTACATGGGAGCCCTAAATGATATATTAGTAAGGCAGGCCAATATATGGGAATGGTCCAATGAACGACATGGGCCATAAATCAAGAATTACATACTCCATGCACAAGAGCCAAGTAAGGAAAATTTATGAGTAAAACCAGATCAATGAAAATAAGGTAGCAGCACCAATGTAAAAATAAACAACAAAGACCTTGTCCAGAATGAAAGAGTAACAGGTATGGGTGAGACTTGCAAAATAATTAGCTCCAATCAATAGTTACCATGAGAGAATATTGGACCAGTATGTTAGAAATCCAGATTTTTAGAAGTAGCTCCTAATATTAGAGAATTTAAAACAAACTACCACATTACAGAGGAGTTTAGAGGAAGGCACCCTCTCAGGAAGGCTACCTCTTGAGCTAAGCCCTAAGGAGACAGGAGATTTATTCCCATAGGCACTGAGGCCATTCAAGAACATGGGGTGTGGGGCAGCAGGCTGGGAACAGGCCAGATGGCCTGTGTTGAGGAGTGCTAAGAAAAGAGGTTAGAAAGGAACACTGAGAAGCTTCCAAATCAATGTCCGGTCTGTGGCTCACAGCATCCAAACCATCTGGCCTACACATCCCCAGGCGAGATCTACTTTTCACAACCACTGGGGAGTACAGATGAGAATCAACAACTCAATCAATTCCTCAGTTGATTCTTATGCACACTTAAGTTTGAAAATAAGTAACTGTTCCAGAGCAAGGAAGTAACAATGAGTAGTAAGGGCAAAAGCCAGTACATTTAAATCACATATTAAATGTTACAAGGGAGACAGTTGTTTTAAAAGATGTTGTTTAAATACTCCCTACTACTCTATGCTTCCCCAAAAATGTTTTAATGTATTATATATTTTCTTGAGTTTCACATCTGAAAATCAGAGTCTCCTCCTCTTAGGTATAATGAAACTAAAATAATTATATGAAGACTTTAAATGTCTTTTTTTTAAAAGGTTCACATAGCAGTATTTGGGGGGAAAACCCTAATCAAATAAAACAAACAAAATTCTGCTTTATTAAGAAAGGGCATAGCCCTACTTTTAAAAGCAAATCAATACAAAAACAAAAATTGAAGTTCTGATTAAGCAAGCAGTACTGAAATCACATGCCAGAGTCTTGAGTCCAAAATTTAAATACATAAGTTCATTATTCAGAAATGAAATCTGTTTAACGAGCTAGGGAATATGAGAAGTTCTGAATAACTCTCCAAGCTACTTCAAAATTTTCTTCCAAATGAAAAATCAGCCAGAGGTACAGATCATTCCTACCACACTACCTGAATAAGCACTTATAAACTTCAAAGTTCTGATTTCTCCAAATAGGCCTCATGTTATCTTGGCAAGCAAAATTTTCCCTGGCAATCAAAAGAACCCCATTAAACAAGTTAGTCAACTTACTCCTAAGAACTATTTATCTGGCATATTAAAATGACTGAAGGAATGAAGCACACAAAATAATAGTTTAGCCCTAGCCAGTTTGGCAAAATGGACAGAGCACTGGCCCATGGATTGAAGGGTCCCCAGTTGCAGGCTCATGTGGGTGGCAACAATCAATGTGTCTCTCTCACATCAATGTTTCTCTCTCTGTCTCCCCTCCTCCCCACGCCCCCTTCCATTTTTAGAAACCATTCTCTCTAAAAATCAATGGAAAAATATCCTCAGGGGAGGATTAACAAACAAAGAAGCAAAAAACATAGCTTAAAGTTGCTTTGGGGAGGAAAAATCAACACCCATGAAACGCTAAAATCTGTTTATTAATTCAAGAGCTTGCCCACTTACTCACACCATAAAAGGGCATACCATAAATGTGTGTTCAATAAACAATGTTAAATTAAGGCTAATTTAGTCACCTTTGCCACTCCAGCACCTAAAAGTTCCTAGTACAATGTTTGCTGAATGAATTGTTATGATGCAGTACATATAAACATGGCTTGAATGACTTATGTTATTATGGCAGACCCTTCCCTCTGCTTGTCACCCTTCATCCAGTCTGTTTCACAAACTGCCCACATTCAGCATTTTCACAGGGGCCAAATGTCACACAAGACCGTGTCCAGTGCCTATTCAAGACCTTCTGGTGTCATCGTTTTCCTAGATTCTTGAAAAAGCATGCCTTCTATATATGTTACCTAACATTTCCTAAGCACATACTATGCACCTTTATAGTACTAAGCCTTTGACATACATAGCTTTATTTATCCCTTACAAGAAGTCTAAGATTTAGGGACTGTCAGCACCCTCTTTTTTTTTAATCAAAGGAAACTTTGAGAGCTTAAATAACATTTTTTAACGTCCCTTAAATAGTAAATGGCAAAAACTAGACTAAACCCCTAGCCTGAATGCCTCCAAAGTACATGTCCTTAACCCATTAATAATAAGGCAGAGCCCCTGCTGCCACTTACCAGCACTCTTTTTCCACTAAATTACCTAAAATACTTCGTCTTGCTCCCCAGCTTTCCAACTCAAGCTTTGGGGCAACAAAAATTAATGAGTATCCATCCACTTTCTGAGCTGGGAGATAATTCCAAAGGGGAAGACCTGAACGGCCAGAAGGAAGAAAACGGGGCAGTGAAACCGCATGTCTCAGCTCCTCCTCTTCGATATTTCCGTTTGAAACTTAAAGAATGTGATTCTAATCAGGGACAAGTTAATCTGCACTTGCACATTTTTTTACATCTTTACAAATTGGGAAATTTTAACATTAAAAAAAATCACTAACTTTCTCAAATCAAAGATTTCAAGAAATTAATGATAACTAAGGTTCTTTGAATTTGCCTTCAATCCTGGGTCAAATAACTCCCACACAGACTTTGCTGCTTAAAACTCTTAGCTTATTCTGTAGGCTTGTTGTGAACTGTAAACATTTCCACATGGCTCATTATGTCTCAGTTATATCTTTGTCATATGCACTGTAATTTAAAAATCATATAGTTGCCCTTATTTTAAAATATTCTGATTGAGAGGTTTCACTAAGCCAGACTGCCCTTCCTCCTACTCATTCCCATCTCCATCTCATTATTCCAAATTAGAGGTTTGACTATATGTTACAAACACAAACCTGCAAACGGTTAACTCCTGTGGACCAATAGAATTCAGATTCAAAGCCTCAGAAGCAGCTACAAGAAAGCCATTTGAGAGACAAATTATACTTGAAGTACAGCAACTCTAAGCCTGGGTTAGCTAAAGCTCAGAGGAAGCCTGGCCCAGTGGGACCTGAGAAATTTGGGGGACAGATCTTTAAAAAAAAGAGAGAGAGGCTTGGAGGAACTTAAGGAATTTCAAGAGTACAAGGAGAAGGTAGTAACACAACTACCTGAGCTTCCATGTCTGGCCTACAGTGTCTGCTCTGTGTACTGCCCTCTGCAAAAAACATACATATGTATACTTATATATTTTTGTAAACCATCACCATATAATGGAATGAATATATTTCTAAATCCATGAAGTTAGGTATTTATAAAGAAAAATGATCCAAGCCCTAGCTGATTTGGCTTAGTGGAGAGGGGTATGGCCTGCAGACCAAAGGGTCCCAGCTTTGATTCCGGTCAAGGGCACATACCTGGGTTGTAGGCTCCTCCCTGGCCTGGGCCCTGGTCAGGGCTCATGCAGGAGGCAACCAATCAATGTGTTTCTCTCATATTGATGTTTCTCTCTGTCTTTCCCTCTCTCTTCCACTCTCTCTAAAAAAAAATAAATGGAAAAACATTCTCAGGCGAGGATTAACAAAAAAAGAAAAGAAAAATGATCCAAATATCATCAGCTTAAAATTGCTTACATTTTTAAGGGGAATCGATGGACACTTCATTAAATGTCATTACACTAGTCCAGCTGAGCATCAGGCAAGGGGAGGAGATAGGTTGCCTCGGGTCTTACCAGCTCTGGGAAAGAGCCACCACCAAAACCAGGCAATGAATTTCACTTAACAGTTATTCCACTGAGTCGGAGGGAGCATATGCCCTGTTCCAGACGGTGTTCTAGGAACTAGGTAAAACACTCAAAGTTGCTGTCCTCATGGAGTTTACAGTCTAACTGGAGGACACAGAAAATAATCAACTGTCAGGTGGTGAAAAGTGCTATGGAGTAAAGAAGCCAGAAATTGGTAAGAATGAACATTAATTTATGTAGGATGTCAATGAAGGCCTCTCTGAGAAGGCAACATAAACAAAGACTTAAAAGAAGTGGAGGAGGGAGCCAATGCTGAATATCTGGCAAGAAACAGCAAATACAAAGCCTTGACGCAAGAGCATGTTTAGTGTATCTGAGAAAGAGCAAGGAGCCAAGTGTAGCTGGCATAGGATGCGTGAGGAGGAGAGTGATCTGAAGTCAGAGAAAGGGCCGTATCATGTAAAGTCTTGTAGCCTCAAGAGGGAATTTAAATTTTATTCTGAAAGAGATCAGAAGCCAATGGAATGTTTTGAACAGAAGAGGGACCATTTTTTAGTTTGCTCTAGCTGCTGCATATTGCACAGGGGGCAAGGGTGGGAAAACAGGGTACCTGTTAGGAGCAAAGAAAATAGTGGTTTGGAATAGGAGTAGTGGAGGAGGCAGTGAGAAGTGTTTGGATTCTAGATATTTTTCAAAAATAGAGAAAATACCCATTGGTATTTGGGGTCTTCAGAATATCTATAGCAGAGTACAAAAATGGCCACAAAATCTTTTCACCCTTATATTCATGCCACTGTGGTGTAATTTTAAAGCCCTTCCAACAAAGAGGTAGAATCTTCCTCCACCTTGGAATTTCAGCTGACCTTGAAACTTGCTTTGACCAATAGAATAACAGCAAACATAATGAAAGCAGAGATTTGAAAAGTATTTAAGCATTTGCACTTGCCCTCTCTTACTGCTCTAGAGAACCCCACAACCCAACTAGCCTGCTGGATGACAAGACTCACACAGCCCAGACACCTCTGTAGCCACAGCCATCAGATATGGGAAAGAAACCATCAACTGCCAGCTGACTGTAGGTGAACCCAGCCCTGGCTGGTGTGGCACTGTTGGTTGAGCATCCTCCCATGCACCGAAAAGGTAGCTGGATCAATTCCTGGTCTCAATCCCCTGTAGGGGGCATGCAGGAGGCAGCAAATCAATGTTTCACACATTGATGATGTTTTTCTCTCCCTCTCCTTTTCTCTCTCTAAAATCAATAAAAACATAAATTAAATAAAATTAAATAAAGTTAAATAAAATAAAATAAAAAGAGTGAGCCCAGAGGAGATCAGGACCCTCACACATCTGAAACCAGCCTAAATTGCCCAACCACAGAAGGGTAAACTAAATAAACGGATGTTGTTTTTAAGCCACCAAGTTTTGGAGTGGTTTCTTATGCAGCAAAAGCTGATTCAATATCTTTTTATCCCTCAAGTCAAATGCAAACCACTAAGCTCTCTTGGCTTCTCTAATGGCATTACACTTTACCCTCCTGC
>NW_006293784.1:222473-223659 GCF_000327345.1 Myotis davidii | reverse complement strand
GGATGATGGGGGGATAAAAGAACAAACATACACCAGATAACACTTTGATTATTAACCTGACTGCTAATTTGATTAATTATACGAATAAGAATTTATGCTTTATGGAAGGACTCCTCACGCTACAACTGATTATACAAAGGTCTAATGTAATGATTGAAAGACCAGTCGGGGGACAAAAACCAGGATTACAGGCTTTATTAGGAGAAAGACCTGCAGGGCTGTCTCAAAAGGGGAGAGCAGCAACCCATGCACAGGTGAGCACTCCTTTTGAGGGGAAGAATGGGAAGGAATGGGGGCTTAGGGTACTCGGCGCATGCTGGCTGGTAGCTTAATGTATGGTCCATATAAGGTACATAGTTAGGCACTCAGATACTTAGGAATCAAGGGCTTAGGGTATTTGGCAGGTGCTGATTGGTGGTTCAATGTATAGTCCATATAAGGTACATGGTTAGGCACTCAGGTATTTCCGGGCTGCAGGTTACATTATATTTGCTGTTACTCTGCCCACCAGTTGGGAGAAGGCAGGACCTATCAATGATGACCAATATTCAATGGATTATTTTATTCCCAGTAGTTTGCTTACTTTTTATTAGTTTTGAAAACAGACACAACTACTTTTCTGTTTTATATTAATTTTTTCATTGTCAAGGTAGAAGGTGAAACCTTCCACTTCTTTTTACCAAAGATAACCACTGTTTACAGTTTCTTTTTATCTCCTTCCAGACTATTTCTCTCTTAAGTTATGTCTGACACCACAATTTTAAAAACAAAAACATTTATAATTCTTTCAAGCTACCCTATAAATTAAGTAGAATCCATTCTATATGTGTGTTCTGCTGCCAGAGCTTTCCAAACTCTATAAAAATCTAACATTAATATTTATTATATGCTGGCTGTCTGGATTTCTGAAACAGCTCATCTATTATCACCAAAACGAGCTAAACAGCAATGAATGACCCCACTCTCCCTCAAAAAAAAGAAAGCCTTAGTATCTAATGGGTGGGGAAAAATTACATTTTTTGGAACTGAAACAGAAATTGGACGGTCAAACAAAAGCACTGGCTACAGTTTATGGGCCTGGTTTATATTTGACATGTGGAAATGAGTTTTCGAGAAGAAAAAAATTCCTGGACACAGATCCTAATTATCTACATTTCTGAAGATATGCTCTCCAAAGAAAGGACTC
>NW_006293784.1:221336-221657 GCF_000327345.1 Myotis davidii | reverse complement strand
TGCACCAGGAGGTCATGGTTGGATTCCAGGTCAGGGCACATGCCTGGTTTGTGGGTTCGATCCCCAGTAGGGGGCATGCAGGAGGCAGCAAATCAATGTTTCACACATTGATGATGTTTTTCTCTCCCTCTCCTTTTCTCTCTCTAAAATCAATAAAAACATAAATTAAATAAAATTATAAAAAGTTAAATAAAATAAAATAAAAAGAGTGAGCCCAGAGGAGATCAGGACCCTCACACATCTGAAACCAGCCTAAATTGCCCAACCACAGAAGGGTAAACTAAATAAACGGATGTTGTTTTTAAGCCACCGTTTTGGAGT
>NW_006293784.1:208028-221295 GCF_000327345.1 Myotis davidii | reverse complement strand
GCTGAACATCAAAAATAATGCATGCTTTTTCAAGGTAATCTAGAGAGATGAGCAATTAAAGCTCTTTCCTTATAAAAAAGAAACCAGTAATATTGAAGAGATCACAAACTGGACTTCTCTTCCTTGGCTGATACAGATAGGTTAATGGAGGATGATGGGTGGATAAAAGAACAAACATACACCAGATAACACTTTGATTATTAACCTGACTGCTAATTTGATTAATTATACGAATAAGCATTTATGCTTTATGGAAGGACTCCTCACGCTACAACTGATTATACAAAGGTCTAATGTAATGATTGAAAGACCAGTCGGGGGCCAAAAACCAGGATTACAGGCTTTATTAGGAGAAAGACCTGCAGGGCTGTCTCAAAAGGGGAGAGCAGCAACCCATGCACAGGTGAGCACTCCTTTTGAGGGGAAGAATGGGAAGGAATGGGGGCTTAGGGTACTCGGCGCATGCTGGCTGGTAGCTTAATGTATGGTCCATATAAGGTACATAGTTAGGCACTCAGATACTTAGGAATCAAGGGCTTAGGGTATTTGGCAGGTGCTGATTGGTGGTTCAATGTATAGTCCATATAAGGTACATGGTTAGGCACTCAGGTATTTCCGGGCTGCAGGTTACATTATATTTGCTGTTACTCTGCCCACCAGTTGGGAGAAGGCAGGACCTATCAATGATGACCAATATTCAATGGATTATTTTATTCCCAGTAGTTTGCTTACTTTTTATTAGTTTTGAAAACAGACACAACTACTTTTCTGTTTTATATTAATTTTTTCATTGTCAAGGTAGAAGGTGAAACCTTCCACTTCTTTTTACCAAAGATAACCACTGTTTACAGTTTCTTTTTATCTCCTTCCAGACTATTTCTCTCTTAAGTTATGTCTGACACCACAATTTTAAAAACAAAAACATTTATAATTCTTTCAAGCTACCCTATAAATTAAGTAGAATCCATTCTATATGTGTGTTCTGCTGCCAGAGCTTTCCAAACTCTATAAAAATCTAACATTAATATTTATTATATGCTGGCTGTCTGGATTTCTGAAACAGCTCATCTATTATCACCAAAACGAGCTAAACAGCAATGAATGACCCCACTCTCCCTCAAAAAAAAGAAAGCCTTAGTATCTAATGGGTGGGAAAAAATTACATTTTTTGGAACTGAAACAGAAATTGGACGGTCAAACAAAAGCACTGGCTACAGTTTATGGGCCTGGTTTATATTTGACATGTGGAAATGAGTTTTCGAGAAGAAAAAAATTCCTGGACACAGATCCTAATTATCTACATTTCTGAAGATATGCTCTCCAAAGAAAGGCCTCCTAGGTCTATTCAGAATATACACTGAACCTCCTTCAAGTACAGAGGACAAGGACACAGATAGTCTAATCAAATTATGTATAGCAAAATGAAGAGCCCAGGAAATGAGGGTTTTAGTAAAAAAAAACTTCCCAAATACTGTATACAGCTCACTCCTGTTACTTAGAAATTTAGCAAACCACATCGAATTTTTGCACCTCTTAATTATCCTCACTAATGAAGGGATAGAAACATGAGTAATCTAAAATTCACCTCTTCTTGAGTATTAAAAATGTAACAACTGTAGGGTATGGGAGGTACAGGATGGAAGGAGCAGACTTCCTGCAACAGCAAACAGAAACTTTTCCTTTTTAATTATGATTGCCTAAGGCCAGAATTAAAATAAGCTTTTTAAATGTCCTAAATACATATCAAACAAAAGTGAAGACAGGTTGAGTGAAGGGAAAAAGTCCATCTGGCTAGGAGGAAAGAGAAACTACAGAGGACCAGAAAAGTAACTCTTACAGCACTCATCTTTCATTAATCATGAGAAGCCAGAACCAGTGTCTCTGAGCTGACATAAATCCCTATAAGGCAAAGAGGGGCCAGAGCAAGAGAAAGGACTAGAATATTATACTCTCCCACAGCTCACTCTTCCACTCACACATCCCCCACAAACCTACCCAGAGGAGAATAACAAAGGTAATGCTTTTCACGTCCTGGGTTCCAGCCCAGTGAAAAGTTTTATATGCCCTGGCTAATGTGGCTATTTGGTTAGAGCATTGGCCCAAGGACCCAAGGGTCGCAGGTTTGATTCCCAGTCAAGGGCAGGTACCTGGGTTGCAGGCTCAATCCCTGGTCCTGGTCAGGGTCCAGCTCAGGGTGCATGCAGGAGGCAACTAACAAGTGACAAAGATAAAGAAATGCCCAGATAATTCAGATTAAAGTTCACAGGTACTGAACTATCTACCCAAATAATTATATTTCCCTTCATTAAAAGGTGTGTCCATTAGCAGCGTTCCTCCCTCTCTAAAAATCAATGGAAAAAATATCCTCAGGTGAGGATTAACCAAAAAAACGAGAGAGAAAAAGAAAAGTTGTCTACGGTGTATTCCAAAGAGAGCAGCAAAAGTGCCAAGTTAGTGCCAGCAACAGTTCTTGTGAATCAGCAAATCTCTATCTGGTCTAAACCTGAGATGTGACAGGAACTGAGTTGTTTTTTGTCAAGGCTGCTGCACTGAAATTCATTTAATGTTTGTATACCATTTCTGCTCTCCACAGCTGATCAAATAAATACTATAATAAAGGCCCCATTAAATTTTGATACCTGACCAATCACCATATTCATACATTCATTCATTCAATAAACACTTATTCCATATCTCCTTACACGCCGGACACTGCTAGCTCTCTCAATCAGAGCCGAAATGACTGAGGATAAAACCAGAAAATGAAACTTATGCCCAGATCCTGTCAAAGCATTGGGCAACCTTTGATTATTGTAAGTCTTTCAGATTCAGAGACTCTGCTCTGTCCAAAGCAGCACCTTTTCGGCTAACCGGAGTGGGCCATAATCATAAAACTTTGTAGTTAAAGCCATGCTCAGTTTATTACACAGCTACATTGCACAAAAACACTCTTCATTTTTAAAAAGTTCTTTAAAAGAATATTTAAGATACAAACCAGAAAAGAAAAAGGAATGAGTATGAAGTGATTTTATGAGTTAGCACCATTTTATATTCAGGGTGTCCAAAAAAAATGTATGCACACTTTAACAGCTGATAACTCACTCAATTTTTCACTCCTTTTCGGGTTTAACTGATTTGAAATAATGAGTAAAGCCAGACTAAGCTTTGAACTAAGAAAATTTATCCTAAAGTTCCATTAGACTTTTTTTATGGGGATACATAAAAGAGAAAACTTATGGTACAAAACCAGCAACAGTAGACAAATTGAGGGTGCACAAATACCGAATGAAATTATTTTTAATGTTTGCCATTCCATTGCTTTCTGTTATCAGCAGTGCCTGTACCAGAACAGTCATCAGTTTGAAAACAGACATTGACAAAAAAATTATTCATTTCTGTAGATTCTTTTAAATTTTGAAAATGAACTGTATGTTAATAAACACTGACTTTATAATCATTCAAAGTGTATATACATTTTTTGGGACACCCTCATGAAGATTTCCCTTCCTCACTGAAAGGATGGTTTCACTCAACAGGAACTCATTGAGCAGGGAAAGATGTGAAGGGAGCACTTATCCTAGCCCGTGGTCAGCAAACTGCGGCTTGCAAGCCACATGCGGCTCTTTGGCTCCATGAGTGTGGCTCTTCCACAAAATACCACCTGCAGGCGCGTGTACAGTGCGATTGAAACTTCGTGGCCCATGCGCAGAAGTCAGTGTTTGGCCTGGGTGAGTCTATTTTGAAGAAGTACTGTTGATATTTGGCTCTGTTGACTAATGAGTTTGCCGACCACTGTCCTAGACCATGGGAATTCAATCATGAATGGACATGAATCCTGACCTCAAGGATGGAAATATCATAACAACTATCAATTACTAAGTGCCTACCATGTATCAGCACTGGTCTGAGCATTTCATATATATCACCTCTCAAACTAATCCTGCAAGGCAGATATTATCACCACTTTACGGATGAGCAAACTGAGGCTCTAAGATCATTTGTCCAAAGTCACCTAACAGGCAAGGAAAATTGGCTAGAATTCTAGGACTGGCTGGCTCACAAACCTATCCACTTTCCATGACGCTACCCTGCTGGACACGCAATATCTTTGTCTTCATCATCAATCTACCTAGCCTCCCATGCTACCTTTATATTTCCAACCTGGCCATAGCTCTGTACGTTGTCCCAAGCAAACATACCTGCAAAATGACTTAGGAAGGAAAAATACAAAGGGAAGAAAAAAATAAATGTCAAAATTCTTTTATTTTTTTAACAGATAGATGGGGGTGGGGGAGAGAACAACTATAGGGGACTGTCTTTTGCTCCAATAAAGCTGAAATCAAACAGTATATACATTTACAGTGTCCTGCCTCAACTGAAGCTCTCATTGTTAAGTCTTAGAGTCTTTATTTAAAATCTTTAAAATAAAAAGTAAGAACTCAAGGTAGAAGAGAAACATCAAGCATCTACCAGCTCAGGAAGATAACTTGGAAAGGAGAATTCTGATTGGCATTCCAATTCAACCACACTTACTAGACTCTGAACTGCTAGTTATTTCTTGGAACCTTGGTCCCCTCATTCTACACCTACTTCAAAATTATATGTACATGTTGCTTTTGTGAATATTTTCATTCACACTTATTTTATTTGAATTTATTATGAAAGGAAAAACATCCACTTCTCTCAATAGAATCTGAAGACATATCAATGACAACATGCATTATCAATGAGGTAAGTATGAGAAATGAGTGGTTTGGACATTGTAATAAACATAACTTCCCAAATTTTCTAGATATAAATAAAGACTAAATACAGGTTTCCCTGCTAATCAAAATTATCAGTGCTCAACAAATTCATAATTTCAGTTCATAAAAATAGCGTTAGGTAAAAACTCACAGATGAAGAAAAATTTCTAACACATGTAAAATTCATATTCTAAGCCACCTGCTGCAAAGATACTTTTGCAAAACTCCTAGCAACATCGTTAGATATTTTTTTAGATTCTTTAATTTTTTTCAATGTTCCCACTCAATGAAAGATGTTAAGTTACCTGCTATTTCCTATCTGTCCAGGTAACATTCACCAACCGCTTAGCAACCACCAACAATCCTTCCCCATGATTCACAGTAATAATGTTCAGTGTCATCACACATATCCATCTCCCCAATCTCCCCCAACACATCACCCATACCAAATGGGGAAGACAGGTGAACACAAGGTTTTAACAGCTGCCATAGAGCAAAGCAGCTCACACCTGGCTAGACTAGTCCTTGGGTCTGGTAGTATACTGACTCTGACAGCTTCCAAATGTTACTTCACTCAAAAATACTTTTTAAATGCTTTTTAAAGTTCATTAGCAAATGCAATATATAGTGATATATTGTTTCACTTAAACAATTTAGTCTATAATAGACTTAATGGAGTTTAAAAAACAAATAGCCACTTCCCTAAATATAAAATAGAGAAATAAATCATCTTTAAAAGATCCCCTTTAGCCCAGCTGGCATCGTTCAGTGTTTGAACGTCGACCCTATGAACCAGGAGGTCATGGTTCCATTCTCCGTCAGGGCATATGCTGGGTTGCTGGCTCAGTCCCTAATGTGGGGGTATGCAGGAAGCAGTCAATCAATGATTCTCTCACATCATTGATGTTTCCATCTCTCTCTCTCTCCTTCTCCCTTCCTCTCTAAAATCAATAAAAATATCTTAAAGGAAAAAAAAAAGATGCACTTGAAACCCAGATCTTAAAATACCACCAGTAGTATTTATAAATAAATAATAATAACATCAACGATGACAGCAAAGACAGCTAACGTTTATATAACATCATGATCTGGAACCTACTCTAAACATTAGCTATATTAACTTAATTCTCAAAATCACCTTATGGAGAAGTTTTTGATCTCTCATCTTTTTCAAATGAGTCAAGCAAAACTTCATGACTATCTCACCAAGAAAGACACAAATAACTATGATACCCTAATGTGAAAAAATTATTCTCTTTAGAGATAGTACAGAATTATAAACAACCTTGCTAAAAAATAACAGGGGAGTCTTTCTAGACAAAAAATGTAGGTGTAGTATTCTACTTACATTACCATGCAAAAGAAAAATAATATTCCATTAAGTAAAACCTTAATAATTTCACCAATACTATATTGATATTAAATATATACTTGCACTCACAAAATTGCACATTATTTGACTAATCATAAAATGATTCTAAAATTATTTTGAAATTCATTAACCATCAAGGTACAAGAGTGGTCATTTAAGGACGACTGTCAAAGGCTCCAAACTCCACAGTCCTTTTACTTATTTTGTTGGACTCTCCCACAGGTCAGGGCTTCCCTCTTATGTAAACCATCTCAAATCCAGTTCTGCTTCAAGCACTGGTACAGAACGAAAACACTCACTCCACTCAATTTTCACCACCCACAGAAGGCAGCACAGATAACACAAAATAATTTAAATCATAATAGCTCGAGAAATTTTAAAATTAGCAAGTGACAAGGAGGTGGATTCAATTTTTAACTTCATTCAAATTATCAAATTTTAAATACTTTCAATTATTTATTTTTCCAATCTTCATAGTAACCATAACATCACCAATGTTAATTGCTTTGCCTAACTGTACTTTTATTGTTGCTTGCATCCTAATTTAATGAACTTCAACTGGTGCTGACAGTAATTCTAGCTCTAATCTTCTAAACATTTATTCTTTTAATGAATTCAATCTATTGTATTATGTCCCCACTATTCCAAGCAGCAGTTCATAACCCAGTGAAGTAAAACACATGAAAACTTAAGATTATAAACTCAATAACACAGGGCCACCTATAGAGCATACAGCTGGACGTGCAGATGGATTTAAATTTAAAAGGACATTTTGTACATTTCACATTTATAGTCTGAAAGTAAATTGGTAATATTTTTTTTAAATATATTTTATTGATTTCTTACAGAGAGGAAGGGAGAGAGAGTGAGAAACATCAATGAGAAACATCAATCAGCTGCCTCCTGCACACCTCCTACTGGGGATGTGCCCACAACCAAGGTACATGCCCTTGACCAGAATCGAACCTGGGACCTTTCAGTCCGCAGGCCGACGCTCTATCCACTGAGCCAAACCAGTCAGGGCGGTAATATTATTTTAAAGGAAGCAATAAGTAAGTAATTTGTTTTCAAAGAAACTTCAGTATCATCGAATGACAAGCACGATGTTACCATAAACAAGAAAAAAGAACTTTTTCAATTCCAAATCCAACAATAAGACTATCTCAGAGTAATCTTCCAGTTATTTTCAAAGAAACCTCAGTATCATAAAATGACAAGCACGATATTACCATGACAAAAAAACTTTTTCTAATTCCAATTCCAATGATAAGCCTATCTCAATATAATTATAATGCTATTAATCATCACATAGAACAAAAAAAATTTAAGTACAACACTGGAACATATAAGCATGAGGGGGAAATATTCCTCCCGACTGGGTAAGGAGTTTATGGGTAATTTATATATTCTATAGTTGTATATTTACAGATATGTACAAGGACAGGATCAAGGACAAATTTTAACCCAACCTCAATGATTTGGTCCTGACAATGTAAACAGCCTCATCAGTCTCTGACCTCCAGCTATAATAATGGCCTATAATGACCTTTTGAGAAGAACATCAACCTTCTTGATTTGCTCATTACTGTGTTCCGAGGGCAGTGCCTGGTGCATCATACTGCTCAGAAATTTGATGAATGAACTGACTGGATTATACAGCCCACAGAACAATTACAAAAATTAGAATGTAAGGCCCTTGGAAGAGACTATTTAGCCAGGCCATATGTACACTCCTTTTATTGCTGTTTGCTTCATATATACTTGAAAAGCATTTGCACTTGATTTATTTCATTCAAGCAGCACCATAATTCAAGAATATAAGTACAGAGTCTACTACTCCTAAGCCCAAGGGCATCTAAAGCATACACCATTTCTAGAACATCCCACTAACCCAAAAAAGCCTAAATAAATTCCACCATTAGCTGAAATGCCTTTTACAATGTTAAGATATAAATCTAAACACAACAAACTATATATAGCTCTATCCAAAGTTTTTTAAGAAAAAACTAAACCTAGTTAGTGAAGTACACTTTCTCAACATCCTAAGGTTATGTCAAAGTTTCTCATACCTGAAACCTTACAGACAGATCTCCCCTTATATCCAGCCACATCCAAGTAAATTTCAGAACTAAGTTTTAGAATGTCATCTTAACTGTTTTTGATGAAAATATCCTTAAGTTTCTTAAAGTGAAAGGAATATTATTTCTAGATGACTGGTTACTGTTAAAAACACCAGTTCATTGTATTAGTTGTAGGTGGAGATCAAATGTAGATGGAAGCATAGAAGGACAGGACAGAACAGAGAGCTCAAAAATGTCCTTCATTTTTTTTAAAATATGTTATTGATTTTTTACAGAGAGGAAGGGAGAGGGAGAGAGAGTTAGAAACATTGATGAAAGAGAAATATGGATCAGCCGCCTCCTGCACACCCCCTACTGGGGATGTGCCCACAACCAAGGTACATGCCCTTGACCGGAATCAAACCTGGGACCCTTCAGCCTGCAGGCTGACTCTCCATCCACTGAGCCAAAACGGTTAGGGCTTTTTTTTTTTAATGTCCTTCATTTTTAAAAGTCCCTTGTATCAATCTGCTTTCAAGTCATTTTGACTTTTGCTCACAAATTAGGTAAAAACACCAGTCCTTTTGATGCATCACTATCTTTTTGGAAAATTAACTTGATGAGACAAAGATTGAAGTAACTTCCTGACCCTCAAAAGAAACTCATTTTTGCTATAAATGTCCCTGAATTCCAAAATAGTCATTCAAAAAGAAAGTGTTATATGCCTATAACGTGCAAGTCACACGATATGTGTGACTTCCAAACTGATAATTTCTGATAGCTCCTGAGAAGCCTGAACCCATTCAGAAGTCTCACTGTGTGTCCTTATAAAATGTGACAGAGTTGTACCCTCTTCTATTTCCAGATGTCCTCTTCTAAGGATGCTTTGGTAAAAAAGGGTAATTCGAAAGCCTGTATCTTCCTTATTAGAAGACAGTGCTTTTCCTGAAATGATGCCAAGTCCCAATTTTCACCATGTTCTTTTTAATGTTTTACCATCTTACTTTGAACAGTGTTCCAGGCACAAGCAACCACGAATTAATTAAATTAAAATATATCATCACCATAAAATGAAAGTCTTTCATGGTACCCACATGAATGGATGAACTTCGGCCAGATCTCTCCCCTTACAACACTCTGTGTTCTGAAATAAGATCCAGGTTCAGAGGAGTAACTCCAAGAAAGATGGATGACAAACAGAATGATAACAGAAGGAATATTTATTAAGCAACCCAACACACATTAGGCAGTTTACCCACCTGATCTCACCCTTCAATACCACCTCGGAAAGTATCAGTCCCATTTTATAAGAACGGAAATTGAAGCTCCAACACTCAGTTCACCAAGCTCAGTTCACAAAGCTAAGATAATCGCCTGGACTTGAACCTATTCCCTTTCCTATAACAAGCTAATTCCCCTAAATGGAAAGATGAATGGTAAAGGACATCACTGCCAGAATGCCACCAGTCTACCAAACCCTAACCTCCCCGTGGCTGACATGCCTTTACTGTGACAGCATTTGAGTCCTACGGGAGTCCAGAGCAGCATCTTCCCTCTCCCCACCATTGTAAGATGCTGGCTACCCTTCCTGCCTGCCTCTTGGCTACACTGAGGCCCACTACTCTACCCTGAGTCTTCCCCATCGACACCTACCTATAGCTTCCCACAGTGCTACTGCCTGCCTGGCTGCTCTTCCCTTCTCTCTGCTTCTCTTTCTTATCACTTCAGTATCCTCGCAATTTTCAGGTTCCTTCCAAACGTAGTAAGATGATTCAGTTAGTACATAATTCCAGCCCAACATGAGCAAGATGGCAATTAGCTCCCATGCTCACCTGTGTTCATCTACTGCTAGTGCACATAATAGGCACTGGCTCTGAAACCTGAGGGGCCTGGGGTCCCAACCCTGACTCTCTGCAGGACTGGGCAAGTTACTTGGCTCAGTTAACTGCAGACATCCTGTTCTTGGTGTTGTTGGGAAGCTCATATATTACATCGCCTGGCACACAGCAGAACCAACAGCCACTGCTTCTCTTCTCCTTCTAAACTATTTATTCACCAGCAAAGATAGCTTGAGTTTCTCCTCCCAACTTCTTCCATGTCCCCAGCTATTCCAAGAAAACGCTTTTTCATAGGCACACTCAATTTTACCATTAGTAGTCCTAGTTACCTAGCTTAATTTTTCAAACAACCCCCCTATAGTCATGCAGTAACTTCTACCTTCAAACACCTTTTAAAATTCTTTCTGACATAAAAAAGAATTAAAAATCAGGAGAGACATGCAGAAGAAACCTCTTGTCATGAGGTCTCCTTTCTACAGAAAGGGATTATATGACAAGTTATCTCTTTTATGCTCTGAGGGAGGAAAATGAAGCCTACCACCCAAAGCAGTGGTTCCCTAGCCTTGGAGAAACTCCTCCGAAAACTTCTGAAAGCTCTAAAGCCTTTGCCCTGAAAAATGTCAATCTGCACAAAGACATAAAATACCATCTAGAACTTCAAGAGGGTCAAGGGCCCTCTGAAACCCACCCACCAACAGCAAGGTAAGAGCCCTGGACAAAGAACCACCTATGACACTCCTGAAACAGGCAAAATCCTCAATTCATATTTTGTTTCTTTAAAGTGCAATAAATTCAAAAAACCTGGACAAAAACCTCAAGAAGGTAAAGAAAGAAGTTTTCTCATTCACCTCTTCACCTCTCTCTGTGGCTCAAAAACAAAATGCTACAAAACTAACAAGGCTCAAAACCTGAAGAGGCGGTTCACTCTGAGAAGCAAGATCTCAAAACAAGGATGTGCTCAGAGCCAGTGCATGTATTGGGGATGAGCAAGGGAAAAGGAGGTACAAAATTAAGAATTAAACTCTTTACATTTTATTTTTCAATATCATCTTTTAGAACTTCCTTTGTTCATGTATGTTCTTAAGAAGCATTACATATTTGTGTAATAGCACAAGTATGCAATGTATAAATAGATATATAGGGTGTCCCCAAAAAATGTATACACACTTTAACAGCTGATAGCTCAATTTTGAAAATGAAATGCATTTTAATAAACATTGCCTTTATAATTATTCAGTGTGTGTACATTTTTGGGGACACTTTGTATATGTTATTTTTACGGATAGGAGTAACCAATTACAAAAAATGTTTGGAGACCCTGTCCTAGTAGACAACTGCCAATTAAGTTATTTAACAAAAATGTTATCTAGTAATTCTCCACAAACGGAATTTACCTTGAAAATAAATTACATTTGCCATCTTAAGTTCTTATTCCTGAAATCAGAAGTCAGTGTGAAACTGACGTTGACTAAACAGTAATGCTAAGATTGCTCCAAAAGAACTAGTTCTCCTTTTTGCTTTAAAAGTCTAATTCTCACAGCTATACATACATGCTCCATATTTTTCTTCCTTAAATGAAAATAATCCATGTATTTTAAAAAAAATAGAAATCAACTGAAAAACACTGATAAGCATTTTCTATTACACAGTTCTTCCTATACTTATAATAATTAATATTCAACTCCTATGATGATGTACCCAGTACTGAGCTAAATGTTTTACCTACTTGAAGGCACTGACTCTCTGAGGTAAATTCTAATACTCTCCTAGGGGTTAGGAGGGAGAAGGGGGGTCCTAATATAAAGTGACAGGAGAAGATTGGACTTTGGGTGGTGGCCACATGGTGCAATATACAGATCTTGTAACATAAAAACCCATATCTGAAACCTGTATGTTCATGTTGACCAATGTTACCCCAATAAATTTAATAAATAAATATATTTTTAAAATAATACTACTACTCTCCTAATTTTGGAGATTTTCAAAAAAAGCATTGTTTAGAGGTCACAGAGCTATGAGTGGACCCAAAATTGAAACCTACCTATGTGTGACCCCAGGAGGGCCTCTATTCTTACCTCAGGAAGGCCACCTGCTTCCCTTAGATAATATATATGTTACATATATTAAGTATACATTATTATATATTAGGTAACACATAATAACTGTTGTTCAATCAATATGTTCCTATGCTTAATTCTACTGTAACCTAATAATAAGATCCCTACTTATTTTCATAAAATCTTCAAATACAAAGGGTAGAAAAATATTTTTAAATAGTAAAAGAGGATGTCATCACTGGTAAAGAAACCAGAGCTATGTTAGTCAGCCTTTTTGAAATAATCTAGAAACTTTACTGTTGTTTTTCAAGCACTACAAAATCTAATTAATATTAAAAGCTAACATTATAAAAGATTTGACAAAAGAAAATTTGATCATAAAACCCTGCTCTAAAAGTCCATTATAAACTTCAGGTATGCTATTCTCTCAAACTGTATTTTTTAAAAGTCTGGTGATCTGATCAACTCATGATTCAGTGCCCAAACAACAGCACAAAAATTGGGTTTCACTGCACTTAACATCTTAACTTCTGTAAAATGGAAATGATGAATCCCCTTAAGTAAAAGGAATCGCTCTTAATATGTCATATATGAAATCCACTCTACCCTCTTACACAAGATACCACTGAATTTTCAACTTGAAACATGCAGAATTTCCAGAACAAAAAACCATTCTCAGGAGTTTAAGTGAATACTTAGCAAATTGATCCCTCTATAAATAAGAACTCTTCATTAAAGAAGATTATAATTTTGTATAAACTACAAGTTAAAATTTTCATGGCCTGGATTTGGGGGAAAAGTTTTTTTAATATTTAGGGAAGAAAAATAAATATCTATCCTACTATTACAAATAACCTAGATGTCAACTAACAATGTTCATTCATTTACTAACAAACACTTATTGAATGCCAACTATAGGCACTAGTGTAGGAACTAGAGATAAGAGAAACAAGGTTCCTAAAGAAGATTATATTCTAACTGGAGGCCCAATGCATGAAATTCATGCATGGGTAGGGTCCCTGCCTGGCCAGGGCAATCAGGGCCAATTGGGGCCTTTTGGCTGCCAGCCGGGGCCTTCCTTCATTTAATGCCACCCCCTCATGGTCAGCACATGTCATAGCAAGCAATCGAACTCCTGGTGTCCCCATCCAACTCCAGCAGGGACAATTTGCATATTAGTCTTTTATATATAGAG
>NW_006293784.1:203844-207987 GCF_000327345.1 Myotis davidii | reverse complement strand
GCCCCCCCCCTGTTGGCACCCACCTTGGCCCGCCTGGCGCCGTCCACTCACCACCGGTGCCACCACAGCCGCAGGGCACCTCTCTCTGCTGGGTGTCCCACCCGGCAGGGTGATGGGGCTCCCCCCGTCCCCCACCCCCACTTGGCACCTGCCTTGGCTGGCCTGAGGCCTGCAGGCTGGGGTCAGCTCCTGCATTGAGTGTCTGCCCCCTGGTGGTCAGTGCACGTCATAGCAACCAGTCGACGGGTTAACTGTCTGCCCCCTGGTGGTAAGTGCATGTCATAGCGACTGGTCAACCGGGTGACTGTCTGCCCCCAGGTGGTCAGTGCATGTTATGGCGAGCAGTTGAGCAGCCTTAGCATATCATTAGCATATTACACTTCGATTGGTTGAACAGCCAACTGGTCGACCAGACACTTAGCATATAAGCATTTATTATATAGGATATCAGAGTAAATAAGTAATTAAAGAATCCAATGTATGCCTCCCAACTTTGTATTTCAAGCATGGTTAATTTTATCCCTAGAGTTTTTCCTTCATTTTTCTTCCTAAGTTTCATAAAGACTATTTTTTTTCTTTAAGCAAAATCTTTAGCCAGAATATTCCCCTCCCCTCCCAACATAAAACCTCATCTTTACTAACTGGTAAACATACCATCTTTACAATAACCAGTATTCATTTAGTGTCCACTGATTTCAAGTATAAATATTAGAATCCCATTTATAAATCTTCCTCCGTTAAAAAAAAAAAAAGTTCACTTGGAAAAAAATACAAGCTTAAAATATCCTAAGCTAAATTTTAAGGATCATCTAGTCAATCTAGTTTTTCCTATAATAACTTCTGGTTTCACAAACTGTTACAGAAATAAATGTTCATGAACGAACTAGCAAACCAGGTTTTGATTTCCTCTAAGCCACTATAGTGCCTTATGTTGTGCATGTCCCCTTTCTCTTCCCTCTTAAGTGTGAGGCAGACAAAACTCTACCTTTAAAAGGTAGATTCTGATAGATTGCGTGACAAAGATGTTATGTTCCAACACATTTCAAACAATGCCTGTTCATAAACATAAAGCAAACAGATAAAATTTTAAAAAGGAACCAAAAGTATCCACCTACCTAAACAAAAGTTGAAAGGTCTAATTTAAAAAAACAAGTTCATATTAAAAAACTAGTCCTTAATTTATTCAAATGTAAAGAGAAAAATATTATTAAACAAGTATGATCATCACATATACTTTATATTTGTACTATCTGAAAACAAGAATGCATGTAATCAATTACTACATTATCCATATTTTTCTTGATCTTTATAAATGAAATCTTTCAAACATCATTTTTTATATGTAAGTTAATGGTACCATCTCCTCTATTAGGTCTACTTCCTGTAATTAAGACCGTACAATTTGAAATTATCATTGCACACAACGTGTACATCAAAATGTCAAATGAAAAATACAGACCCAGACATCTTAAACTTTCTCTGGCAGTCAATTTACCTACTTATCAATGTGAGAGATCCTCCTGATAAAAAGTTTTTTTTTCATTTATCCATAACTATTTATATTAAATTAAGCCCTTTAAAAGGGAAAAAGGGTGTATCTGGTCACACACCAATAACTTCAACAAGTCTGAAATCTCCCATCCCTCAATTTGTGACACAAAAATTTAACAAATATGAAACTCTACAAAAAGGAAATTATATATAGCTTTAGAAAGATCAACTGAAAAGGAATCCATCACCTGGTCATGAGCCTTACCTTTCAGCAGTGGCAGAGGTGTTAACTCAATAGGCTTGCCTTGAGACCTAAACTGTGAGGAACTTTGCGACCTCTTCTGTCTGGCTTTTCTGACGGACTTCCGAGAAAATCCGTCTACTTTATCCACTGATGGAGGAGTAGTTGGTGCTGAGGACATATCCCTACTGAAGAGAAAGAGGTAACATAAATATATTCCCAAGGCTAAAGCATAAATGTGAGCTGCATAAATTCTAAAATTCTCATATACAATATTCATGAAAATGGGACTATGTAATAAAGCAAATAAAATCAACTAAGTCATGTTCAATGAGAAAACATAAAAATTTGGTGAAAACAGAATATAACTACCATATATGCAATACTGTAATTCTAATGTATTATGCTGTTCCTGCTATGATAGGCATTAAAGATGCTCATTTAGACTTTAAGAACTCCATGCTATCTACTTATTTTCTAACTACAAAGCTCTTCTCATCTTGAGATTCCTAAAGTAATGTTGGAACTACTCTGCAGCTGGAAAACTTCCATTAATACATTTTCCCAAGGTATTTAATATTATGAATGGGCTCTGCAGTTGAAACCTGTATGCTACTTCAAGCATCCACACCAATGTATCGCAGCAAGTGACATTTACAATTACTGAAACTATCTAGGCATGACTTTTAATGCAATGTGCTGGCTGTGTTTGCTATGATAAACTACAACACACTGCAAATAAGAACAGGCTAGATTACTTTAAACAGAACACATAAAAGGCATAATTAAAATCATTTCAAAGACATCTTTTTTAATGAAGGCATCTTAAGTTATTAAAGCTTAATAAACTATGATGAAATCATGCACCAAAGTTGAAATGAGAACTTAAATTCACAGCCCACTTAGACAACCAAGCTGAGTTCCCTTGAAGTTCATTATCAAATATTAATTTTCATTCCATCAAACTGATGAAACTGAACAGTTCTTTTGGATTTTTTTAATCCTGTCAAATTATTAAAATGAAGGCTATTTCCTGAAAGTAACGTGTTGAGCTCAATTTCATTCAACAATTTAAACAGATGCCATTATTTCCATGCAAGATTAATGGCAGACTGGAATAGAAATAATGTATATGGGGGAAATGCCGTCACTCCAAACATTAAGACAAATGTTTTTTAATCTCTAAATGAAAGAGTAAGGTAGTTTCTTCCTGAACCTGTAAGAATAAAAAGTTATCTCAATAACCTGGCTTCTGACAAAGTAAAAATAACAAAAACATTAAAAAACACACGTACAAAAAAAGCACACAACACCATATGATACTGAAGGTTGAAATTCTGGTTCTCTTTAAAAAAAAAAAAAGTTTTTAGAAATTCATCTGTTAGTCTTAGGTAATATGTGACAGATTCAAAATGGAATTGTAAACTATGTATGACCACAGAAGAAAGATGATCACTTAAAATTTTTCATAATGACTGCATCAGCGACAAGCTTCCACATCATATTTGTACACTGTAAATTCAGGGGCCGCTTTTCCCATCTGGCATGCGAATTGTTTAGATTTCATTTAACCGTAACAACCCAATTATTTCAGTAAATCCTGCTCCTCCACTACTCTTTTTATCTCTTCTTTATTCCTCATCTTCCGCTTGTAAAAGTGGTTTATTGATAGCAAATTTTTTTTTTAATCCCTTGGCCCTTATGTCCGCGGCCAAGAATCGACGTCAAGGATCTCAAGCCTGAAGCGCTGCAGAACTGAACGTGCAGCGGCAGCGGGGCGAAGCCCGGGGAAACAGGTTTCGCCTGGACCGCGGCGCCCGCAGCCTCATCCTCTCGGCATCGGGCATGTCCCAGGCTCGGGGGCAGCCAAAGGCGGCGGCGGGTGGAGAACCGCGGGGAAGAGGTTCGTCGGGAGAGAGAGCTCACAGACCCACTTTGCTCCCAGCCACCCCCGCCCCAAGCCCTGAAGATCAGCGGCCACAGAATCCTCACCACCCCGATCTCCCTTTTCCTCCCCGCCCCGTCGGGGGATCAGGGGTCGGAGAACACGCCTCCAATGCCGGAAGGTGGGGAAAAGCGGTCAGGGGGGAAGAGTGCGGGAGAGGCACCGTCCGAAGCATTTGCAGGTAAATCAGACAAGTGGGACGGGCCCTCCTCTCTCTCCCGCACCCCGGCCCACCGCACTCCTCGCCTGCCCGGGCCAGGCCTTCCCGAGGCTGGTGCCCCGCAGGCTACCCAGGAAGACGGGGAGGAAGCGGGGAAGCGGGCGAACCCCGGTACTGGAGGGACGAAGTTACCTTGAAGCTTCTGGGGAAGAATCCGAAGATGATCTGTGGCTTTGAGGGGCGGGAGACGGGCGAGAGGGCCGCAGCGGGGGCGGGTGGCGGGACCCCGACTTGCGGGAGGAGGTC
>NW_006293784.1:197527-203797 GCF_000327345.1 Myotis davidii | reverse complement strand
GCAGCAGGCGAAGGAGGAGAAGCCGCTGGAGCTGGAGCCGCCGCTGCCAGAGTCGCCGTTCGGTACCCGCAGTGGGTGCCCGTCAATGCCCCTTTCTCTCTCCTATTGTCAATATCACCGGGCGGCTGAGTCCATGGCACACGCGCAACCGAACCTTCTGGCCAGCAGCGCCCGCCCCCGGCGCCCACTCACTGGATGCTTCAAACGGGAAGCGAGGCCTCATTGGCCGGCGCCCGCCTTCACTCCCATGCCAGCATGTGCGGCTGAGAGCCGGTCAGGGATTGGCGGCGGCGGGGCGGAGACACGGGAGGGTGGGAAGAGAGGAGAGCGAGGATTGGGCTGAGGGCGAGGGACCCGGATGCAGCCGCGAGCTCTGGCCGCGCTGCCGCCGCTTCCGCCAGGAGGCTGGGTGGCTGGAAGAGGGTGGTCGGTGCCGCCGCCGCGCTTGAGAGCTACTCAAGCTACTAAACCCGGGAGGTGTGCGATGGGCAGATCAGTGAAATGGGTTTCCACGCATTGCGGAACCTCTGGGCGGCGATGTCTTCAGAGGATTCCAAGGGCCACGATCGGCTAAGGGTGGGGGCAGCCCCGGCAGGAATTCCGCCCCCTTTAGAGGCTAGGATGACCCTTCTAGGCTCGAGGAGCCCCGCTCAGGATAGAAAGCAGCGCCGCGTAGACAGAAATAAGATACCCACCGCGCCTGTGTCCATGGGCCCCTTGCAGCCTACTGCTGTGGAACCCCCGGCAGTCGCTCCCCGCCAAACCTTGTGGGAGACCTGGCACCGAAATCTGAGCCCCTGGGGCCTGGCCAAGGGTTGGGTATCGCTTCCAATTCTCTCTCACCTGGTCTCCTTTTCCCTAAACCTCTTTTTTGAATATCAGCTCCCTGACACTCCTGCAAGCCTTGTTGGAGGGCGGCTCGTTGTAGCTTCTGCAGGTGGGGACGCTGACCACGCTCCGCACTCATTCATCAGGATCCCCCGCGCCGTCCCTCCGCCTGCGCGGAGCTCGGAGAAACCCCCGCGCCCAACTGTAGGAACCTGGGAGCTTTGAATTGGCCGGCGGATCGGAAGGAGTTTGTGGAGAAGCCTTGACTTAACTCTAGAACAAGTGATAAAATATTTAGAAATGTGTTTGCGTCCTTGGCGAACCCTAGGCCAAATGGTGCTTTTCCAGAGAATATTCTTGGACACTCACTCTATTTGGATGCACTCTACATACCTCTTTTGCAAGGGGGGAGGGGGGGGGGGGCGGGTAAAAAAGAAAAAAAGGAAGAAAAATCTTAATGCTAACTCCAAAGTCAGGGTACTGACTGTTCAAAACTTAGTAAATGGCCCTAGCCGGTTTGGCTTGGTGGATAGAGGCTCGGCCTGCAGACTAAAGAGTCCCAGGTTCGATTCTGGTCAAGGGCACATGCCTGGTTTGCAGGAGACAGCCAATCAATGGTTCTTTCTCATCACTGATGTTTCTGTCTCTCTCTGCCTCTTCCTTCCTCTCCAAAATGAATAAAAATAAAAGCCCCAAAAGGAGGGGTCTATTCCCCCCCCCAAAAAAAAAAAAACTTAGTAAATGGGGGGAGGGGAATAAACATTCATAATCCCTCAACCACTGTTAGCATTTTAGTGTACTTCCCTCCAGTACTTTTTTTCTTTTAATTGCCTTGTCCTGTAGCCTAGTTTTTCCCCTCGGTATTATAGCATGTTTTCCATACATAAATAAAACTATATATACTGTATGTGCAAGTGGTGACAAAAAAAAAGTGCATTGCATTCTCTTGTTTATGTTAACCATCAAGTTTTACACATTTCTATGCTCATTCCCAGAAATGGCTCCTGAGCCGGAAAGAAAATTTTTGTGCCATGAAAGATAAAAAATATTCCTGTTTTGAACTGAACTGGGGGACAGGAAAAGATGGCTCTCAGGTGAAAGCAGGCTCCCCCTACTGACTCCAAATGATTGGCCACTTTTAACCGCCCATTTTTGCTCTGACAAAGTTCATCACCATGAGGCCCTATAAAATTGGCTAGAATACCAGTCTCCTACCTTAAAGAAACTTAAATTTCCACATCTCAATTTCTTTTACCAGTCTTTATGAAAACACTGTCCAAGAACTTGTTTACTCAATCTCTGATTGAGGGTAAATGCAGAATTGAAGGAAGATTTTAAAGCCAACTCAATTTCCCTTGGCAACAGTTGAACTGTTAAAGAGTAGTGCACGTTTGAAAAGCTCACAGCTGTTGCTTAGAACATTTCACATTTTATAGAGTGGGAATTTTGCTTGCAAATTATGGGTCTCTATAAAGACAATTCATTTCCAAACTGTTTCACTTTCTATAAAATGGCAGAGTAACTAAAATGAGCAGGCCTTTTTAAATCAAAACATCCTTGCCGATGTGAGAAACTGTTCTTGAAACTGTACCTCCTTAATAGTTTCTAAAGGAGGTCCATGCATCCAAGGAGTGTGTGTACTCCAGGAATAGTGCAAGGCAATCCATTTGGGATGTAGGAGAAGAAAATATGAGGACATCTATGTATGCTTAATTCAAATTGGGGGGAAAAAGCATTAAACTCAACTAATATTTTATATACAGAATGAATATATAGCTCTGCACTCCATCTGTGGAATGGTTTCTTGGCCTAGTGGGAGTTACCCATTTCCAGAGGTTGGGTGTGGTGGTCCGATCAGTCAGTCTCTGCCAACTTGTAGTGGATCCAGTTTACTAGGTCCAGTTAAGTGGATTTACTGATTATATTATCTATGTTTCATTAAACAAACTCATAGAAAACAGACAAGTGACTTTACCAGAGTCCCCTGCAAAGAAACCACAGGAAAACAAATGACAGAACTGACACTTCTAGTATCAGCTCTTAGACAGCCACATTTTGAAGTTAAAATAACAGTCTAGTAAATCCAACCAAATTTCGCTTAAAAAAGATAATTCATCAAGAAGATTATCTGAAATGTGGATGTATAAGCTTTATCATTAACAATGAACTTCACCCTAGGCATATATTGTATTTGAGGTATAAGCTAATGATGGTAGCATATGTGTATACTTTATGGATAAATATACATACAGTATATTTGGTTAAGAACTCTGTAAGAATATACCGAGGGGAATGAATGATCAAAAACAGTGTAGATAATACAAAATGAAATACATTATAGCCATCTGGGAAGCCATTATCAAATGACAAAACACTCTCCATTGCTATCTGATGAAAGCACTCGCTTTCCAGATATCAAGGCTGAGCTTATCACTCTGCTGGCAGGCTAGCCATGTGATAAGACTAGAAGACATAGACGATCAAATGGTGTCTGACTGGTGAAGTAAAGAAGGGCTAAGATGATAAGCAGAAGCATCATCAAACCAATTATTAAGTAGAGAAGGAAAAGACCTATGCTGGTAAGACATCATCAGAGATAGACTAGCCCAGTTTGTGTGGGGGAGGTGGAGCTTGGTTTGGGCTGAGAGGGAGAAACAGTGAAAAAACCTCAGGCAAGAGCTGCTCTTTTAGGTAAAACAACTAGTACAGCAGCTAGTGTAGACCAGGGGCTTCTATAGGCCATGCTTATCTGTATAGGAAACACCCTCAGCAGTGACATTTCCTTGGGTCATAATTTAAACAGTGCAGTTAGCCTGGCTAGGGGGGCTCAAGTAGTTGAGCATTGACCTATGAACCAGGAGGTCACATTTGATTCTGGTCAGGGCACATGCCAGAGTTGCAGGCTCAATCCTGTGTGGGGCGTGCAGGAGGCAGCCAATCAATGATTCTCTCCCATCATTGACGTCTCTCTCTCTCTCCCTCTCCTGTCCTCTCCGAAACCTATCTAAAAAATAAAAATAAATAGTGCAGTTACATTTTCAGATGTGTCTCAAGGGTTATAGGTTACTCATGGCTTTCCATGTGATTAATGTAAAGGATGGTAGCAACCATCAGGTAGAAACTGTAGTTTAACTCTTAACCCTGTTGTTTGGCTTAACAATAGAAAAGTTACTTTGATTTTCTGAATTGTATAAATCATCCCATTTGATTAAATGACTATCCCATTGATTGTGATCTTACTGGTTTTAGAAAGCACATTCCTCTGTACCTGGAAACCAGGACAGCACAATTATCCCAAGACCTGAGGGTTCCAGATAATGGGTTCCAGTTGACTCAGTGGTCCCAAGACCAGGACAGTGCAATTACTCTAAATTACCTCGATGGTAGATAATGAGTTCCTAGCAACCCAGTGGTCTCAAGACCTGAGGGCTCTAGATAAGGTGTTTCTGTCAATTCAGTGACCCGAGACCCAAAACTATAATTAAATGCTTAATTCTGCTTCTGTAAACTGCTTTTTTGCAAACCAGGTTCCTCATTCCAAACCTTAAGATGTAATCAATACCTTTGTGATCTTTGCCTATATGTCTGGTTTTGCCACCATCTCATCACTATGAGATTTGGGAATGACCCCTCATAGTCCCGGATTGCAATAAATGTGACTCTTTAATTCGACTTCTTGAGGCGTCCTTCTGTGATTCGCAGGGCACATTACAACAATTCTAATGTGCAACCAAGGTTGAGAACCACTGCCCTAGATGTTATTGATGAATCAAGACAGGAAGAGGGGCCCTATGTCACTAAAGGGGAAGAAAAATTGAAAAACAAACAAATGGGCCCTAGCTGGTTTGGCTCAGTGGCTAGAGCGTCGGCCTGTGGACTGAAGGGTCCTGGGTTCAAATCAAGTCAAGGGCACATGCCTAGGTTGTGGGCTCGATCCCCAGAAGGGGGTGTGCAGGAGGCAGCCAATCAGTGATTCTCTCTCAGCATTGATGTTTTCTGTCTATCTCTCAGTCTCCCTTCCTCTCTGAAATCCATAAAAAAAAATGTTTTAAATAAAAATAAAATAAACAAACAGGAAGGAGAAAGCCAGCTTCAACTATACTTTATTTTGTACAGGATAAAACACAAAATAATGCACCACGGATAATAACGTTGCTTGTAAAATTAAATGAACTAAAGCTATAACTAGTTATAAGCATAATGATGAGAGCATAAGCTCTGAATTCAGATATATCCAACACGGAATCCCAGGTGTGCCAGTCAGGGACTGGGGCAAATTATTCACCCCTCACAGCTTTGTTCCCTGGGCTGTAAATAAGCAGACTAACTTCCTAACTCATAGGATAGACTTCAATTAAATGAGCTTATGCATTTACTACAGTGCCTGACACATATTAACTGCTCAATAAATGCTAATTATTACCCTAATCATCCACTTTATTCATATTCTAATACTTTTTATCTATCTAGAAGTTTTTCTTTAAGAAGTATCCCCCCCTTTTTTTAAATCCCGGCACACCCCTCTGTGACAGGAAGTAAACAAGGAGCAAGGAGCCATGCCTTTCAATCCACTTCCACACTAAACTATAGAATTGTGTGGGACCATTAATTAGCAATAACAGGGAATTGCATTTTACAATATCCATATACTATTTTTTTCAATGTTTCTCTTTTAATTTTTTATTTATTTTTATTTTATTTTTTAAATCTTTATTGTTGAAAATATTACATATGTCCCCTTTTTCCCCCATTAATTCCCTCTAGTCTGCCCCGCCCTCCCCACCCCCCCCACACACACCCCAGGCCTGTGTTCATATATGCATATATGCATACAAGGCCTTTGTTTGATTACCTCCCACCTACCCACCTTCCCCGCTTTCCCTCCCAGATTCTGCATCCATATACTTATGAAAGTTAAAAATAGTCATTTGACTTAAGAATGTTTTAGAGTTTTATCTTTTAAATATGTTTTTATTGATTTCAGAGAGAAGAAGGGAGTGGGAGAGAGAAAGAAACATCAAAGATGGAGAGAATCATTGATCAGCTGCCTCCTGCATGCCCCCTACTGGGGATTGAGCCCACAACCAGGGCATGTGCCCTAATTGGGAATCCAGCTGTGGACGAAAGGGGCCACATGCTGACCTGACAAGCTCAGGAGAGGCCTGCATGGCAGTTTTGCAGACTCGGAGACCTAAAGTAACCACAAAGGATGGTCTGAAATTATACCTTAACTAAAAGCAGTTATGGTGGGCAGTTATGTCCTAAGCCGATATCTTCCCTGATAAGGTCAACCTTTACTGTAACTGAGCCTATCTGTCTTTTTGCATCTATGATAACATACCCTTGAAATGTCTGGGTAACTTGTGATTTCCCTGTATCTGGAGCCCCTGGAGCACGGCCAGGTGTGCTGGGCCCAGGACAGATGCAGCAGCTCTTTCTGTC
>NW_006293784.1:194672-197390 GCF_000327345.1 Myotis davidii | reverse complement strand
GCCCAAACTCAAATAAACTCACAAAATTCTTTACAGGTTTCAATGGTTTTTTTACGTTAACATTAATTGGCGTAGTCGTGGCAGGATTCCAAAGAAGCTCACCCGGGACCACCTTGCAGACTCGGACTCGGTGCTAGGATCCAGCAAGGGGCCCATTGAGCCCTGCCGGCTCCCCGCTGTACCAGGTGAACTTGGGTGAGTTTTCTCTTGGACCCAGAACCTTCCCTTCCTTTGGTCGAAGGTCGGACTTTATTTGAGCTGTTTTAAAATCCTCGAGGTGGAACGAGAGTTGCTATGACCCCAGGTTAAGGGTTGACAGCGGAACCCAGGGTAAAGCAGGATTGGAGGAAAAAAAAATGGGAGGCTGGGTTTGATTTCGGCTGTTTAATTAAAACGGCTTTCTGAGAGTCTGAGCAAAAAAGAAAACCTTCGCTGTATAAATGGCTTATCTAGGAGGCCACCTTAAGGCTTGGTCCGCCTGGGCCCTCAACCTTTCCTGAGGTTTTAGGCAGCCAGGAGAGAAACTGAGGCCACATTTGACCCACTGCATAACATGTCTAGAAAGTTTGCTCAGACTATAGATATTCAATAATAATAAAAAAATTAACATGGGAAATTGTGCCCCCAAGGCCAGAAGCTCCCAAGACACCAGCCCTCATTTAATACTCCTGATAGGAAGCCTTTACTTGCAAGTACTTTAAAATATTAACTGAGAAATGGCTAAAATGCAGTTTGTTTGTGGTACCTATGTTAATATTTTGCATGCAGAAATTAGAAAATGCCGGCTCTGAAATTAAGCTGAATGAGTACATGGGAAGCATATCTTAATTTGGAAATTAGAAGCTTCTAGAGAAAAGCATAGGAAATAAGACGGAAATTAATAAAATTTTAGAGACTGTCTCAGAACTATTCTGAAGTTAATTAATGTCTGTACCTTGTTTTTCCTTTAGCCCATTTTGTTTGTTTTTTGAATAGTCCATTGGAAATATACTGAAATTCTAGAAAGGGGAAGTTCCTGAACCAGGGACAAAAAGACACTGCTTTGGTAGTTTCTAATGCTGGACATTCTCTGGTGTAAACTTTTAGTGTGTTCTGTGGGCCTTGATGTTTTTGTGTCTTTGTTGTAGTGAAATAGGAAAAAAAATTAAAATGTCTTTCTATTAGTCATGACTTTGGGAAAAATACGCCATTTGAGTCATTTGCTGAAACTTCCCCAAAGCAGGATGTGGGGAAGGGGAGAAGGGAACACATGGTGGTCCAATATGGAAGCCTCCTCCCAAGTATTCTGATTTAAAATCTCCTTCTCGTAATTGAAAAGTTTTACAAAATTTAAAAAAGCGTCTGGTACTTCTGTTCACATGTAAAGAGAAAAGCTGGTTTGAAACTAATGCATGCAATTGTCCTGTTTTTGGACATTTAGATAGAGTTTTGAACTAGAGTCTCTTCACACATGTACAGAATAAAACCCAAGACTGATTATTTCCTTTAAAAAATGGCGAATTTTACCCAAGGAAGGAATACAGGCTGGTTCTAGCAAAAAGATTGGTATTTTTCCATAATAAAGTGATTTTTGAAATGTTAATGAAGCCTGTTCCAAAGTTAACTTTAAGACCTCCAAAAGAATGTTCAGTAAAATTGTCTCTGTTGCCGAAGCTGGTTTGGCTCAGTGGATAGAGCGTCGGCCTGAGGACTGAGAGGTCCTGGGTTCTATTCCAGTCGGGGGCATGTGCCTGGGTTGCGGGCACATCCCCAGTGGGAGATGTTCTCCTCCCTTCCACTCTCTCTTTTTTTTTTCCCACTCTCCAAAGAAAAAACCAAAAAAAACAAAAAAACAAAAAACTAGCCCTAGCTGGTTTGGCTCAGTGGATAGAGCCAAAAGGTCCCAGTTTCGATTACGGTCAAGGGCACATGCCCGGGATTCGGGCTCGATCCCCAGTACGAGGTGTGCAGGAGGCAACCAATCCATGATCCTCTCTTATCGTGGATGTTTCAATCTCTCCCCCTTCCTCTCTGTAAAAGATCAATAAAAAAATATATATTTTAAAAAAAATTTCTGTTACAAAAATTTGCCAAAGTAAATGCTTTAATAATAATAATTGGATTTGAATCTCAAGAAATTATGTAGCTACAAAGTTGCTTCTTGATTTTCCCCAGAGAAAAATGGTCGTTTTAAAGTCAAGGGTTCGGCCAGGCCTGTTTGCCAGCCTCAGGTATGGTTTTCCAGAGCTGCTGGGAAATTGAGACCTTAAAGTTTACTGAATCAAATGATAAAAACTTATGTCTAAGTATTTTGAAGTGACATTGAGCGTGCCTTGTACAAAATCTAGAGTGTAGAATTGAATCTGTTGGTTGATTGTGTCTTATATTTTTGAAGATTATTCTTAAAAATGTTACTGATTAAGAAATACTAGATATTTGACTTGCCAGCTAAAAGTTTAAGGTTTGGATTGAATTGGGAGAAATTGTGTAGTTGTGGTATTTTTGAAAAATAATTTTGGCTTTCTCTGAAATAATTAGAAATTCAAAATATGCTGCTTATTGGTCTGATTAAAAAAAGGATTAACTCTGTGATCTCAACTGAAATTTTTAATACAAAAACCGGTTTAAATTTAATTGCAAAGAACAATGTAGAAAGCCACCACTTTGGGCTGCGTGACTTGGCAGCCACCATGTTGGCCACATGGCTTGCAGCTCCCCTGGGGGATGCCATCTTGTGAC
>NW_006293784.1:183994-191248 GCF_000327345.1 Myotis davidii | reverse complement strand
ATTCCTGTATTTGCCAGAATGCCTGGGCCCCTTTCTTGGATGTGATCTCTTACAGAAATTACAAGCCACCCATAAGCTTGTTCAAGACGCCCTGTGAATGACACCTTGAACTCTGTACATCCTTTCCAGCCTGGGGACTGTGGGTAAAGAAGTTCATGACCCAAGGACTCACCCCAACTTGGAAAGGACTATACACTGTTGCCCTGCTGACGGCATCCGGACCTGACTGCACCACTCCCAGCTCCTGCACCACTCCCAGCTCCTGCACCACTCCCAGCTCCTGCACCAGGAAGCGGCCTTGATCCCGGCAGCCAGCAGCCTCACCCATGAGATCCCTAGCCTGGGTTCCACGAAAGCCAGGAAGAGGCTCGACACCTGCAGGAGGGGAACTGGACTTCAGTGAGGACAGTACTGATGGGGACCATGGCACTGGGGCACTTGGTAACTCAAAGAACACTTTTACTAGCCAGTGAGAAAGTCCATGGCCAAGTGGGGTTAGATGTACTAGGGGACAGGAGATCAGAAACAGAATAGAGAATGCCCCTAAAAGAAGTGCGGTGAGTAAATGAAAATTAAATGTGCCAAACTGGCAGTTTAGAAAAATTAATTCGGTCAAACTACTTGTAGTTAGGGGGCAGTACAATCCCCTAACTAGTAAAGATGAGTCCATGATTTGACTCATGTACATAAAACCAGTGGGGAATGAAGTATGGTACCTATTTGCTTTGCTTAGCAGTGGAGAAGTTATTTTGATTTTCTGAATTGTATACATCATCCCATTCAATTGAATGACCATCCCATTGATTGTTATCTTACTGGTTTTGGAAAGCACATTCTTCTGTACCTGGGAAACAGGACAGCGCAATTATCCTAGGTTGTTTTAGTGACCACAGATAATGCATTCCAGTTGACTCAGTGGTCCCAAGGCCAGGGCAGCGCAATTACTCTAAATTTAATGAGTTCCTGGCAACTCACTGGTCTCAAGACCCGAGGACTCTAGGTAAGGTGTTTCTGTCAATTCAGTAACCCCGAGACCCAGGACTATAATTGACATGCTTGGTTCTGCTTCTGTCAACTGTTCTTTTGTGAACCAGGTTCCTCGTTCCAAACGCTGGGATGTAATCAATACCTTTGTGATTTTTGTGTTCATGATATGTAAATGTTATACTAGATGCAGAAAAGCAAAACTTAAGACAAACAGCAAAAAGACTCGGATCATAATGGCTCAAAAATTAGAAATGATCCAGAATACTTTTTAACAAGGACATAAGGACCTGACTGCCTCCCATTTACCTGTCCTTTTTTAAATAATAATAATTCAACCTTAAATGCCATCTAAGGTTATGGTCTTGCCCCATCCCCAGTGGTCCACCTGTTCAGCAAGACATGCTGACAATGAGACATCCTAGGAATGAGCCTTCCTAGCAACGTGGGACTCCATTATTCAACCGAAAGGTTGGTCATCAATGCATCCTTTGGATTGATTTATGACCAAAAGGGGGATGTCCTCACCTAAGAATGTGTTTATCATTTTACCTTTTATCCAAACCCAGGGGTTTGCCCACTTTGCTTTCCCCTGTCTCTCTAGTCTATCACCAATAGATTTCATATAACCCACCTACATCCCTTCCTTTGATTGCAATGTATAAATATAGATGTAACTCACCATTCTCCAGAGCACTATCTCAATTCCTTGAGGTTCTGCTTCCCGGCATCTGTCGACAGTTTGGCTCAAATAAACTCACAAAAATTCTTTACAGGTTTCAATGGTTTTTTTTTACGTTAACACAACCATGACCTTCTGGTTCATAGGTCAATGCTCAACCATTGAGCCACACCAGGCAGGCCAGAGTTGTATCTTACTTTCTACTTTATATTCCTTTGAGAGAGGCTCAAACTATTTTTTCTCCAAGCTTACCTCCTTGTAACTTCCATAATTTTGTTAGGACTAAGGTCCTGGATTCTAGTCCTACCCTGCCTTTAGTATTGACCTGACCTTAGTGTGGTAGATACCTGCTTCGCACCCATTCGCCCTTTCTTTTTGAGAACCACACCCCTCACTTCGTGTGATCTTGGTGGGACTATTAACCATGCTGCTTCCCTCTTCCGTCACCCAGAAAGATGGGGACATGACCCAAGGGGGTCAAATGGATATTCCCCAAGATTCGCTCTGGAAATGCTGAAAGCAAGATGCCTCTCTTCCTTTGGATCATAAACCACAGAAATGTAAGCTACTTCTGATTTACCTCCCTCTCCTCCATCCTGGAGGAAGCCAAGACTGTGGAAGAAACTTTGGCAAAAGCTGAGGCTTTTTAAATTTTTATTTTAAGTATGTTTTTATTGATTTCAGAAAAAGGAAGGGAGAGGGAGAGAGAAACATCAATGATGAGAATCATCTATCCGCTGCCTCTTGCACACCCCCTACTGGGAATTGAGCCTGCAACCCGGGCATGTGCCCTGATGGGGAATCGAGCCTGTGACCTCTTGGTTCATAAATCTAGACTCAAGCACACCAACAGGGTGTTAAAAGCTGAGTTTTAACATTGCAGCTGGAGCTGCTGGATTCAGTTTATGTCCACAGCTAGCTTTAGTTATAGGAACCAGTAAATTCCCACCCAAAAGAATCCTGACTAATAACACACAGGCAAGTCACTTAATCTCTCTAAGCCTCAGTTTACTCTTAGCCCCTGAATCTGGGATTTCTTAAAGGTTGAACTAAATGAGATCTTTAAATGAAATCTAATCTCAAGCATGAAAGAAATCATTTAAAGTGGCCCTGCTGGAAATTCTATCCTAATGTGATTCATCAAGTCTAATTTATTTGTTTTTTTAAGACTCAAAGCAGCTATTCTTAAGAATTACACTTGAAGAGTTAAGTCCCCTTCGAACATACCTACATAATGAAAGACAGTGCAGTGACCTACCAAACATGAAAATAAATTTTATTCTTAGCAAACTGTAGCTTTTCAATAGCTTATTTTTACTGTGACTCTTAACAAGACCATATTTTAGGAAATGCAGCCTGTGGTTGAAGGTTGCATCTAGGTTCTTATCTGTCATAGAGAGAGAACATTGTTTTTAAGGTATCAATAAAATTGGGTAAAAATCTATAAACATAGGGTAAGTCACTACTAACATGTTCTAAAGAGGCAAGACAAGCAAAGGAAGGTGAAAATTTAAGACTGAGCACACGGTTATTAAAATAAACCAATAAGGACAATGTATACAATCTTGTATGGCACTGGCAATAATAATTGCAAACATGTACATAGCAATTTAGTTGTACTACTTAATTCGAACCTTGACTCTGTAGATACATATTACCTGCATTTTTTAAATAAGAAAAGTAAGGATCAGGGAAGTTGTCCAGTGTCCCACAGCTAGTAACTAGTAGAACCATAATTTGAACCCAGTTCTTCTAAGGGCCTTCGTACCAAATTACCTGTTTGTAAATCAGTGTTTGTTAATGATAAGTAGTAAGTGAATATAAGGCTACTATTTTCTCCATCTTACAGAAGGAAAAGACTAATAAGAAACAGATGTTAAGTGTCTTATACCATATCATAAAGAAAAGAAAGAAGAGGCCAAGTTTTTATTATCATCATGAACTCTCCATTCATTGAACACTATTGGCCAGGGTCAGTGGCAGCCATTTTGCATGCATTATCTTGTTTAATTTTCAAAATAACCCCATTAATGTCGGTACTTTTATCCCATTTTACAGATGCAGAAACTAAGATTCAGAAAGCTTTAGTTTCTTTTCCAAGGTCATACATTGAATAAATGGCAAAATTGGGCAGGAATTAAAACTAGAAGATAGGCACCAAAATTCTGTTATACTGCCTGTCCCCCCTGTAAATCCTCTGTGCTACCTGGTCTGTATATAGTGCTGTATAGAATATATGGAAAACACAAATCCTTCCCAGTTCATTTCCTCTGATATCTAAGTCTCTTTCCAAAATAACAAAGAGCCCCCATTCTGTCTTTAGTGAGAAACACACTTTGCTGGAGAGTTAGTTTGCTGTGTGGATCCAAATCAAACTTCTCCTTATTTTTTTTTTTTTTAGCTTTTCTTTAAATCAACCTTTTTCTTTTTTAAAAAATATACTTTTATTGATTTCAGACAGAAAAGGAGAGGGAGAGATAGAAACATCAATATGAGAGAGAATCATTGATTGGCTGCCTCTTTCACACCCCTTACTGGAGATGGAGCCCGCAACCCAGGCATGTGCCCTTGACTGGAATCAAACCTGGGACACTTGAGTCCATAGGCCAATGCTCTAGCCACTGAGCCAAACCGGCTAGGGCTCAATGAAGAGATGTTTGGAGACAGAATTTATGTTTAAAGAGCTTTGAAAACAAGGAGAACAGCAGTAGTCAGCTCCAGTATTTGAAACATTCTGATTGATCTTTTTTCTAAGTCAAGAAAATTTATATTCTCAGATTTGGAAAACCAGTTGTCAACTGGAACAAAGTATGAAAAAAATATTTTTGAAAAACAAGCACTGAAGAGACTCATTCAAAGTATAAAATTTCAGCTGTCTTGATCCTTTAGTAGAAGAAAAACGTTATAATTAGCTAAAAATCACTAGCTTCATAGGCAAACTGTGGCAAGTACTCAACTTGAAGAGAAATCATCACCCGATGAATGCTAACTAGACTTATTGTGGCAATCATTTCACTATACTGTATATACAAACATTGGATCATTGTGCTGTACACCTGAAACTAATTTAATGTTATATAACAATTTATACCTTGATTAAAAATAAACTAATTTTTTAATTTAAAAAGGTAAATCATCACTATCATGATGGTCAGTGCATTTCTTTTTTTAAAAAAATATATTTTATTGATTTTTCACAGAGAGGAAGAGAGAGGGATAGAGCGTTAGAAACATCAATGAGAGAAAAACATCGATCAGCTGACTCCTGCCCCCCTCCTACTGGGGATGTGCCCACAGCCAAGGTACATGCCCTTGGCCGGAATCGAACCTGGGACCTTTCAGTCCGCAGGCCAACGCTCTATCCACTGAGCCAAACCGGTCAGGGCGGTCAGTGCATTTCAATAAACTTTCAAACACTTAATATAGGAGAACTTTCCTAAGCAATTTTTCATTATTTTGTTTAATCATTCCCTCATGTATTAATTCCAAACATTTAAGTACCTACTTTGTGCGAAGATCTGGAAACAGCCTAAGTGCCCATCAGCAGTTGAGTGGATTAGAAAACTGTGGTACATCTACACAATGGAATACTATGCTGCTGTAAAAAAGAAGGAATTCTTACCATTTACAACAGCATGGATGGAACTGGAAAGCATTATGCTAAGTGAAATAAGCCAGTCAATGAAAGAAAAATACCACATGATCTCACTCACTTATGGATAATAAAGACCATTATAAAAATGATGAACAAAAATAGATACAGAGGCAGTACAGCATCAAACAGACTGTCAAACTATAGCGGGAAGGCCGGGGAGGGTTTCAGGCCAGGAGGATGGGTAAGAGATCAAAAAAAAAAAAGAAGTACCTACTTTGTGCTCTGGGGAAATGCTAATCTGTGTGAGGCATAATAAGTGCAATTACTCTAGTGTATTTGAAGGTGTTATGATCAAGGACTGATTATTATGGGAGCAAAACCCAGTGACCAGGAAGGTAAAATGGAAAAGAAAAGAAAGGGGAGACAGAGAGAGAGAGAGAGAGAGAGAGAGAGAGAGAGAGATATTTTAAGCTGCACCTTGTTACACTCAGCATTCTCATTCACTCATGGCTTGGCACCCTGTTTGCTTATCTGTTTAAGAAATTATTACTATGGGCCAGGAACTATCCAAAGTAAGTCACATAGATTATTTTCATTGTACTTGTAAATGCTCAAACAGATTAAAGTCTCCCTTCCATCCCTTTTCGACGTCCTTAGCAGAACCTTCAGAGCTGGAAATGAGGATATTCTCCCTCTGTGTGCTGAGGTATTGAGGTAGTAGGCGGAATCTAGGGTTCTCTCTCTTGAGTCAGAGCAGCAGGAGCCTTACCAGGACTTTCCTGGAGCGGGTATAAGTAAAGAGACCGGTTTGGCTCAGTGGATAGAGCGTCGGTCTGCAGACTGGAAGGTCCCGGGTTTGATTCCGGTCAAAGGCATGTGCCTTGGTTGTGGGCACATCCCCATTGGGAGGTGTGCAGGAGGCAGCTGATCGATGTTTCTCTCCCATTGAGGTTTCTAACTCTCTATCCCTCTCCCTTCCTCTTTGTAAAAAATCAGTAAAACATATTTTTTTTAAAAAAGTAGAACCAGTGTCATAGAAGCATCCAACAGACTGTCCAACCTAAGAGGAAAGGCAGGGGAGGGTGAGGGGTGGGTAAGAGATCAACCAAAGGACTTGTATGCATGCATATGAGCATAACCAATAGACAGTAGAGGGGTGAGGGCATGGGTTGGGGGGCAAAAGGGGCCGGGGAGAGGTCAATGGGAGGAAAGGAGACATATGTAATACAGTGTTGACCTGCTTACTTGTAAAATATTTACTGAGTCTATTTATAATTGTTGCCACTCCTGACAAGACTAAATTATTCTACAAAGAGCATCTATTGTCATAATAAAGTAAGCTTTTTACATGTGCTAACACCTTTCATCCTTAGAGTAACACCATGAGATAGGCACTGTTTTTCCCATTTTACAGATGAAGAAATCGAAGCACAAAGAAATTAAGTCCAAGGGAAGAGAAAAACCTTTTTTTTTCTCATGTGCCATTTATTTAATTAAAAATACTGTCTTGTTTTATGATTATTAAATTAGGCTATGGATATTAGCTGGACAGCTGGTTCTATGATATTAGAATTCAACACTGATTTGAGTTATATCTATGATCAAAAATTAAGGCTAGCCCTGGCTGGGTGGCTCAGTTGATTGGAGTGTCATCCCATACATTAGAAGGTCCTTGTGGGTTCCATCCCCAGTCAGACCACAGAGCACCTACGGGAGGCAACAGCTGAGTCTATTTATAATTGTTGCCACTCCTGACAAGACTAAATTATTCTACAAAGAGCATCTATTGTCATAATGTAGTAAGCTTTTTACATGTGCTAACACCTTTCATCCTCAGAGTAACACCATGAGATAGGCACTGTTTTTCCCATTTTACAGATGAAGAAATCGAAGCACAAAGAAATTAAGTCCAAGGGAAGAGTTAAACCTTGGCACACTGTCCTCAGAGTTCTAAAATAAAATAGTATGTTATTCTGCTCGCCCACCCCCCCAC
>NW_006293784.1:176736-183966 GCF_000327345.1 Myotis davidii | reverse complement strand
AATCTTACAGACAAAAATACTCTTGCCCTGGCCAGTGTGGCTCAGTTGATTGGAGTGTCATCCCATACATTAGAAGGTCCTTGTGGGTTCCATCCCCAGTCAGACCACAGAGCACCTACGGGAGGCAACAGGTCAATGTATCTCTCTCACATTGATGTTTCTCTCTCTCTCTCTCTCTCTCTCTCTCAAATCAATTAAAAATAAAATTTAAAAATAAAATAAAAATACTCCTATGGGATTCACCAGGGATATTCATTGCAAAATTTTAATAAGAAAATACAGAAACAACCTAAATATGTATCAGTAGAGGGATAGTTAAGTAATTATGGCACATTCACACTATGGAATAATATGCAGCCATTATACATAAGGTAGACCTATAGGTACTCATAGGAGACATATAGGTACTCATATAGCCAAGTATCTATGATACTAAGTGGGAAAACAGCAAGAATTATAGAATTAAAGGTAAAATAGCACCCTATTTATATTAGAAAACACCTGATGTCTGGAATATACAGCTATCTAGAAAAGGTAAATGTCTTGAAAAGGCTTGAGAGAATATACTTGAAACTGTTAACTGAATACATTTGGGCATGGGTCGGAGGTGAGTGGTAAAGGTTAAATTACTACACACTTAGATTATGTTTTAAATTACTACACACTTAGATTATGTTTTAACTTGCTACAAGGAATATAGATTGCCTGTAAATTTTATTTCACAAAACATTTTAGATTTACAAAGGGTCACAATGAATAAGATAACAAATACCCATGTACCTACCACACAGCTCTAAAATACCAACACAGCAGAAGCCTCTTGTGTAACCTTCTCCATCACATCCCTTCTTTCTCAGAAGTTACCACACCCCTGAATCTGGTGCTTTTTATTCCCATGATGTCATCCTTTTATTCAATATGGACATAATCCTAAGCAGCATGTAGTACTTTTTTGATATTTTAGGATTGCATATAATTGGCATTATACTATATGTATTCCCTGTAACAATTTTCACTCAGCATGATGTGCTCTTAATTTAAACAGGATACAGACACTTTAGGTTATTTCCTTTCACTGCTACGTAACAGTCCATTTATAAACATTCTAAACAAAACAGAAACAGACTCATAGATACAGAGAACAGACTGAGGGCTGACAGAGGGGAGGAGGGTTGGGGGTCTGGCTGAAAAGGTGAAGGGATGAAGAAGTATAGATCCACAGTTACAAAATGGCCATGGGGATGTGAAGCACAGCATGGAGAATACAGTCAATGATATTGTAATAACTATGTATGCTGCCAGGTGGGTACTGGAAATATCAGGGGGAACAACACTTTGTCAAGTATCTGATTGTCTAACCACTATGCTGTACACCTGAAACTAATATAAAATAATATTGAATGTAAACTGTAATTGAAAAAAATTTTAATTAAGAAAAAAATGTTCTGCAGCTCATTCGTCCCCTTGTTTTGTGATTTCGGGTTAATTCCAGCATTTAACTGTTTTGAACTGTGGTGCTGTGAACATTCCTAGGCACATCCTGTGTACTATGGTTTCTCCAGTTCCTGTGTGAATCTAGGAGTGGAATCAGGTCTCAGGTTAGCACTTCTTCAACCTCACGAGACGCGGCAAACTGCTTTCCTAAGTGATTGTACTAATTAACAACCCCACCCCAGCATAGAGGAGATTGTGTGTCTCTCAAAATTCCTCACCCATCCAGAAAGTAATCGTTTATCTTACCTTCTAATTTTTGTTTTCTTTTTCTCTTACACTGTACTTTTTAATCGAGCTTGAATTAATTTTGGCATATGGTGTGAAATGGGAACCCAAACTGATCTTTTTAATAAGTAACTTACTTTCCCACCACCGTTTATTGATAAGGCAAGTCCTCTTTAATTACGCGTTTAAATCTTTATCTTACTTATTGTCACCCGATGATTTGTCTGATTGAACTTCAGTATACTTTTGTAGAGCCCTCCTAAACAACCCAGTGAGATTTTATTGGAATTGCATTAGGTCCATGAATTAGTTTGGTCTAAAATCCACATTTGACAGCTCATCCCTCTACTCTCAAACCAAAATGACGGAAGTCCTCACTGCATAAAATACGCTCAGCCTGCGATTGAAGGCCCCTTGTGTGTACTCCCTCACCTTTCACACTCAGACATTTCAAGCAGGCGTGTCCTCCTGGTCCTGTGAGCTTCTCTTATTCATTTTTTCCTACAAACTGCTCATGAGGTTCCCGCCCAGCAGGCATGCTAACTAACCCTTCCTTCCATTCCCCTTATTTTATTTATTCAAATCTTTTCCTTCCTTTAAGGGCCGGCTGGGTCCTGGCTACTCCCGGGGTCCTATCCTAGTCAGGATTCAGTCCAACAACTTGGACTGAATTGCTGTTCAATTTTCTCAATTGTCTGTATTGAATCTCTCCAATTCTGTGGTCGAGTTAACTAAAATTTAAAAATTGAGACAAGTGGGACTTGGCTGGAGAGAAGTCAGTAAGAATAGTTGCTGGTAAGAGGATCAACAACCAAGTTAGGCATTCCACTTTTAACATCTGTAACCTTGAAGTGGGGAAAATAGAAGAAAAACGGAAAAGAGAAGCTGAAGTTGGTGCCTCAACATGCCCCATGCCGGATGTGGACAGGCACAACAGTGTGTGCAGCCAGGTAATAGAGAAACCCGTCATCACCACATCGAACAGCCTTACATTTGCATCGTGCGTTGGCTCTGCCAACTTGCACTTACATCACCCACCTCATTTCATCCTTGCAAAATTCTCTGAAGTAGGTGACATGATCTCCATTTTACCAGCGAGGGCACTGAGGCTTAGAGGTTAACTGCAAGCCCAAGGTCACACAGCTAGAAATTGGCAGTGCCAAGTCTATATAACCCCAATCTTCAAATTGACCCTAATGCACTACTCATTCTATCACACCAGTAGTTGCTTCCATGTTAATTTTTAGAATGTTTTTATTTTTATTTCTTTTTAAAAAATATATTTATTGATTTCAGAGAGGAAGGGAGAGGGAGAGAGAGATAGAAACATCAATGATAAGAGAGAATTATCGATCGACTGCCTCCTACACAGCTCATACTGTGGACTTAGCTCACAACCCTGGCTTGTGCTCTGATCAGGAATTGAACCTTGACCTCCTAGTTCCTAGGTCAACACCCCGTCACTGAGCCACACCCCCTGGGCTTTATTTTTCTTTCTCATTGCAACAACAACAAAAAAATTTTTTTTTAATCCCACAATACTAAATTTTCCCTCTTAAATTCAAAATTCTAAATGTACAGTTTAATAGTTAACAGTTGTTTTGTAACAGATCTCTAGAGTGTTTTCACCTTGCAAAACGGAACCTCTCCAGCCCATTTCTCCCTCTCCCTGCCCCCAACCCCTGGCTACCATCATTTTAGTTTCTGTTGCCACGATTTTGACTGCTCTAGATAGTCCATATAAGTGGACTCATACAGTATTTGCTTTTTGAGACTGACATTTCATTCAGCATTATATCCTCAAGGTCCATCCATGTGGTGGCATATGACAGGATTTCCTTCTTTTTTAAGGCTGTATATATTGTATGCATACATCACATTTTCTTTATCCATTCGTGTGTCCATGGACATTTGGGCTGCTTCTACATCTTGACAACTGTGTAAGGCTGCACTGAACGTGGGTGTGCAAATACCTCTGTGAGACCCTGCTTTCAATTCTTTGGTATATATATACCCAGAAGTGGGATTGCTGGATCATATGGTAATTTTATTATTTAGGTTTTTTCTTTTGGAATCATGTTAACTTTTGAACAAATAGCCCCCTTCTCACGGACTCTATTGCAGTATGCAAAGAGGCAGCATATTGCCTTCCCTCTAATTAAATGAAGACAGCAATCATGCTCAGATACAACCATTAAAATGTTTAAACTTCTTACTTAACATGCATTAATTACAATGTTGGCAACTGTAGACGCTTACATTTCCTTCAGGTCTCAGTTAACAAGCTGTTCTTCACTTTTAACACCCCTTCCCCCCAATATCAGGGTCACTAGATCAGAAGCTTCAGGATGGAAGAAGCTATCTGTTTTGTTCCATACAGAGCCTCCAGTCACTAGCACAGTGGCTGGCATGCAATAAGCACTCAGAAATGGAAAAATGAATGAGTGAGTGCATGAATAAAAGATCATGTTCCTGGGTACAGTTTTTAAAAATTGAACTTTGGGTGTTGTCATTGATGAGAGGGAATAGTTTAGCACTTCTCCCAGCAAGCAGGAAGCAGAACACAGATGGCAAAGAGACATTCAATGACATAAATTTTGCCAGAACAATGATAGCATCCCTAGGATAAATTCAAACTAAAGCTCTGATTGTAACAGGATCATGAGGATTTGGGGAGCTTGGAGAACCCTCAGAGTTACAATAAGGTCCTACCAGAGTAATGGGACAGTGCTCTAGGGAGGAAAAGCTAAAAGAGGGTGTGGGACTGCATTTCCCTTCTCTGCCAGACGCTATGGGCCCTGGGTAGAAGACACTGGAGGCAAAAGCATTGTCACACCAAGTGAAGACTCTCTGCTGGCCAGCTTGCTGACTGATGCCCTCTAAATGGGGACAGGAATGTGGAAGTAAAGAGAGCATTAAACACACTGAATGTAATCATTAATTCATAGAGAAAGCAAGCTCTCCTGCTAAAGGCTGCTGTCCATACATCTTTAGGCTTGATATATAATCTTTTGAAAGGAACTGGAGGAAATGGGATTACACTGTATCAATAAAAATTAAATTTAGACTTAACAAAACTTGCATGAATTTTTAAAGAACATGGGGCCTAGAACAAATTGTTCGGTGGAAAGTATGCTCTGCACATATCTGAAGAAGGAATGAATTGTAAACTCTCTTCCACTCAAAGAGATGGAATTCAAGAGAAAAGGATCTTCTTTTTTTTTTTAAATTATTTATTACAAAGGGTATTACATATGTGTCCATTTTTTCCCCCGGCCCTAGACAGTCCCCTAGCCTTCCCTATCCCCCAGTGTCTTATGTCCATTGGTTATGCTTATATGCATGCATACAAGTCCTTTGGTTGATCTCTTACCCCCCTACCTCCCAAGGATCTTCTAATAGGCCAGTTCCTTAGTGATATTGTCAAATCTCTTCCCATTCCTTAGTCAAGAATTTAAATCCACACTAGCAGACTAATATAGTAAACAGGGGACCTTTAATAGTCTGCCCTATGGAGGAGTCAGTATGGTTTAATGGAAAATCTGCTACACTTTGGTCAAAAGATTTGAGTTCTGATATTAAAATTGCTTTGACCACTTTAGCCTTTTAGAGAATTATCCGTTCCCATTGTCTACATTGACAACGGAATGATACATTTTGACCATGTTAACTCCCAACATAAAATTCTTCATAGGCACCCAATACCTACAGGGCAAATTTTGAACACCTCTGTCTAGCACGTGCCTTCATTTTCTGGCTTCTGCTTACTGAACCAGCCTTCACTTATATTATTTGCTCTTCATTTCATGTCAAGCAACACAACCATCTGTAGCTTCCTCGATATTCATGCTTCCTCTCCTTGAACACCTTTCTTTCTACATTCACTTGGCCAACTTCTACTCAACATTCCTGTCTCAGCTTGAATGCCACTACTCTGACTTTCCTCCTGGTGCTCCTATATGTTCACTGATTGACCCTGTCTTTACCTTCACTGTGACAGTTGTATTGTAATTAGTAATACAACTAGTAATTAGTAATTTGCATGCCTACCTTCCCACTAGACTCTTCCCCCACCACACCTTTTTCTTTTCTGACCGTAAGTTATATATTTTTATCATGTAAATTCAAAATGTAGAATATAAAATGGCCCTTCAAAATCCACTTCCAAACACAACTCTTGTTAGTGTAAGAGCAGGAACCATAAGTTCTTCCTTTGAATTGTTTGGATTTTCAGAACGTAGCAGTGCCTGGCACATATGAGTGTTGAATAGGTGAATCTATAAAATAAAGATGGCATAATTGGCTGTACCGGACAATTGTGTGTTGTGGTGATGAAAACATGAGGGATAAGGAACGCGAAAGTTCTCTGAACACCGGAAAGCATGATGTAAGTACAAATCTGTGTGACTAACGCCCCTGGACTTCAGTTCATCTGATTCCTACTACCTGGCAAATTTGGTTCCGATGATGATGATGATGATGATGATGATGATGGCGGCTAACACTTTTTGAGCACTTTTCACGTCCCAAGCACTATGCTAAGTGCTTCACTTGTATGAACTCATTTAATTCTTATAACAATCTAAAAGGTAAGGGCTATTCATTTATCAATTTTTTTTCCGATGAGGAAGCCAAGGCACAGACAGGTTATGTAACTTGTCCCCCAAAACCACAGAGGTAATAAGGACTTAACGCAGGGCACTCTGGGATCTGAGTACACACTCTTAACCACATCACGTCACTGTCTCCTGCATATAGCCTGAGGATGCGCCCAGATCATCCCAGGAACCAGGTACCTCCCACTCTCACATTGCTTCTTGATCCAGTCTCAGAGTCAGAAGTAACTTGACTTCTGTAATCCTCTGCTCCCTCACATGTAAAATGAGGATAGAAATGGTTCTCATCTCACAAAGTTGTTTGTGAGAATCACCCCTAACTCTGCCTCTGGTAGCAGTGCGAGATAGGGGGTCAAACCTAGAGCACAGACGTGGCAGTGCCAGAAGCAAAAGGACCACTCTGTAAAGAACAAGTAATCCTTATCCAAGAGGAGTTAAGCATCTCTTAATGAGCACATTTGTATGGCCAGATGGATGCGGAGAACCTATCAAAGACTCCGTGACCAAGTAATTAGTTCAGGCCCCAGGAAGAGAATGAGTATTCGTAAAATAGACACTCACTCCTTACTCATTCTGTTTTTTGTTGGCCGTTATGAATGGTGGCAATGATGGTTACATATACCCAATAGGGCAGTCAGAAATGGAAACAAAACTCTACATGTAACAGCAGAGGTGTGCGAGTCCATTACAATGACGCAAAAAGAAAACCACACTGGCAGGTGCTCACAGATGGTGCTTGGATTTGGAACAGCCTTCAAACTTTGTAGAAAACCCACTTCAACTTCAAAAGGAGTTTCCAGGCAGCATGTTGCAGCTCTGTCCAGCTAAGTGACCGTAAAATCACGCCAGGCTGGGGCCTCTGTGGGACTCCTGGCCCCTGAGGGTCCAGGGACAG
>NW_006293784.1:156060-176706 GCF_000327345.1 Myotis davidii | reverse complement strand
GAGTACTTGGTTAAGTCTATAAAGATTTCATTTAACGCCTGGGCCAAGCTACATTATTTGCAAAGCCCCTAAGAAAATATAGCACCTTTATTCTGTCCTAGAGAACAGAAAATGAAAGCACAGACAGCAACTTTAAACATACAGACTAGTTTAATCAACAAGGCTACTGGAATCAAAAGCAACCAACCAAAAAAAACAACAACAACCAAACAAGAGTCAAGCTAAATTAATGCAGTGTTGTCCCTAAGCGAGGTATTAAAGACAGAAGGTAGAAACTGGCAAACCCGTTGTTAACTAGAACCGAAAACTAACCAGCAAGATTTTCCCGGGCAATCTTACAAACACTCTGCATGCCAGAGAAGGGAATAAGCCTGAACATACACAATAGCAGGATGAGTCACCAGCGGGACCTTGAACTGGCACAGAGGAACATTTCCCCAGAATAGCGATATTAATAACTTCAGTTATTACCTAGTGGTATTGAGTCTAGAAAACAGGCTCAGGGAAAGTGTTCTCAGAATTAAAACAAAGAAAAAGAAAAATCAAGGCCTAACAGATGAGATGAGCCATCTGCAGAGGTACCTCACCCTATGAAATATTTTGTGAAAGCGTATGCAGAGAAACTTAGGGAGACCTGACTCCAATGCTCCTGAATTAACCGTGTATGCTATGCCTCTGTGCCTTTACACATGTTCCTTCTGCCATTGCATCTTCTGTTGCTCTTTTCTCCCTTCTCTCCAGTCCATCAGGTAAAAATTTTACTTTCAAAATACAGGCGTCATCTTTTCTCAACCTGTGCCTGAAAACGGAATGAATCATTTCCTCATTCCTCCTACTTTTGTACTCTGTGCATATTATCTCTGCATCATCTACTACAGTGCCCAGCCCAACAGATATTTAACTCAGCTCATCAACTGAGTGGCGCAGGAGAGGAGACTTGGTCTCTTGTAGGAGGGGTGTATAAGAAACTGTGGGTGGGGGAGTGGTGGTTTGCATGATTGGCATATTGAATATTATGACAGAGAATCTACGTGAGCCATGAGATTTTTATGTTTATTAAAGGAGAACTCCAATTTTGTTTTTGTTTTGTTTTTTTTTAAATGTATTTTATTGATTTTTTACAGAGAGGAAGGGAGAGAGATAGAGAGTTAGAAACATCGATGAGAGAGAAACATCGATCAGCTGCCTCCTGCACATCTCCCACTGGGGATGTGCCCGCAACCCAGGTACATGCCCTTGACCGGAATCGAACCTGGGACCTTTCAGCCCGCTGGCCGACGCTCTATCCACTGAGCCAAACCGGTTTCGGCCCAATTTTGTTTTTTAAATATTTTTTTTTTTATTGATTGCAGAGAGAAAGGGAGAGGGAGGGAGGGAGAGAGACAAACATTAATGATGAGAGAGAATCATTGATTGGCTGCCTGCTGTACTCAAGCCCGCAACCTGGGTACGTGCCTTGACTGGGAATTGAACTGTGACCCCCTGGTTCATAGGTTGACGCTCAACCACTGAGCCATGCCAGCTGGGCTAGTTTGTTGTTTTAATGAGAAAGGATGGTTTAGTAGGGAGACAGATGTGTAAACAAAAATGTGCAAATTGTTACAAAAGTATATACAAGATTAATGAGTAGTATAAAGCAACAGTAGGATTAATTCTCCAGGTGGGGATCAGAAAAGCTTCACAGAGGAAATGATTGGTTGATCTGGGTCTTATGGACAAAGAAGTTCACTAAACAAACCGCCAAGGCAGAGGAACAACTTTACCAAAGCATGGAAATTATATAACATTATAAATATTACTCTGTGCTTACTCTACTCTCAGATACTGTTCTAAGAGTTTTTACAGGCATTAGCCCATCTAATATTGTTAACAATATTTAAAAGTGTATGCAGAGAAACCAAGATGGTGGCATAAGTAAACACTGGAAATTGCTGCCTCGCACAACCACTTCAAAAGTACAACTAAAAGACAAAACGGACATCGTCCAGAACCACAGGAAGGCTGGCTGAGTGGAAATTCTACAGCTAGAAGGAAAGAGAAAAAAAGCACACTGAGACTCAGAGGAGGTGCGGAAATAATCTGATGAACAAAAATCTGAGTGGAAATAAATGACATAGAAACGAAACAAAACGAAACAAAAATAAAAAAACAAAAACAAAAAAAAACGTAAAAAAAAAAAAAGAGGAACAACTGTAATAATCTGAACAATAAAGATTTAATTAAAAATAAAAGTGTATGCAATGTCACCAGTTAGGTACCACTGTTTGCAAGAGACCTAAAATAACAGTGGCTTCAACAGAGTAATTTTTAATTTTTTTCTTTCTCTACAAAACCTCAGGGTCCCAGACTCCTTTTAGCCAACTACTCTAGAAGCTAGTTGTGGCCTTCATCCTCATGGTTCAGGATGTTGGTTACATCTCATTACCCCAACATAATCTTATAACAATAAATAATTGTAAAATACTCTGGGAAATACAGTCTTTATTCTGGGCATCATTTCCCCACCTAAAATTTGGGGGTTCTATAACTATGAAAAAGGAGAACGGGATCATTTCTTTAGGCTGATGAATTAGGCATAGAGTGAAAGAATTGAAGAGTAATGGGCTATAAAATGGTATGATTTTAATTCTGACTACATGATCAAAAAAGCTAATGGGAAGTAAAATGCATAAAACCCAGGTAGCACTAAAGTGCAGAAGACATAATGTATAAGTAATCTCAAAGCTAGATAAGTGAGAGTTGGTTGCAGATCTGAGAGATGGATTTACTAATGGGCCAGTAATTTAATAGTAAATTGATTCATTTTGACATTGCTGATTGCAGTGGCAGAAGATTACATAAAATTAGCCAAAGGACAACAAAAATCATCGGACACATTTTTCAGTTTCTCCTTTTAATTTTTATCATTGTCTATCTTTCCTCTAAACAATATTCCAATAAAGATAGAATAGTTTGCATCTAATGCACACTGATTAAAGTAAAATAATGCAAGTTAATTATTACCTCACAAATATCTTATTTATTTGATTTGATGTTAAAATGAAAAATATATCTTTTAATTTTTTCCATATTTACATTTTTTGAAATATATTTTTATTGATTTCAGAAAGGGAGAGAGAAAAGGAAAGAAGGAAGGAAGGAAGGAAGGGAGGAAGGAAGGAAGGAAGGAAGGAAAGAAGGAAGAAGGAAGGAAGGAAGGAAGGAAGGAAAGAAGGAAGAAGGAAGGAAGGAAGGAAGGAAGGAAAGAAGGAAGAAGGAAGGAAGGAAGGAAGGAAGGACCAATGATGAGAGAAAATCATTGATCGGCTGCCTCCTGCATGCTCCCCACTGGGGATTGAGCCCGCAACCTGGGACCCGGGAATGTGCCCTGATCATGACCTCCTGGTTCATAGGTCAATGCTCAACCACTGAATCACACCGGCCGGGCAAAATGAGATATATTTTGAAGTAACATATACACATAACTGAAATCAAGTAGTACCTGCAGAACAACTATTCATCAACCCAACCTACTTTTTGTACCCTGCTCTGAACCCATGTGCTCCAGGGGAGCGTATGTTATCTTCAGCCCCACAGGCAGTGAATCATGATTGGGCCAGTTGGTAGTGATCGAATTTTTCTTGCTCATGACTATTTTAGGCAGAGGCACAAGCAAAGAAACAGTCCCTTTTCCATTGGACTTTGGTGAGTGTGAATATGATCACTGGCTGATTGCAGTTATCTTGTGAACTTGACGCTGACAAGATAAAGATTGGCAGAGCAGAAAACTGGCAAGAATTTGCATTCTTGTTAACAATCAAACCCTAGAACACTTCTGAACTTCTGTGAGGTAATATGTTCCTCATTTGGTTAATTTGAATTGAGCTGTTATTTGCAACCAAAGTATCCTGATATTCTACCACAAGGTTGTATTCTACCAAAAGGTCAAAGAACAATAAAAACAGCAGTCCCCCATCCTCCTCCTCTTCCGCCTTTCTATCTTCTGAGAGAGAGGTAGTGAGGGGGGAGGAGGACCACTTTTAATTCTTAGCTGTTTTTCTTAGATGCTTTTAAATAACATGCTTATATTGCTATGTTCTTGATTTATCCATAGAAAGAATGCTGACTTTATACTATGGAAGATGAAAATTACGCATCTGCACCTTTCCTTTCCCTGCTTGCAATATAGTTTTACAACTTTTGATAAAATACATACTGTGTTTACATTTCTTACACAATTCTTTACCCCTTGGAGTTAAAATTATTCCCCACCCCCTTTCCTTTGCATGTTTCTATTATTAGTTCTCAAATTCTCCAAGTTATACTATCCTATCAAAATAACTTTTTCTTATTGAAATTTTTGTCATGTCTTCTCTTTCTCTCCTCCCTCTCTCATCCTCTCTCCCTCTTTTATTTCTAAACCCACTTCCATTCCCTTCTTCCCCCATACCAGGCAACAACTCTATGGTGATTAATATGTATAATTGCACATTCTTGCAAAACAAACTTTTGTATATTTTAAATTTATATAAATGGCTTTCCCCACACATGCATTCTGTTTCTCACTGTTTTCATTGGGCACTGTTTTTTCATGATCAAGCCATATGGTTAAAATGGACCTCTGTGGCCCTAACCAGTTTGGCTCAGTGGCTAGAGCGCCAGCCTGCGGACTCAAGGGTCCCAGGTTCGATTCCGGTCAAGGGCATGTACCTTGGTTGCGGGCACATCCCCAGTAGAGGGTGTGCAGAAGGCAGCTGATCGGTGTTTCTCTCTCATCGATGTTTCTAACTCTCTATCCTTCTCCCCTTCCCCTCTGTAAAAAAACCAATAAAATATATATATTTTTAAAAAGTGGACCTCTGTGGTTTCTAAGGAACTACTGCAGAATACTGAATTGTGTACATCCACCACATTTTTACGTAACCTATCTCCCATGCATGGATATCCAGGTTATCTCCAACTCCATAACATTATAATGCTCAATAATGCCCTGCACATGCCTGGGGTTGCAGGTTTGATCCCAGTGTGGGGCTTGCAGGAGGCAATCAATCAATGCTTCTCTCACATCATTGATGTTTCTATCTCTCACTCTCCTTCTCTGAAATCAGTAATATATATATTTTTAAAAAGCTGTATAAGAAGTTTGAAGTTTTGTATGTCTGCAATTATTTAACTTCACACTTGAGGACACTTTGACCAGTCACAGAATTATAGATTGGAAAAGCAAATACCTCCCAAAACCCCAATCTCCAGTTCAGCCAATGAGTTTGATGAGCAATGAATACTCTGTGATAAAAATTTAGTCCAAATAAATTCAGTTCCTGAATTTGAGAGTAAGTAGGAAATGTTCACTTAGCAAGGGATGTTTCAAAATCTATAATAATAAAAACGTAATATGCTAATTAGACTGGATGTCCTTCCGGATGAAGCTGGGGCTGCGAGGGAAGCCCGGGTCCCGGGTGCCAGAGAGAAGCCGGTGCTGGCAGCCGGGGGAAGGAAGGCCTCCTCTTGCATGATTTTCGTGCATCGGGCCTCTACTTTATTATAATCTACTTGCTCAGGAGTTTGCAGAGGGTAGTAAGTTCAGGTAGCAGGAATTTGTCCTCAGAACTTTAAAGGCCTTGTCCATCATTGTCATCCTGATTTGCTAATAAAGTGTCTAACATTATTCTTGTTCCTAGGTGATTGTTTTTCCCCACTCTTTGGAAACTTTCAAGGTTTTCTCTTTATTTTTATAGTTCTGAAACTTCATAGTGCTATGCCTTGGTGTGGGTTTTTTCATTCATTACACTTACCACTCTGTTGGGCCTTTCAATCTGAAGAGTGAGGTTCTAGAATAGCCTCTGGTATTACTTCATTTTAATAATCCCTTCCCCTTTTAAAGCTTTTTGTTTTGATTTTGGGCATGTGCCCTGACCAGGAATCAGGGACCTCCTGGTTCATAGGTCGACCCTCAACCACCGAGCCAGCAACATTTGTACTTCTCATGACAATATTTCTAATGCAAAAAATAAAATATTCTAAAAATACTGTTGCAAATAATTTAATCTATAAAGATATTTTTATTTTTAATTAAGCATAGTAAGAGATAGCAAACCTTTACAGAAATTAACTTTATAATTAAGATTCTTTCAGCAGCAGCAAACAAAAATTCAGGTTTAAAATGATGAATGAAACACTATGGAAGAAAATTTTATCACAAAATATTAGGGTATTTTGAAATAAAAAGCCATTCTGCTGTCATACTTTTATTTTTGTAGATTCACTTTGAGTCTCAAAATGAATTTTACAAAATAATTTCCTTTTCATCAGTGAAATACCTGTCACTGTTAAACCTACAATATTTAAGTACAGATGCAAATATTTACTAAGCATTTTCATTAAATAGACGTCAAATCATTTTATTTTTATTTAGACTCATTAGAATATTTATTTTAAATACTCCAAGGTAACCTTTGTGTATTAGGCAAGTAGGAGCTACTCAAATGAAAAAAAGTCTCATTTGTTTTGTAAATAATAAAGATTTAAAATGTAAAAAATTGAGCTTAAAAAAACAGCCCAAACCACCTGTTTTTTTAAGTAACACCAGCCATCTACTTCTAAAAAGTTCTTATCAAAGCTATTTTTTAAAACCCAACATTTACTAACTCAACAGATGGGTTTTAGAAATGAGGAAAGTAATTTTACTTTCAATTCACTGATTACATAGTCAAATGGTGCCTTTAAAAAATAATTTTAGAATACGTGAAGATTGAATTAAACCATTCTCAACATTTTTCCAGGACTGTTTGCTAACTGGCTTGTTTTTACATATGAACTTTAAACATGTCTTCCTCAGGTAGTACACAAAAATAATTATTTGCAACTATAAAATCTAACAAGTAAACTCTCAATGTAATATCACTGCTTTTTCCTTCTCTGGTAAGAATCGTTACTGTGAGTTCGAACTCGCTGGTACACAGAGGATGCTATTTTCATGTTGTCTTTCTTTGTAAATTTCTTCTCTATTGCTCCTGGTTTCCAAAGTAACAACTGTGCATCTTCTCCTCCAGTCAGCAGAGAATCATCCTGCATATTCCAAAAGAAAGAGCGGACTGTAGCAGCATGCCCTCCCAGAAGGCTGGTCACATGGCTCAATCCTGATGTAGTACAGCTCATTAAGTGAATAACTCCTGTGTTTGTTCCTCCAACAATAAATAATTTGTCCATCTTTTCATGATATAGGCCACCAATCAAATAGTCCAAAACACCTCCTTTCAAATTCATTACTTCTCTGACATCCTGGATGTTCAAACATGTAATTGGTTCATCAGTATCCAGATGATTAAGATCCCACCAATAAAACCCTTCATCATGTGTCATGCAGTATATCTGTTTATAATCTTTCCCAGACCAACCAATATAGCTAACTGATGAAACTGAGTTACAAGTTGTAACCAGTGCATCTTCTTCATTATCAGCACTAATATCAAATACATTTACCAGGCCATCTGTGGAACCTGAGACTACCATGTTGGGATTGCTGGGATGGAAACATACTTGAGTGATATCATCACTATGTGTTTCTGAGTATGCACCAAGTGGGTCTTTAGTAGTAGACACATCTTGAGAATTAATTCTTGCATCCCAAAATACCAACAATGCATCATCATCAACTTTTTCTGTACCAGCACAAATGACATGATCATTACAGCTGATATCAAAACTGATAAATATATTGGAAGGATAACCCTTGAAAAGCTGCACAGGTTTGTCACTGGTTAATCGAGCATCCCAACATTTTATTGTGCTATCGGTACATGACGAATATACAATGTCACAAGAATTTGCAAATTTGACACCATTAAGATGTCCAGGATGTCCACTAAATTCTCGTACTATGTTTAACCTTTCTTTATCATATATTCTGATTAACCCATTAGAACATAAAACAGCAACCAAGCTCCCTTTTTCTGCTGGTACAGTCTTGGATGTGTCTATGCCAAGCAGATAAGTAGGCTCTTCAGTTCCTGAGGAACGTTTAACAATGTTCAGATTAGCAAATTGCTCTTCAATCTTCTCCATAGCAGGAGTGGCATCTAAGGGTAGTAAATATCTGTAATAAAAATATAAAAATTAAAATTAAATCCACAGCTTCTCTAAAATTGTTAATTAAATCAAGAACATTTCCTTCTGAAGGATGACATAAAACAGAAATAAAATCGATTTTAATATTGTAATCATTTCCCTACCATGATGTAACTAAAAATAAGTTACCTCCTTCTAATTCTCTCTTGAACACCAAATCTACTACTTTATGCCAGTAAGAGAGTTTACAAACATGTACATACACTGCTGAGTAATTGGTTTTTAGCTCAAACCCAACTATTGGTCCTATTCATATTCCTCAGCATTAGTCAGGATCTCTACTTTGGATTCATCTACACCTGGTCCCAGCTGCCTTATACAACTTTTGAACCTAAAATAAGTGTGTATGCAGAAAAATGGTCGCCCCAAAGAGATCTATACCTTAATCCCTGGAACCTGGAACTATGTTCGGTTACATGGCAAAAGGGAATTGAGCCTAGCCAGTGTGGCTCAGTGGCTGGGCGTCGACCCATGAACCAAGAGGTCATGGGTTCAATTCCTAGGCACATGGCCCAGGTTGTGGGCTCAATCCCCAGTAGGGGTCATGCAGGAAGCAGCCAACTGATGCTTCTCTCATTGATGTTTTTCTCTCTCTATTCCTTTCCCTTCCTCTCTCTCTAAAAATGAATAAAAACAGCTCTAGCTGATTTGGCTTAGTGGATATAGCATCGGCCCTCAGACTAAAGGGTCCTGGGTTTGATTCCAGTCAAGGAGATATACCTCAGTTGAAGCCTCAATTGGGAATCAATCAATCAATCAATCAATCAATGTGTCTCTCTCACATTGATGTTTCTCTCTGTCCCTCCTCCTCCCTTCCCCTCTCACTAGGAAACAATGGAAAAATATCCTCAGATGAGGATTAATAACAACAAAATCAATAAAAATATATTTTTTTTTAAAAAAGGGGAAATTGAGGTTGCAGATGGAATTAAGGTTACTAATTGGTCGACTTTAAACGGGAGAGATTAGCTCTGGCCAGGGTGGCCCAGTTGGTAGGGCTTCGTCCTGTGCACCATGACGTTGCAGTTAAGATTCTGGTCAGGGCACATGCCTGGGTTACGTGCTTGATCCCCAGGAGAGGGTGTGCAGGAAGCAGCTGATTAATGTTTCTCCCTGTCTCTCTCCCTTCCCCTCTGTCTCTAAAACTCAATTTAAAAAAAATCTCCCTTTAAAAAAATAAATAAAAGGGGGAGATTATACTGGATTATCTTGGTGGGCCCAATGTAAGCAATCACCAGTATCCTTTTAAATCCATGGAGCAGAAGATAGAGTCAGAGGGAGATGTTACTATGGGAGAAAGGCACAGAGAGAGACATTGCAAAGGAGGTCAATTAGTGGGTAAATGTTGCCAAAACCGGTTTGAGTGGATAGAGCGTCGGCCTGTGGACTGACAGGTCCCGGGTTCAATTCCGGTCAAGGGCATGTACCTGGGTTACAGGCACATCCCCGGTAGGAGATGTGCAGGAGGCAGCTGGTCGATGTTTCTCTCTCATCGATGTTTCTGACTCTCTGTCTCTCTCCCTTCCTCTCTGTAAAAAATCAATAAAATATATTTAAAAAAAAAATAAGTGGGTAAATGTTAATATGAGATTATTTTTTTAAAACCCACAATTCTTTGCTACTGCTTCCATCTGATCTCTACATATGGAAAATCAGACTAATGAGAATTTTAAACAATAAGATAGTTTAATGTGGCCTTTAAGCTAATAGTAACTTATAGGACCATGCCTATGAACTGTTATACTCAAGCAGGACAGTAGTACTAGACTCCTTCCCTTCATTTTGTTGCCTGGAAAGTGTTTCACATTGAAACAGTCCTGCAAGACTTTAATTCAAAGGATTCTGGTGACTGATGAGGCAGGACCCCAGACAGAATGGCACAGCAAACTAGCACTTCAGGACTGTAGCAATGGTAACAATCACAATGGATGTCCACGTGACACACTGCTTAAATGAAGTACAGAAAGAGAGAAAAAGAAATAAACAAACAAGATGTCAGAGGTAAGGAGGGTATGTCCCCCAATACTCAAACTATAGAGCTTATATTCTTCCACAGATACATTTTAATCTCTTATGGGGAAACACGAAAACTTCTAGCCTATGTTTAAACGCATTAGTATGCAAGTGAGTAATATCTGAACTAAAATTTCCAAGGCCATATAGTTAATGCTTAATTTTACATACTAGTGAATCATTCAAAAATGATGAATACACTTTTACTTCTATGTATAGCCCTCATCTGAGTTTTACTTGCATGATCCACTTCCCAGTGTGCAAGAGAAGCCATAGGCTGTCTTTTCTTCTCACTACACTCTCACGGGGTAACCTCATTCATATTCATGTTTTCAAGTGCCACCTATATGCCAATGATCTCATCTCTCTATTTAAAAATCCTGTTTACAAATCTCTACTAGACATTCATTTCTCCTTGAACATGTCCCCCTACACCACAAAATAAACTCATTACTTATGCTCCCCCTCCCCCCAAGCCTTCCCTTAACAAAGCAAATAAAAAAGTAAACTTCTCAATTTTTTCCATTTTGGTAACTTTCCAAATCCTACTTATAGCTAAAGGTTGCTTAGAGAAGTATTAGGTTAAATCTGTGTCTGTGGGTCAAGAAAATATTGACAACTTCTTATGGTTCAACCTGACAAAAACATATGCAGAGAGCAAATAAGAGTAACCATAATTTTTATCTTACTTTTTCTTTGTTAGATGTATTACGAAAAGCTTAGTTAGCATTCTAGATCTCAACAGGTTAGTGAGAGATGAGGACATGGGGAACGCCTTTCTTCTGTCCACACACACACACACACAGGCACACACGCACACACACACACACAGTAAAAAGGATACAAAAAGATGTGGACAGAAAAGAGTACTAATGCTGAGTAGAAGAGGAGAAAAGAAGAGAAATGAAGATAATCTAAAAGAGAATGAATAAAAAAGAAAGGGGAATTACTGCCACTACCTCCTTAATTATATGTGGGTGAAACACTGCAGTTCTTACTGCCCCAACACTGAGTTCAGACAATGAGGCCCAGATAAAGGAAGTTTAGTAAAGAATAAAGCTATGATAGTTTGCTCGGTTAAAAGGAATTTTTCTTCATGAAAATAAATTCCTTGTCCTTGAAGTAGAGAATGTAGCAAGCAATCATAACCAATTTAAATATGAACCCAATTGTTCTGAGAATGGAGGCAGAAAAATTCTCTCATCCTGACCCACCTAGTGCAGATCAGGACATAGCAGAACCTCAAGCAGTGCCCTGGCACTGAGCCACGACGGCTGCTGTGGTTCTTACTGGGATACACAATTCCCATGTCTGAATATAATGCAGATGTGAGATGTTAGAAAGACACCCTAAAACAAACACCTTAGGATAACCTTCAAGAGGGTGAGGATATTCCTGGTGAACCGCCATCTTGTAATACACTAGATAGAAATTACTAACCTTTTATCTGAATAACTGTCCTTATATAATTAAAAGTTGATTACCTAATAGCAAGTTCCTAAACATAATTATGAATTCCTCTTGTGGCTTTGGCTTTAAAAACATTTGTTATTTTTTATCAATCAAAATGTTATTTTACTTCCTATTAAAATAAACCCAGTAAAATATTCTTTCTGAATATAAAGTACATCCTAAACACATCTAGCTGCAACTAAGTATTGCTCTTATTGCTGAACTGGCTAAGTTTGAATATGAAGTCTGAAGGACAAACTAGCTTAAATAATTCCATAATGAATAAGGAAGTAGCTTTTCCCCCACATAAATAAGGGACAAAAAAGCATTAAAAGAAAATAACATACACTTTACACCTATTTAGAAACTACTGATTACAAAAGGCACAATAATAAAAGTCTCCTACATATTATTTTATAAAATCAGAAATGAGCAGTATTCTTAGAAATAGGTATATTTCTACTTTTCAGGCATAAAGGTTCACCATACTTGAAAGAGTTGACAGCATAAGCATCATACACAATTATATTTTTAAACTACTGAGATAATTTATTAGACTTGGGCCAAAAAACCTAATTACCCACAGCTAAAACTTAATATTGCCCATTGACCATAAGAAACTAGCTATGATGATTGTGAAAGGCAGAGGTCCAGCAAATGTCACAAATGTAGGAGATAGTTAATGGGAAAAGACATTCAGGGATGGGCTCTAATAACTTCACAATCCGCACTTATAACTCAACTATAATAATGCTACCATGTCTATCAGACTGGGCTAGGATAATTGAGCCTCACAGAGAAGAAAATAACCATAATTGGAGTTCAACAAATGCTAGGCTATATGCTAGAAACTTATTTAATATTTTTATCCTAATCATTTAACCCTATGAGATAGGTATTGTTATCCCCATCTTAGAGAAGAAATTGCAGTTCAGAGAAACGGGGTAACTTGCAGTGATCTCATAACTACTAATGGGAGGACACAGGGGAATCTGGTTTGAAACCCAAGCTGTAACTTCAAAACCTGTGAAGCTGTGTCCATTCCAATACCATGCTATTGCTCTTCTATGTAAGTACTAAAGTATTAGTGTCAACTTTAATTAAGGTATATCCATATTAGGCTTTGAGAGGAAGAATTATATGTTAATTCTACATATAAGCAGAGAAGAAATTGAGCAGGATGATTGGAAAAACACCAAACTAGAAAAATGTTGCCATAAGCAACCATCACTCTATTTTCTTGTGCCCCATTTAGCTTTCTTTTAAACTTTTTATTATGGAATTTGTATGAAGCAGAGAATAGTAAAAGAAACCCCCATGCTTCCATCATCCTGTTTGAAGAATTATATTCCACAAGACAGGAAGTCAATTATACATCCCATTAAAAAAATTTTTTATTGATTTCAGAGAGGATGGGAGAGAGGGGTGGGGGATGGAAACATCAATGATCGGTTGCCTCCTGCACATCCCCTACTGGGAATCGAGCCTGAAACCTGGGCATGTGCCCTTGACCAGAATCGAACTCAGGACCCTTCAGTCCGTAGGCCGACGCTCTATCCACTGAGCCAAACCAGCTAAGGCTACATCACATTTTTTTTTGAAGGGCAATTAAGAAACTCCAGTGGACAGTGTGATGAAACCCCTCCGATTCACTCCCCTCTCCCGACTCTTTGTGTCATTGACAAAATTTTAGGACTTTGACCCCAGTTCCCAGGGCAGATCCTGATTAGCCAAAACCAATCACAGTAATTCCATCTCTTGTAACCAGTAATTTGGTTTAGAAACCTTGCATTTTTGCTAATCCATGTATGTATTCCCTTCCCAACTACAATTTGTTCAGATGTAGAACATTAATTCTAAAGTGGACCCAATCCAACTGATGGAAAGAACCTTTATCCCATGGTTATGAGATTCCACATTTTCTGACTATTTAAGTCATTTTGCAGCACAGTTTTTGTTAATGCAACCAGAATCACCCTAACTAATTAGGGATAATCAATAAAGTCCTTGCGTATATAATCAAGTACTGACTTAATATAGAGGCTCCTACAAAGAAAAATTTAGAGAGCATACTTTAAAAAGCCAAATTTCATTCACATTAAAGAAGGACTTTAATCTTTTGTTTCCTTTAGAACTTATATCCTCTCCTCCCCACTTTTTTTAGTTGTTTTTGTTCCAAAATAAAAGAAAAATGACACACAAAGGAATTTTCAGAAGAGTATAAAAATCTATGCTCAGTAATAATTGTAGAATTTCCTGATTCTAAAGACATCAACAAAATTAAAAAAAAACAACAAACCACTGAAATGATACAATATTTTAAAACTTAATCTGAAACTCAATCTATTAAGTTTCTGGATATTTTAAAAATGCATTTATAGCCCTAACCGGTTTGGCTCAGTGGATAGAGCATCAGCCTGCAGAGTGAAGGGTCCCAGGTTCAATTCCGGTCAAGGGCAATTAAAATATCTTTAAAAAATAAAAAGGGCACTAGGTTTAAGAAACACCCCAATTTCAATTCCTTGTTCTACCACAAACTAACAAAGTCATCATTGTACAAATTGCCTAACCTCTCTAAGCCTGTTTTCTCATCTTTAAAGTGGGAATAAAAATTAACACAATATGAGTGCTTATTAAGACAAAATACTATGTGCAATGTGCTAAATGCTGATGATGAGGGTGAAAAACATATTTGCTCTCAAGAAGATGGGAGTTAGACCAGTAAACAATTATAGGGTGACAGACACAAGGACAGAGGTAATCAGAGTATGATACAGGAATATAGAACAGAATTATGTAGAGGGCACAATTCTTTTTTTTTTTAATATATTTTATTGATTTTTTACAGAGAGGAAGGGAGAGGGATAGAGAGTTAGAAACATTGATGAGAGAGAAACATCGATCAGCTGCCTCCTGCACACTCCCTACTGGGGATGTGCCTGCAACCAAGGTACATGCCCTAGACCGGAATCGAACCTGGGACCCTTCAGTCCGCAGGCTGACGCTCTATCCACTGAGCCAAACCGGTTAGGGCGAGGGCACAATTCTTGGCATAAAGAAAATAAGCAACAAATATTAACTTCCTTTCTAACTGTTTTCATTCAATTTGCCTTTATTTTATTTAATTTCATATTCCTATTCTTAAAACTACAAATTCTTGCCTGGCCGGTGTGGCTTAATGGTTGAGCATCGACCTATGAACAAGGAGGTCACGGTTCGTTTCCCAGTCAGGGCACATGCCCGGGTTGCGGATAGATCCCCAGTGTGAGGTGTGCGGGAGGCAGCTGATCGATGATTCTCCTTCATCATTGATGTTTCTATCTCTCTCTCCCACTCCCTTCCTCTCTGAAATCAATAAAAATATATTTAAAAAATTAGGGGTAGACTAAGTTACCGGTATAAGAAGCATATTTCATATTTTTCAAAAAAGGGGAGTAGGGTGTATAACAGAACACCTAGAAGCTGTAGCTACTGTCTAATGCAGCCGTGGGCAAACTATGGCCCACGGGCCAGATCAGGCCCGTTTGAAATGAATAAAACTAAAAAAAAAAAAAAAAAAAAAAAAAGACCGTACCCTTTTATGTAATGATGTTTACTTTGAATTTATATAAGTTTACACAACACTCCATCCATGCTTTTGTTCCGGCCCTCTGGTCCAGTTTAAGAACCCATTGTGGCCCTCGAGTCAAAAAGTTTGCTCACCCCTGGTCTAATGCCATGTGCTAGTAGCAAAGTTAGGGGCAAATTTGAAAAATCTAATGGTAGCCAGAAAAGCTCCATACTGAATATTAAAGAAGCTTATTAGTTATCAAGCATATCTAAAGTCAGCTTATCGGAAGCAAAACTGCATGGGTAAAACTTAGGAATCTGGTTATCAGTATTTCAGGGGAGAGTGAAATAGGAACAGTCACTCACATGCATTGCCAGGATGTCCTAAGAGAAGCACCACCTTGGGAATAAAAGCATGTACCAGCTTAACTTCAACAAAACATGTCTCAGAAAACTTCTGTATCAAAAAATTCAGAGAAATTTGTGTGTGTTTTAAACTAACCAGAATTGGCTTTAAAACAATTTGCAAAGAAAAAAACCCCACTTGTTTTTAATTTGGGGGAAAGTGCTGAATATTTAGTGGAAGGTATGCTAACCTGACATCTGCTACAACTTCAATGTAATTTTAAATATCATATTCATTAATGACTGAGTCTTAATGTGTTTGTAAATTAATCCTGTTTAGTGAGTCTGAATATGCTCTTCTTATTCACATGAATGTTCAAGAAATTGGTTGCAGCAACATATGGTATCTCATACATTAAATACACTAAAATTCTTACAAAAAGCACAGTTTTCAAAGTGCAGGAATCTGTTACCAAGGAAAATGGGGGTGGGGGTTTGGAGGGAATGACACACACCTTTTTATATGGTATGAGATTATCTTCCATGCAAAACTCACCTTTTATTTATTTTTACAGGCCGACGCTCTATCCACTGAGCCAAACCGGTTTCGGCTATTTTTATTTTTAAATATGTATTTTTATTGAATTCAAAGAGAAAGGGAGTGGGAGAGAGAGAAACATCAAAGAGAGAGAATCATTGGTTGGCTGCTTCCTACATGCCCCCTACTGGGGTTCAAACCTGAAACCCGGGCAAGTGCCCTGACCAGGAATCGAACCGTAACCTCCAGGTTCATAGGTTGACGCTCAACCACTGAGCCACGCTGACTGGACAAAAACTCACCCTTTAAATTAAGTCTATGAATACCCAGCTTCTTTCAACAAGAATAATGATCTGCCTTTGCCTTTCCATAACAACCAGCTGGTTAAGCAAACACAGAGAAACCACCCTTCCCCAGTCACCAGATGCTTAATTTCAAAGTCAGTAACAATGTGGAATAATCCAATTCTTGAATTGGTAATGTTTACTACTAATTCTTTTTCTAATTCTTAGTAAACGCTTTTGAAAATTGCTAAGCAAATGCTCTCTTTAATAACTACAAAAAGAAAAGGTGTGGGAGATAAAAAGAACCATGACCTGCCCTAGCCAGATTGGCTCAGTGGATAGAGCATCAGCCTGAGAAGGGTCACAGGTTTGATTCTGGTCAAGTATGTAGAGAGTACAATTCTTGGCATAAAGAAAATAAGCAACAAATATTAACTTCCTTTCTAACTCAGTTGTAGGCTCCTCCTTACTCAGGGCCCTGGTCAGGGCACACGCAGAAGGCAACCAATCGATGTGTTTCTCTCACATTGATATTTCTCTGTCTTTCCCTCTCCCTCTGAAAATCAAGGGAAAAATATCCTCTGGTGAGGATTAAAATAACAAACAAAGAGAACCATGGCCTATAACAGAATGATGTAGCATTATGAAAAAAAAGATCCCTTGAATACTGTGTTATAGTTAGAAATTGATAAGTAACGTCAACATTAAATCTACTCAAAATTCCTAAAGATGTACCTTATTCAATAATTCAACAACAAGTTTCAAAGGGCTGATGTAAGAGGCCTAAAACACACTAGATTGAGCAAACAACAAAAGCAAAATCCCTGCCCTCAAGGAGGGCAGTGGGGAGACAGATAATGAAAATAGTCAGTTATTCGTGCTATAAAAATAATACAGGGTAAGGCAAGAAAAATAAAGCTAGAAAGGATTTTTAGATTTGATCATTAAAGGAAAACCTCTCCCCTGAGGTGACATTTGAGCTGAGACCAGAATGAAAAGAGGGAGCAAGGTATTGGCCTCTTGAGGGCCAAGAGCTCCCTGGCAAAGAGAAACAGCAAGTTAAGTCAGAGAAAGAAAGTGGTGTAGGAAATAAAGTAGCTGGAGGCAGATAAGAGCTTTGTGGGCCATGATAAGAACTTTAAATTTCTTTCTCAAGTGAGAAAGAAAGCCACTGCAGGTTGAGAGCAAGTGAGAACTCTTTAATAAAGATATTCCTCTGGCTGCTGCCTGCAGAACAGACCTTAGTACAAGAGTGAAATAGTGAGAAGAGGTTTGTGCAAAGTTCTAGGCAAGAGATATGAGAGTGGGAAGAAGCTGATGGATTCAGGCCACAGCTCTGAAAGAGAAATAAACTGAATTTTCTGATTAGACTGCAAGTGGGTTATAAGAAAAGTTGTCAATAGTGATCCTTAAGTTTCTGGCCTGAGGAATAAGGCAAATATACCGTTGGCATGTTACTTTTAGGATATTTACAAGCTTTTAAGATAAATGCAAGATGATTAATTAGATAGACAATCATCCAATTGTTTAAAAAGTCTTTGATAAACTGTGTTATGTTAATAATACACTGAACTTCTATACAGCAATAAAACATACTACTGGTATGTTGCATTCATCCATGCAACAATATGGATGAATCTTAGAACTGTTTAGTGACAGAAGCCTGAAACAAAAGAGTACTATATGATTTCATTTATACGAAGTTGAAGAATAGGCAAAATAAATATATAATGATAGAAATAAGAACAGTGGTTATCTTTTTTTTGGGGGGGGCGGGGTGTGGACTGGGAAAGAGAACTGTGGGTGGTGATTATGCACAGATATCTACATTTCCAAAAAAAACCCAAACCATCATGGAGGAGAACGAGGCCTTGCCTTAGTATGATTCTCACACTGTGTAAAAAGCATCAACAGTTTACTATTGGAAGAGGAAGAGCAGGACGAGAACGCCTCTAGTTGGCACAGAGAAGTAGGGCCTGCTAAAAGTTGACAGTGGAAGACAAACAATGAGGAAAACCCTTCAACATCCCAGGCCCAATATAAGCACAAGATATTGATAGCCCACTGCTGAAGAATTTCAAGTCTGTAGTGTACAGAAGGTAACTATAGCAACAACAAAACCAAAGTCAGCTCCCTTAGCGATTAGACTGTTCAATATCCAACACCAACAGTCTGACAGAAGCAGAGGTGGCCATTTCCAAGGATAAATGTTATTTACATCAGTCCCTACTATTATTCTACACATGATATCCAGAATTCAATTTTAAAAAAGAAACACACACACAAGCAAGAAAAACACAACAAACTGTCAAAATGAGTCAATGAACAGAACAGACCCAGAGATAACTGAGATGGACTTCAAAATAACTATAAATTGGCTAAGCCAAAACAAAAATTAAGCTAAAACAAAACAACAAATGTTAGCAAGAATGTAAAGAAATTGGAACTGTATACAATGCTGGTGGTAATATAAAATGTAGCAGCCCCTGTGAGAAACAGTTTGGCAGTTTCTCATAAAGTTAAACATACACATGCAAAAATCTGTACACTAATGTTCAGAACAGCATTACTCATAACAGCAAAAAAGTTTAAACAAGTCAAAAGTACTTTAATAAATGGATAAACAATATATGGTAGAGAGGCAGATAAGGGACTATAATTTGCCATAAAAGTTGAAGGCAGGGGTGGGGCAATAACTGTAATGTCAACAAAAGAAAAATTTAAAAAAAGGAAATGAAGTACTACAACATGGATGAAACTTGAAAACACTTTGTGTGAAAGCCACCACCCATGTGAACCCTTGGCAGACAATCACCTACAGCACTTGAAGTATCCATTGTAGGGTAGCCCAATGCAATCTTGAACAAGGAATCAGATGTCACTTCATTTTCATCATGCTGATTTTAAAAAAATATTTTTATTTATTTTAGAAAGAGAAAAGGAGAGACAGAAACATCGACGTTGACCCATCAGCTGCCTCCTACACGCCCCCTGCTGGGGATCAAGCCCCAAACCTGGGCATGTACACTGACCTGGAATCGAATGTCACTCAACCAGAGCCACACCAGCTGGGAATCATGATGATTTTTAACTTAAACTAAAACTTAAAATATATGAAAGGAGGCAGCAGTTCAGAAGTGAAGAGGATATTAAATTAACACAATTTTTAGTGGAGGTTCCCATGGTGACAGTTTTTTTCCCCCGAGAAAACCTTCACCTGCTTTATTTTTAGTAATACATTTCTGTGGACAAAAAAAAAAAAAATCCTTAAAAAATAATTGAGTGTTTAAGGCAAAAATAGTAATCACATATTGAGGGGTTATTAAAAGTAAAATATATGACAGAAATAGAAGATGGGAGGGAGGAAATAGAAAATGTTGCAAGGTTCTTACAACATAAATGGCATCATCTTATTTGAAGGTAGACTTTGACAAGTTCAAGTATATTGTAACCTACGCGAACCACAAAATGTGTTTTTTTTTTAATTCTCACCTGAGAATATGCTTTATTGATTTGAGAGAGAGAGGAGGGAGATAGAGAAACATCGATGTGAGAAACACCAATCAGTTGGAGACAGAACCCACAACCTAGGGTTTTTACTTTAGGACTGCTTTTTAGATGAGGAAATTAAGGATTAGAAAAATAGGTATTTTCTGGTGAACTACCTATTTAGAAAATGGGTATATAACCAGACTGCTTGGGTTAAACTCCTGGCTTTGATAGCTATGTTTCAGCTTTCTATTATTTTTTTAAAATATATTTTTGATTTGCATTTGCTGTTTTTGTTTTGTTAATCCTCACCCAAGGATATTTTCCACTAATTTTGTTTTTAGAGAAAGTGGAGGGGGAGAGACAGTCAATATCAATGTGACAGAGACACATCAATTGGTTGCCTTTCTCACACACCCTGACCAGGGCGGGGATGGAGCCTGCAACCGAGGTACGTACGTGCCTTGACTAGAATTGAACCCGGGATCCTTTGGTCCACTAAGCCAAACCAGCTAGGGAATATTTTCACTGATTTTTAGAGAGAGAGACATTGATGAGAGATGAGGTCCTTGGTTGATTACCTCCCACCTACCCACATTCCCCAGCCTTCCCTCCGACATTCAGCACTCTGTTCCATGCTTCCACATCTCTGTATCCATTCTGTTCATCAGTTTATTTTTACTTAGAGAAACACTGATCAGCTGCCTCCTACATGTCCCCTGCTAGGAATAGAGCCTGCAACCCAGGCATGTGCTCTGACCAGAATAGAATGGAACCAGAGAACTCTTGGTGCATGGGTCGAAGCTCAATCACTGAGTCCAATTGGCCAGGCTCAGCTTCTCATTCTTTCTTCTTTTTTAAAATAATTCT
>NW_006293784.1:153580-154998 GCF_000327345.1 Myotis davidii | reverse complement strand
GGCAATAAATATTAATATTTCAAGAAAAAAAAGATTTTAAATATATTACCCAAACTGTACTAACATAGTATAATATCACAAAAGTTATAGGAAATATTAAGAATCTGCAAATAACAGGGTGAAGAGACTGCCTTGACTCCATTGTATGCTCTTGCCTCCTTTGTCAAATATTAATTGAGCATAATGAATGGCTTGGGTTGATTTCTGGGGTCTCTGTTCTGTTCCATTGATCTATATTCCTATTCTTGTGCCAGTAACAGGCTGTTCTGATTACGGTGTCTTTGTAGTTTAACTTGAAATCTGGTATTGTAATTCCTCCAACTTTATTTTTCTTTCTCAAGATTGCTGCCGTTATTTGGGGTCTTTTTTATGCCATATAAATTTTGGAGTATTTGTTCTAGACCTGTGAAATAGGCTGTTGGTATTTTAATAGGGATTGCATTGAATCTGTAGATTGCCTTGGGTAGTATGGACATTTTAATGATGTTGATTCTAATTCTACCAACCCATCAGCTTCCCATTCTTAAAGCAGGAGATAACAGTTCCAACCTCACACGGTTGTTATAATGAATAAATTGGTTACTACATGTTAAATGCTCAGAATGATCACACACACACACACACACACACACACACACACACACACAGACAAGTGTCAGCACAGAGAATTTCAAAGAAATACGTTAGCATCCTACACAATAAAAGCCTAATATGCTAAGTATCCAACGATCGACCAGTCGCTATGACACGCGCTGACCACCAGGGGCAGACACTCTGACTGGTAGGTTAATTTGCTGCTGGGGTCTGGCCGATCGGGACTGGGTAAGATGAGCTGGACATGCCCTAGAGTCCTCCCATGGTCCCTCCCTGACCCTGATCATGCACCTGTGGTGTCCCTTAGCTTGGCCTGTGCCCTCTCACAATCTGGGACCCCTCAGAGGATGTCAGAGAGCTGGTTTCATCCCGATCCCCGCAGGCCAGGCAGAGGGACCCCACCAGTGCACAAATCCATGCACCAGGCCTCTAGTCAAATAATAAACTTGTAGAATAAACTATTAGGTATAAAATCTAATGTATATCTATAATACACCTATATACCCCATACTGTTAACTGTAAGAGAGAAATATATAAACACTAAATGCCTGGTGCATGCAATTCATGCATTTGGGGGGCGGGGGTCCCCTCTGCCCAATCTGCGCCTTCTCGCAGTCCGGGAGCCCTTGGGGGCAGTCGGACATCCTTAGCGCTGCCATGGAGGCGGGAGAGGCTCCCCACCACCGCTGCTATGCTCTCTAGCCATGAGCCCAACTTCTGGCTGAGCGGCACTCCCCCTGTGGGAGCACACTGACCACCAGGGGGCAGCTCCTGTGTTGAGCTTCTGCCCCCTGGTCGTCCGTGAGCATCACAGTGACTGGTT
>NW_006293784.1:129431-153467 GCF_000327345.1 Myotis davidii | reverse complement strand
GCCACCCCGAGTCGCACACACAGCAGGGCTGATCTGAGGGTTGGGGCGCCGCCCAGGGTTGGGTCACACACGGGACGCCTGGGCGGGGGCCAGGCGGGCCAGTCAATCGCTGCTGCCCCACCCAGCCGCCCCAAGTCGGGTCACACACGGGATGCCCGATGGAGGCCGGGCAGGCTGGTCGATTGCTGCTGCACTGCCCAGCTACCCCGGGTCACTGATAGCAGGCCCGAATGGCGGCAGGGCAAATGGCGGCGGAGCAGGCGGGATGGCGCTGTCCCACCCCACCACCCTGGGTCACAAATAGCAGGCCCAGATGGCGGTAGGGCAGGGGAGATAGCGCTGTCCTGCCCTGCCTGCAGCATGCAAATTAGCCGCCATCTTTGTTGGTGGTTAATTTGCATATCACACTGATTAGCCAATGGGGGCGAAGGTACGGTCAATTACCATGTTTGTCTATTATTAGATAGGAGGATTATATTGTCACCAAATAGAAAGATGCTTTAACATATAACCAGAGACTGAAATAAGATTAAGGACAAAATAAGGCTTCCTGACAATGGACAGCTTATAAAAATGTCAACATATCTCTTATATAATAAGGCAATATTTTATATTTTTTAATTTGATAGTTGGACACTTTCTTATACATTTTGAAGTAGATTTACTACTTAATACTCCAAATTAGGTGAATATCCAAAAGGGATATGCTAAAATAGAAATCAAAACAGTGCGAAAACCCTTAAACATAAATTTTTGTAGTTTTATACTCATGTAAAGATACAGTAGGACATACCAGCTTTTAACCACTTTGTGCCATTTCGTGGGAAGATCTGAATCTAGTTAAGTTCTAAACTCATTTCCTCTCTTCTGAACACAGTGAAAGATCCTGACATCACAGAAATAACCAAGAAAAGTCATAATTTTTAAACCATCCAGCAAAATATATTAAGAAAAAATTTTTTCACATTTATTTTATAGAGCTGCTATAAAGGATAAAAAGAACTAGAAATAACATACTGTTGATTGTAACTTTAACATATGAAAATGCTTAGCTTAGACTTAAGCTGCCTAGCCCTTGGCATTGATTACTACTGCCATCTAGCAACAGGTCCAAAAATTAGAGAACACAAAAAAATCATCCAAGACTACAAAGTCTCTGAACAGAAAGATGCTTTAATTTAGTAATTATTAAGGATTCTGCTAGTCACCATAAGTTAGATTAAATTACATTTTGCTTAGTTGTTCTTTTTATTTTTTTCTCTATGTGAACGCATAGATTTTACCAACTCTGATCTTCCTCCAAAATTCCAATTCCATATTTCCCTAGATCCCTACCTTTGAACATGCTGCCAAATCTTCAAATTTAATATATCCAAAATATAACTCAAAAACCTGTACTCTTTATCTCTTTTAACTACACAATATTCTCAGTCATCTAGGCTCAAAATCTCAGAATCATCTATTATTAAAGGGAGGCAAAACACATGATTCCATTAAGCTAATAAATTCCACCTTGAAAATCACCCTTCACATCTCTCTCCTGTTTGCTCTGCCATTATTCTCTGGTTTCTCATCACCTCTCATCTGCAACTATAGTAGCCTCCTACATGTCTGACATAGAGCAAAACAGGAAACACTTAATCTAAAATCTGATTCCTAGACAATGATGGGAAGTATATGAGAAAGTCTTACTTCCCACAGGAAAATTATCATATAAAAAAGTTTTGTCCTTAGAAACTACCTTCATGTTGTAAAAAATGTTAACATTCCCATAACATTAAATGGAAAACAAAAGCAAATATATGATTTCACAGTTCTTAAATATGAACAGTTCTTAAAAAAATGCTTAATTTTTATAAAGTATATACATTCTTTTGTTTTTTCTGCACATACTGCATATATTTGAACATGTGAATTACACATTATTTTATTACACATTATTTTATCGCAAACCCAGACTTTTAAATATATTTTTTGTAATTTTTAAAAAGATTCTGTATTGGTTTTTAGAGAGAGGAAGGGAGAAGAAAAGAGAAATATTGATGTGAGAGTGATTAAATACCCATCAGCTGCCTCTTACATACCTCCTACCGGGGATCGGGCTTACATTCGGGCATTTGCCCTGATTAGGAATCCAAGTGACTACCTTTGGTGCAGGGGACACCACGCAATCGGGTCACACCAGCCAGGGCCAGACTTTTCAATATATTTCCCCGAACAGAAGTACAAAAAGGATTGCTATTCTCTCCAAGAATTCTACATCATTTTCTTGAGTTATCTAGATCCAACCAATGCTTCAAGTTCTGGCTCAAATGCTACTAGCACTATAAGATTTTTCTTAACCCAGCCTAAAGTAGTTTCTACTTCCCTTGAATGTCAAAATATTGTCTGTTATTTATACACCAATAATAATATACTAAATGTATTGAAGTATTTTTGTCTAGTTATGTTTTACATACTTATATTTGTTTATCCCCACTGTAGAGTATAAACTTCAGAAGTCATGTTCTCCAGTTCTCTACAACCAATCTATTACTGGCCTACCTTATGAAATCCTACTTCCTGTAAGGAGTATAAACATACAAACACACACAAAACAAAATCAACAGAGGAAGACAAAAAGACAAAGATAAGGAACTACACATATATGTAAAATAATGTCAAAGACAGAACACACACACACACACACGCACCAAGCCTTAGAAGCAAAAGTTCCTTTTCTGCTGTTTCATAAACACCTGCTGGTTTAAATGTAATTTAATAGCTAGCCCTATATATCCAAATTCTGTAATTAATAATATGTTCAAAACAGTCTTCCTACAGAATATACTTTGTAGGATCAAATTATCTAAAATTTCTTGCAAATGCAGTTAATACTATGTGCCTTATATGATATAAACCATGTTTTTGATGCTAAAAAAAGATACATCCACATTTTAATCATTTAAGATTTTAAAAAATAACCCAATGATTCATAAATTGTATTCATTTTTAGAATGGCTCAGGGGATGTGTGTGATTCTCAACCTCCTTTCTTAGTTCCTAAAAAAAACCTTCACTTTATTTTTATAATCTCAGAGAAAAGGGGGGGAAAGTATGGAGAAAATAAATTAGCTTCATAAAAATAATTCAGTGTTACATTAAATGCAAATTAATGATAGGCTAATAAGATCACAACTTAGAAAAAAAACAACTAACCACTATAAAAATTTAGCTTCAATATTTATTCTTTTCTTGGAAAGAGATGCCTGAAATGCATATTAACAACTTTAGGTCTGAGTGATAGGGGGTCTAAAGGAAGGATTCATGAAGAAAGGGAAAGGCAGCCCAGCCAGTGTAGCTCAGTGGTTGAGCATCAAGCTATGAACCTGAAGGTCACAGTTTGATTCCTGGTCAAGGCACACGCCCGGGTTGTGGGCTCGATCCCCAGTGTGGGGTATGCAGGAGGCAGCCGATCAATGATTCTCTCTCATTATTGATGTATCTCTCTCTCTCTCTCTGAAATCAATAAAAAAATATATATTTTCAAAACGGAAGGGCAGAATCAAAACCAGAAATAAAAAAGGTAGTTTAACAAAAATAGCCAAGAACTGGAAACACAATAGGAAATGAAGGAACCTGTATCTGGGATGAACCTAATCAATATGCATAAGCTGAACAGGTGTTACTTTAGAAAAGGTGGCAGTGTTTTTAAAGTAAAAGATCAGCACTAGAAGCGAGGGGCACTTAATTTTTTTTTTTTTTTTTTGCCTGTGACCTTCAGTAAATCATAGATCCAACCTAAATCTTGGTTTACTCACATTTCCACTTCTATTGTTTTTTTTGTGTGTGTGCACCAATGACATAACAGTAATTAAGATATACTGAATTCTTGCTATATGCCAGGCACTATTCTAAATGTTTTATATGCATTATATGTCATTTAACGTTCTGGACAGCCCTATAAAATAGGTACCTCTACTTCCCCCATTTTATAATTAGGAAATGAAGGTTTAAAAAAGGCAGGTGATTTGCCAAAGATCACTTCACTCACAAATGCAAAACAGAAACTAGAACTCAAATATGATTCAAGAACTACTCTCTTAAATGTTTTCTTACACTGACTCTCAAATGATATAAAGGACAGTTTATGAAGCATCCTATCTAATAAAGATGGAATATGCAAATTGACGGCAACTTAGCAACAAAGATGGCAGCGCCCACAGCCAATAAGGAGGGAATATGCAAATTGATGCAACAAGGCAAGAGTCAGAAGGCGGAAATGTGGCGGCGGTGCCAGCAGTGAGGGGAAGGAAGGCCTATTCTTGCATGAATCTTCTTGCATTGGGCTTCTAGTTTTAAAATAACCATTCAAATGTAAAATGGTGTTATAATTCTTTTAAGCTTTTACTTATTTAATTCTTAAATATTCCAACTGACTTTTAGAGAAAGAAGTAGAGGGAGAGAAACATCTATGTGAGAGCAAAACATGGATGCGCTGCCTAGTTGGCATGTGCTCCAACTGGGAATTGAACTGGCAACCTTTTGGTGAATGGGACAACACCCAACCATCTGAGCCACACTGGCCAGGGCAATTTTTACTTATTGAGTTTAGAGAGGAAGAGAGAAACATCAATTTGTTGTTGCACTTATTTATGTATTCATTGGTTGATTCTTGTATGTGCCCTGACCAGGGAGGGATTGAACCAGCAACCTTGGCATATTAGGACAAAGCTCTAACCAACTAAGCTGGTAACCAACATACCAGGCCAGGGGGTATGTATTATAATTCTTATTTGCACTAGCAAATGAATCATCACCAATCAAACAACAAAGCAAAATAGAGTTAAGATATTTAAAACATACACATGTTGGTTTTTAAAAAGATTATAGCAATATCAATGATGTAAAGTCCAGTACAAATTTTGGTTGCCTGTGTAAAGTTTTTACAGGCTTAATGAAAGATTTAAAGTAATATCAGCTATAAGATATAGTAAGTTTAAAATATAAGTCATCACCTAGAGCTTTTTCTCTTCTATTATTTCACATTAAAACTTGAATGAAATCAACAGGAAAGAATTTATTTCAGAGTGTTTGTCAGGCACTGTTTTCACACGTCACAAGTATTTTCTCATTTAGTTCTCATAACATCCTCTGAAGTATTTATAATTATCCCATTCACAAATGGGAAACTGAAGCACAGAATGGTTATGTATAAACGGCTAAAAGATCATAAGAGCTAGTAACTGGAGCCAGTACTCAATACAGGCAGTTTAGTTTAAGAATCTGCTCTTATCTGCTAGCTCTGCTGCATTTCAAGGAATGGTGAAGTTAAAACAACAACAACAACCAATAAAAAGTAATAATCAGGATAATTGTCCATAACAAGAATGGAGATAAGGCTCTGGCCCGTATGCTCAGTGGTTAGAGTGCCAGGGTACCCACTGAGGGTGTGAAGGGTCGCAGGTGCCATTCCAGGTCAAGGGTATGAACTTGGGTTGCAGCTTCAATCCCCAGCCCCATTGGAGTGCACTTAGGAGGCAATCTGTGTCTCTCACATCAATGTTTCTCTCTCACCCTCCCTCTCTTTCATTCTCTAAAAATCAATGGGGGGGGAAAACCCCCATATTCTCCTGAGGATTAACCAAAAAGAAAAAAGAATGGAGGTAAGGAATCACTTATCTCAGCATACATGCTAACACTAGGGAACACATAAAAGAGATACCTTACCCTACAGGAATTTGCAAAGCAGAAACAGACCTATGTAGTTAACATCGGTAATTTGTATTCAAAATTATTTCTCCTTTGATCCTAATAACTCTAGGAAGTAGACAAGGCTGGTATGGATTTCAATTCTGCACTTGAAGCAGCGGAGGCTGAGAGGGTGACTTCCACGATGTCTTCCTACTAGAGCACTTAACCTCGGCCACAACCAATCTACCTACTTGCAGGTGTGCAGTATTCTGAACTAACTCCACGTGAGAATACATTCTAATTTTACGTTCATGGAGGTCAGAGGCCACACTCAGTTTAAGTTGTCCAAGACAAGCTGACTCGTCTAGAGGACACGCGGACTAGTCAATTAGCACGAGTGTATTTTCGCGGGAAAATGAGAACAGTAAAAGCATCTCTTCAGAGTGCTCTGTGGATGAACGAGATAAATACACGCCAAGTACTCAACATAGCGCATCATCTCGGAGTTCGTTCTACGCCTTTTCCCAAGTAAACACTTGCTTTCCGACCACGAAAATGAACAAGCCCAGGAGGTAGGAAAGAATCCGAGGGAACGGAGGGAGTGCCGAACGACGCTACGTTTTTTTCTATTGTTAATCCTAACCCGAGGATACTTTTCCCATTAATTTTTCAGAGGGAGTGGGGAGAAGAGAAGGGAGAGAGACATCAATCATATTGATTGGTTGCCTCCCACGTGCCCCGCGAGCCTGCAACCAAGACACGGGCCCTTGACCGGAATCGAACGGGGGCCCCTTCAGTCCACAGGCCGGCGCTCTATCCACTGAGCCAAACCGGCTCGGCAAGGCGCAATACTTTTAATCAATGACCCAAAGGAAGTGCTGGCGGCGGCAGTGGCCCTAGGGGCAGGTCTGCGCCGGTTGGACCGAAGCTTGGACCGCGGCACCAGAAGCCCCAACGCGTGGTCCTTCCCCCCGGCTCCTTCCCACTACCCTCAGCGCTAGACTTTAGCCGTTCGGCCGCCATCAGCTGGGAGAGCTGCCCAGCCCGGCCATTCGCCCAGCCCGGCCCTAGGAAATGTACCTCAGCTACAAGACCACAAGTGGCGCGGCAGAGAACACGAGCTCAGTCGCGGCGCAGAGCGGACAACCGGAACTCCACCCTCTACCTCTCTGATTGGGTAAACACGCCACGGAAAATGAAGAGGATTGGTCAGCAACAGAGAGGCGGGCCCTAGCCCAGGGAAGCGAAAGAGGCGGGGAGGCGCGAGGAATCGCCGGCAGCCGACCTCTCTTCCGGTTGGCCGAAAGCAGGACGTCTGCGCCTGTGTGGAGCCAGTTTACGTAGTTCGCCGCGCCCCACCGCCGTTACGCTAGGTGACGTTACCAGAAGTTTCAACCACTCATTGGTTATGATAAAGGGTTAGCCTCCGGCTGCGTGGCCAATAAAGGGCAGAATCAAGCGGGTTCCGCCTCTTCCGCTGGGGACAAGGTTCTTCCGTTGACACTAGGCCCGGTGAGTTCCTTCCTGGGTTAGATGCGAAAACTCCCGTCGGGCCAGTGTTGGGTAGGGAATTGCTATAACGTCTCAGAAGTTTCTCCTACAGGTGAGACATCCTTAGCAAGAATACACTCAGAACTTCTAAGTATGACTCAAAGGAACCAGTCTTTTACTCCCTCTTTGGCGTGGTTGTGTCATTGGCTGAAAAAGTTACCAACTTGAAGGTCGCTCCATCTCCCCCGCAGGGAACTGATTTGTAGTGCGGACCGCGCAAGTCCTATAGCTTGAAATGTGGTGGTTGCCACTGAATCTTAACACCTGCTGACGTCCTGATGTGTTGCGATGTTTTTTTATCCATTAAAGCCAAAAGACACTTAGTTAAACTGAAAACACTCCATGTATATGTTTGTAAAGGAAATATTACTGTTTCAGACACTTTCCTACTCAGCTTGGTGCTCTGCTAGTTGTTCGTAATTACCATACTAGGGTGAAGAGTAACATGTCTGGTTTGTAAAATTTTTACTGTAACGACAAGACGGTCTTTGATTTTGATATTAGTGTATATTTGAGAATATTTGAAAAGTACCCTATCCCTAGCCGGTTTGGCTCAGACTGAAGGGTCCCAGGTTCGATTCCAGTCAAGGGCATGTGCCTGGGTTGCAGGCTCAATCCCCAATAGAAGGCTGCAGGAGGCAGCCAATCAATGATTCTCTCTCATCATTGATGTCTCTATCTCTCCCTCTCCCTTCCCCTCTGAAATCAATAAAAGTATATTTTTAAAAAGTACCCTAAATTTAGCAATTGTACATACTGTGAGATAAATGCAAGATGCCTCTAGAGATACAGGAAGAGAATTACAACCCCTTTTTGTATTTACTTTTTAATCTCAACATTTTTCATGTCAGTGTTTTAAAAACTGTATACGTGCCGAAACCGGTTTGGCTCAGTGGATAGAGCGCCGGCTTGCGGACTGAAAGGTCCCAAGTTCGATTCCGGCCAAGGGCATGTGCCTGGGTTGCGGGCACATCCCCAGTGGGAGATGTGCAGGAGGCAGCTGATCGATGTTTCTCTCTCATCGATGTTTCTAACTCTCTATCTCTCTCCCTTTCTCTCTGTGAAAAATCAATAAAATATATTTAAAAAATAAATAAATAAATAAAAACTGTATACGTGATATAGCAGTATAAATCTTTTGAAATATATATATATGTAGATATATATGTACATTTGTTCAAGTCACTAAATCATTTTTTTCAACGGGGACTACTATGGCGGGGTTTTGTAATATTGGAGGAAAAAATGGGTTCAACATTGAATACAACAAGAAAAGTGGGAATTTCTAGTCAAGTAGTTGGTTGTTGGCAGGGTGGGGGGCGGAGGTCTGTGGATAGAAAATTACTAAGAGGAAATATCAGAGGGTAAGGAGAATTATTGTTAGATCTACTCAAAGGACTCTTACTGAAAGCAGGCTAGGATAAGAGATATGCCTGGAGGATAATGTAGGGTAAGGAACCCAATCAGATATTGAGGGAGAGGAATTCTAGTTAAAATGACTTAGCAGGATTCTTACTAGAACTGGACACTACAAGGAAGGACATAGGAGCCCCAGGTCGGACCTAGTCAAAAAGCAAACTCGTGTTTATACCGCCCTTCCTCACTCCCCACACGCACTCACTCCTATATATAAAAATCTATAAAAAATAAATAAATCTATTTGTATTTGCTATTAAAATACAAATATTTGTATTTGTTATTATTAAAATATAAAGTCCAAATTGTACATAATACTACTTGAAATACTCATGCTCAATCACTGTATCAAGGCTCAACCAGTGTCAATATAAGAAACACTTAAACCTGTAGAGAATTTTTGTAAGTTTACTTGAGCCAAACTGATGACAATTGCCAGGAAGCAAAATCTCAACAGATTGAGAAAAGCTCCAGAAAATGGCAGTTTTACCAGTTATTTTATACATCAGAATCAAAGGGGAAGATAAAAGGGGTTTACATGAAATCCTCTGGTGGTAGGGAGGCAGGAGAAAGCAAAGCAGGGAAATCTCAGGGATTGGATAAAAAGTAAAACAAATAGACACAAACTTCTTTTACATTTGTGTTTACAGGACAGTTAGCAGTTAACAGGATAACAATAGCAATGAGGGGTTTTGTGGTCTATGTCCTCGTGCAGCGAGAGGTCCAGAAAAAAGGAAATTACCCTGACGTTCCAAAGATATGTTATTGTAGATGCAAAAGACAGTAGGCTCAGTTAAGGTAAAGCTTGGCCTCTGTCAGGGAAGATGCCGGCCTAGGACTTTACTACCCACCATGACTCGCTTTTAGTTAGAGTTTTAATTTCAGACCATCCTATGTGGTTACTATAGGTCTCTGAATTAAGGCCTCCCCTGATCTTGTCAAGTTTAGTATGTGGCCCCTTTTTTGTATACAAGAGAAACAGAACCAGGAGGCAATATACATGAATGAGTTTTTGCAAGGAATTGACTTACACAGTTGGGGGACTGGCTAGGGGTCAAGCCTGAATATAGTAGGTTGTCAGAAACGGAAGACTGTGCCCCGTCTAGCAGGTTCGGTGAGCCTGAGGAGGGGCAGTGAAGGATTAAAGAAGACAGACAAGAGAATACAGCTAGGGATCAGTGGGACGCTGCTGCTCTGATGGAGAGACTACCACAGCCTGCAAGCTGAGTCTTTATTTTATAGTCAGAGCACACAAAGCAAAACCAGGGTAGTGGTCAACATGTTTACAATGTTCTTGTGAGTTCCAACTTGTTTTGGCAGCACTTGCTGCACCTCCCACAGCCCATTAGCTACCCAGGAAGGAGCTAGGGAGGGCTATAAGGTCAAGCTTAATTATGCTAAGAGAGCTCTGCCCTCCAGGCTGGGACTTGTTTCTGGCACTGCCACAGGTCAGTCCGAGGCTTGACCCTGCAGCAGGCTATTTATTAACTCCCAAGCATGAGTGAAGTTTCAGTCCACAGGCAGAATTTCTTCTGGGAAACCTCAGTTCTACTCTCAAGGCCTTTCAGTTCATTGAATCAGGCCCACCCAGATTATGTAGGACAATCTCCTTTATTTAAAGTCTATTGATTATGAACGTTAATCACATCTACAAAATACCTTCACAATAACACATAGATGAAGAACTTCAGATCATTTGAGAGTGGGTTATCAGGCTTAGAAGTCATTCCAGGGAACAATATTTGACACTGTCTTGTATGTGTGGGAGTGGGTTAGAATAAGTTATACAGGACGTACAAACCAATCCCATTTTCCAGCCTGCCTCTCTGACTCCCTGCTTCATTTGTCTGGCTGGTCCTTGAGACCTTGGCCTGACAGCCTGCATTTGAAGCTTCTGGCTCCATTCCTAAGCACCATACTCCTTTGCTCGACAATTGAATCCCAGAGCCCCCTGAGTGTTTCCCATACCTAAGGCCCACACTTAGACATGCATACTACTATGTAAGGAGTGCTTTCTGGCACGTTATCAGCTTTGGAGCTTTTGAAAATGTCAACAGGACTGCACTTGAAGCCAAAGTGTGGGGTGGTGAGGACATCCTGTGACAGGTGCCCGCTGGTTTATACCAGTCACTATGCCAAATAGTGGTGTGTGTGTGTGTGTTTCAAGATAGTGGTGATATTTTAACTCCTTCTGTTTTAAGATGGACTTTACTATTACCCCTTTTAGTTTAGCACATGAAAGTTGGGGAATAGGCAGAACTATTACTGAAACTGATAGTGACGTTAAAAAAAACACACCAATTATCTCCAGGAAACCTCTTCACAGAGCTGATCAAAGGTGGCTGGCAGTTTGATTAGTTTAAGCTGTATGTTCTCTTCCTGCCACTTCGAATTTAAAAAGAATGAGCAAACAGTAACATAGCTACTTTAAATGGAATTAAGAGAAGAGAAAAAGGCCTGAGTATTTGGTAAACTAGTCTCTGGGTCTTTTATTTAAACAGAGAAGTATGGTTAGGACTAAAGGAGCAGCTTGGGATCTTGATAATTACTGTGAAAATAAATTCCCTATTTTCTTAAATAAGATATGTCTGTTTGCACACACACGTGAAGCTGATTCAGGGCATATGCCACAAAATTGGCTCTAGATGGACAAGCTGAATGTTACTAAATTGCTAAGGCAAATGTCACTACAAATTTCCACTGTCTTTCTTTTCTCCTCAATACCTGCACCAATTCTGTCCTGATTCTACCTTTCAGGTTGTAAAAACTGTTCAGTATGGAAAGTTCCATCAGACACAAATGTAGAAAAAACAGTATGGACTCTTATGTGTATGACCCTATCACCCGCCTTCAACTGATTGCTAAACTTATATCTATACTTGCACCCACTATCTCTTATTTGATTATTTATAACAAATTACAGATGCCATTTCATTTGTAAAGACTGCTCTCTGTATCTCTACATGATAGGACTTTTTCTCCAAAAAAAAAAAAAATCACAATAGGGAGACACTTTAATAAGGACTGTTACTCAAAATGAGGAGTGCGGTTTTGAGCAAATTATTTAATCTCTCTAGTCCTCATGTTACTGATCAGGTGACAATATCTACTTTCAGGGATTTTTTGAAAATTAGCTGTAAATAAAATACCTAGCACAGGGCTTGCCACATTGCAGGGACTCAGGAATTATTAGTTCAAGTCCTGACCTTTGATCAACAAGCACCCTTTGCTCTGAGAGATTGCAGGAAGGATGTGTGAGAAGAAACAAGGCATCTTTTCTGTCAAAAAGCAGTTTAGACAGCCGCCATTTGGGGCTGCGAGACTTGGCAGCTGCCAGGTTGGCCGCATGGCTTACAGCTCTCCTGGGGGTCGCCATCTTGAAACGGCAAAGGCCAATCCCCTCCCTTTGAATTAGCCAATCACGAAAGACCGTGTGCCCGAGCGCCAATCAGGAGTGAGGGCCAGGTCACACGCCTCAGGGATTATAAAGTCCAGCAGACTTGTGCACGTGCTTCCAGAGCTGTGTGCACACCCTTCTACGCAGAAGTGAAGATGTTAGCCTCGCTGCCTGGCTCCCAAGTGTGTTTTGTGTTCTACCCGGAACCCTGAATTTAGGGGCTCACCTTATTTCTAACAGGTGACAAAAGAGATGTTTGCTGAGCCTTTTCATTGTTGACAGTGATCCTTGAAAAAAGGGGGGGAAATAATGAAATGATAGCCCCAGGAATTTACAACAGCCAGGAAATGGAATCAAGGAGGTTTAAGTCAAGTATGTCGAAGTTAGACAAAGTAGAGTAGAGGCCAATATTAAAAGAGAATCTTTGTGAACTTATGTGAAAAACAGACTATACGACTAATCTAATATCCTTAGGATTGTTCTTTTTTTCATGTAATCTCCAACTGATGTGACAGTATAATACAAAATCATTTATCTGAGCTGTAAAAGAACTATGAAAGCCTTCTGTTTTCTTTCGTAGGAGTTCTAGAACTGTTAGCCACCAGACTCAAATACCAATGGTATCCCTACTCATCAAGTCCTGACCTTTGATCAACAAGCACCCTCTTTTCTGAGAGATTGCATGAAGGATGTGTGAGAAGAAACAAGGCATCTTTTCTGTCAAAAAGCAGTTTAGACAGCCGCCATTTGGGGCTGCGAGACTTGGCAGCTGCCAGGTTGGCCGCATGGCTTACAGCTCTCCTGGGGGTCGCCATCTTGAAACGGCAAAGGCCAATCCCCTCCCTTTGAATTAGCCAATCACGAAAGACCGTGTGCCCGAGCGCCAATCAGGAGTGAGGGCCAGGTCACACGCCTCAGGGATTACAAAGTCCAGCAGACTTGTGCACGTGCTTCCAGAGCTGTGTGCACACCCTTCTACGCAGAAGTGAAGATGTTCGCCTCGCTGCCTGGCTCCCAAGTGTGTTTTGTGTTCTACCCGGAACCCTGAATTTAGGGGCTCACCTTATTTCTAACAGGTGACAAAAGAGATGTTTGCTGAGCCTTTTCATTGTTGACAGTGATCCTTGAAAAAAGGGGGGGAAATAATGAAATGATAGCACCAGGAATTTACAACAGCCAGGAAATGGAATCAAGGAGGTTTAAGTCAAGTATGTCGAAGTTAGACAAAGTAGAGTAGAGGCCAATATTAAAAGAGAATCTTTGTGAACTTATGTGAAAAACAGACTATACGACTAATCTAATATCCTTAGGATTGTTCTTTTTTTCATGTAATCTCCAACTGATGTGACAGTATAATACAAAATCATTTATCTGAGCTGTAAAAGAACTATGAAAGCCTTCTGTTTTCTTTCGTAGGAGTTCTAGAACTGTTAGCCACCAGACTCAAATACCAATGGTATCCCTACTCATCATCTGTTTGCCGACACTCTATCCACTGAGCCAAACCAGTCAGGGCTAAATTTAATTTTCTAAGCATTATAGTAAATACAAAGTGGGGCTAAAATAGGTTTGCAGTTGTGAATACACAAAACAGTTTATTCTTGTATTAGTATTTATTAATTTTTGAATTGTTTTACATATGAACAACTGTAAACCTACTTTTGCCCCACGCTGTAAATTTTCTTGGCAGAATACACAGTAAAGATGGATCTACTCACCTGGCCGGCGTGGCTCAGTGGTTGAGAATCGACCTATGAACCTGGAGGTCACTGTTCAATTCCCAGTCAGGGCACATGCCTGGGTTGTGGGCTCGATCCCCAGTGTGGGGCATGTAGGAGGCAGCCGACCAATGATTCTTTCTTGTCATCGATATTTTTGCCTCTTTCTCCCTCTCCCTTCCTCTCTGAAAAAAAAAAGATGGATCTGCTCTTGATTGCCAGCATCTTATTATCTGAGCAATAATATCACATTGCAACAGAGCCAATGTTTTCTTTCACTTTAAAAAGTACATTATGGTAATGAAGGAGATAAAATAGTCTCAGTGAGAGTTGACATCTTGAATAAATTTTGTAATCAGATGATTGCTCTCAGGCTAATAAAGGGAAAATTTGGAAGGATAAAATGAATATTAAATAGATTGAAGTCTCAGTCATGAATACATTTAATTTAATTAATTAGCATTTTTCACCCTTAAATTCCAATATTGAAAATCAATACATGATAGTTAAAAGAGAATCTATGTGAACTTATGTGAAACACAGACTATTTGACTAATCAGATATCCTTAGGATTGTTCTTTTTTTCATGTAATCTCCAACTGATGTGACAGTATAATACAAAATCATTTATCTGAGCTGTAAAAGAACTATGAAAGCCTTCTGTTTTCTTTCGTAGGAGCTCTAGAACTGTTAGCCACCAGACTCAAATACCAATGGTATCCCTCCTCATTATCTGTGTTTTTTTTTTAGATTTACATATTGCTTGATTCTCTCATCACCTATCCTAGAAAAATAGTTTTAGGAGGTTAAATTTAATTTTCTTTTTTTTAAAATATATTTTTTGATTTTTTACAGAGAGGAAGGAGGCCTCTGGGCATGAATAGGAAACTGGAAGATAAAAAAAATGAGATACAGAAACCATTCTGAAAAAAGTAACAAAAAAACTACATCCATTTACATAAAAATGTGTTTTATTTAGAAAATACTTTTCCTTAAAAAATTGGCTCATCCAACAAATATTTTTCCCATTTTTAAATATATATTTTATTGTTGATAGTATTACAGATATCTCCTATTTAACAAATATTTCTGATCATCCATTATGTGCCTGGTATATTTTAGGTCTGGAGATGATACCGTTGTAATTTTACCTAGTTATGAGTAACTGGAAAGGAGCAAAGGGAAGGCCAAATATTATGGGCATGCCATTTGTGCAGCGTTGCCAGAAAGCCGCAGTTTAGACACATGCCCAGTAAAGTCTGGGTGAAGTAGGGAAGGTAATTGACTGACAGTCATACCTGGGGATAGGTAATTGGCCACAGTAGCCGTGACCCCGGCAAGCATGGGAAGATTTGAGATAATTTCCTAAACTAGGGGTGGGGAACTTCCGGCCCTTGGCCCCCAAAGGCCATATAAGGTCATGAAATCATTTGGTCTGGCCCTGCCAAGGCATTAGGAGTAAGTTGAATTGATTGAATATAGCAGGCTAACTTTTTAAAATACAGTTTTTCTTATTGATTTCAGAGAGGAAGGGAGACGGAGAGAGAGGTAGAAACATGAATGATAAGAGATTCACAGCTCAACCACTGAGCCACACTGGCTGGGCAAAGTTAATTTTTAAGTTGATAATTTTGTATGGCCCGTGAACGATGTTATAAATATCCAATGGCCCATGGCAGAGAAAAGGTTTCCCACACCTGTTGAAAACAAAGGAGTTCGCTCTCTTCCTGGCTTGTGCTCATGCTCTCTTCACTCCTGGCTTGTGGAGTTCTCAGGCTTCTGCACTTGCCCACACACAAAGAACTAATGGACTGCAACTAGCCTGATGCTACACAGGACCCAGCTCCACCATGGAATGGAAATTCTGGACATTGGCTTTGCTTCTAGCTCTACTGAATCCCCAGCTGCACATCTTCCAGGACTGGATTAAGGGAAATGGGATTTTAGAGATGCAGGGATATAATTCCACGCAAATAGAAATCACTTATCCTCCCTTGCGAGTCTCAGAAAATTCTTTTTCTCCAGATATGGTAAGGAATTCACCCTGAGCACTCAGTGGGGAAAAGGATAACAGAGATATAATGTAAAACAAAGTCCCTGCCCTCATGCAGCTTACTTTCTACGTGGCAGACAGACAATATTGGTAATTTATATTAAAAAGAATATAAAGAGCCGTGCTTGTGTGGTTCAGTGGTTGAGCATCAACCTATGAACTAGGAGTTCATGGTTTGATTCCTGGTCAGGGCGTATGCCCGGGTTGTGGGCTTGATCCCCAGTGTGGGGCATGCAGGAGATAGCCAATCAATGACTTTCATCATTGGTGTTTCTATCTCTCCCTCTCCTTTCATCTCTGAAATCAATAAAAGATGTACATATTTTTAAAAAGAGTGATGCTTTAAAAATATATAACTTAAGAAAATTTTAAAGTATGTAAAGTAATTTTAGCTAATGATAAGTACTATACAAGGTGGTATATTAAAAATATTTGACACTAGGCCTGGCTGGTAGGGCTCAGTTGATTGAGCGTTATCCCATAATCCAGGAGGTCACAGTTCAATTCCCAGTCAGGGGATGTACGAGAATCAACCAAGGGATGCATGAGTAAGTGGAACGATAAATCTCTTTCTCATTAGTAAATTTAAAAAAGAAAATAGGCCAGCCTTAGCTTTGTTGTGACTGGTGTTATGCCTTTAGTTGCTGAATCCTGGGAAGGTCTTAGAGATGCTGGGGTAATAAGAGCAGGGGATGAACTCAGGATCTGGGACAGCAGTTATTTACTTACCAGGATAGAAGTAGGGTATTTCAATATTATAGCAAGTGATGTAGCCATGCTAAAATACATTGACTGAAAATTGGCTCTGGTGCTGTGAAGAAAAATAAAGCAGGCTAAGAGAGTTGAGAATGATAGAATAATAAGTTTACATTCTTTCTGAGAAGTATGTGTTTGTATGTGTGTGCCTGTGAATGTATGTGTGCACACATGCATATAGATATTTTATACAACAGTTATCTCTTGGATGACCAGAGATCATCTGTTCACTCCACACTGATGGAGAGACTTTGGTGGGGACAAGAAGTAGAAATGACAAAGCCAACTTTAGACTCTTTTGATAAAGCATCCATTGTGTTGTTGTGGACTGAATAACTAATATTTTAGGACATATGTTACAATGAGTTATTGTTTCCCATAAATTGAACTGGTGTGTATGTGTGTGTGTGTATGGGAGAGAGAGAAAGAAAGAGAGAAATACCCTAATGCAAGACAAAAACCTCGTGGGTGGGTGTTTGTGTGTGTATTTTAAGGGGAACAGAGTTTATGAGAAGCTCATCCTAGAACTCTCAGGAGTGCCCTTCTTTCTGAGGTCAATCTCTGTCCATGAACTTGATCACATGTCCTCTGAGGTCTTGAATCATCAACTGCATCCTCACTTTATTTGCAATCTCTTCCACAGTGCTATCTTTTCCTTCTTCCCACAAATATACGTGTCTTCTACTCTATAAAGAACGTTCCTGTGACCCTGACTACACATTGATTTATTCCATTTTCTATAATACCTTACATTCTGCCTCTATATCATCTCATTACCTTCATTCTTCAATCTGCTAGAATATAGCTTTAGTCTCTAGGCTTCCATGAAAACCTTTTATTCAAAAGTCGCAAATCAACTTTTAATTGCCAAATGCAAAGGCTTTCTCTACTTTTGTCTGACAGGACCTACCTGCATTGGAAAACGTTGACTCCGCCCCTCTTTCCCATCTTGAAACCAAACACCACAGTCCTTTGGTTCTCTTTCATCACAGTCTTCTTCCAGTCCCTTTGCCTCCTTCTGAATGTAAATGCTTCCAAAGCTCCACAAAAAATGGTCTCCACCTTCACTATCGCAGTCAACCACACTGAAAGCCTTGACATAATTTGACCCTCTTCATTAAGTCAAGTGTTGATAGTACCTGTAAGAAAAAACACATTTTGCCGAAACCGGTTTGGCTCAGTGGATAGAGCGTTGGCCTGCGGACTGAAAGGTCCCAGGTTCGATTCCAGTCAAGGGCATGTACCTGAGTTGCGGGCACATCCCCAGTAGGAGATGTGCAGGAGGCAGCTAATCAATGTTTCTAACTCTCTATCTCTCTCCCTTCCTCTCTGTAAAAAATCAATAAAATCACTTTTTTTTAAAAAACAAAAACCTTTAAAAAAAAAAAAAGAAAAAACACATTTTCATGTACCCTTGCTTTCCCCACTACAACCACCCTAACTCATGATTTACTTGGACTTTACAACAGCTTTAAACCAACTTTGTTTGCCTCCATTTTCTCCCTTCTCCAGCCTCTTCTCTATAAAGTCACCTATATTTTATCTTTAAAAAGGTAAGAATTCCTTAACCCGCCTACTTAGAACTTCAGTGGACTTTTGATTTTAAAAGGTAGAGTAACAGAGTTTCTGTCTGCCTCCTCCCATTTTCTAAAATTATAAAGGAATGGGAAAAGTTAACCCAGAAGAACCAAGCAAACAAGAGAGAAAAAATGAGATTTTAATAAATTTCTAAGAAGATGAAAATTGAATGGAAGAGTGTTCATTGATTTAGCAGGGTGGAGGAAGTAACAATTTAAGGAACAAAAATCAGAAATGTAAATGAAGACAAGTTAATGAGTTCTGAAAACCCTCAGAGATTCAGTACTTACAGGCACCAGAGGCTGCTAGATAGCTTTAGACAAGGGACCAAAAGCCTGTCCATGGACTCCCAGTTCCCTTCTCCCATCCACACACTCTCAGCTTTGAAAATGGAGAGGCAGCCAAGTCCCAGACATTGGAGGAAGCCTCCAACACAGTGGTTCTCAACCTTCCTCATGCCGCAGCACTTTAATACAGTTCCTCATGTTGTGGTGACCCCCAATTTCATTGTTACAAATTGAACATAATTAAAGCATAGTGATTAATCACAAAAACAATATGTAATTATATATGTGTTTTCCGATGGTCTTAGGCGACCCCTGTGAAAAGGTTGTTCGACCCCAAAGGGGTCGCGACCCACAGGTTGAGAACGGCCGCTCCAACATAAAGCAAGTAGGACCTGGAGAAAATAGGATTGAAGTAGGGAAAACTAATTTTCATTATACTCACAAAGAGAAGAGTTTGCACATAAATCAGGTATTAGTGTGTATTATATCTAACATATATATAACAAGCTTTCTCATTAACATACTAATTACATGTGTAACATCAGTTAACAAGGAAGGGCTTGATATACAGATTCTATTTTAAGAAAGAGCTCGTTGGAAATGCAAAAATATCACAAAAAGTAGAATAAAAAGCAAAGAAATGGAAAATAGAAGAAAAAAGTTTTTATAGAATTAATTCAGGAGTTTCACTTGATACAAGGTCTGGAATGAGGAGAGAGAAAATGGAGGAGAGGCATTGATCAAAGAAATAATACAAAAGTGTCCCCAGAGCCCAGCCAGTGTGGCTCAGTGGTTGAGCGTTGACCTATGAACCAGGAGATCACAGTTCAATTCCTGGTCAGGCACATGCCCAGGTTGTGGGCTCGATCCCCGTGTGGGGTGTGCGGGAGGCAGCTGATAAATGATTCTCTCTCAGTGATGTTTCTATCTCGCTCTTCCTCTCCCTTCCTCTCTGAAATCAATATATATATATAAATAAAATGTCCCTAGCCCTAGTCGTTTTGGCTCAGTGGATAGAACGTCACAATAATGAGGGGAGTGGGCCATGGAAAATGAAGTCCTCATACCCTATAGTGGGAAGTCAATATCTAAAAAACCCACCCTATAAAACATTTAGAAATATGGCTATAAATTCAGGTAAACAGAAGAGGTGAGGACATTTGCCTGGTGAACAGCACTACGGGCAGGGCAAGAAACAACTATTCTTAAGTGTAGGCTTTTTAATTTATTATTTATTTTTTGTATTCCTCACCCAAGGATATTTTTTTCATTGCTTTTTAGAGAGAGTGATAGGAGGGAGGGAGGTGAAGAGACAGGCACAGACAGACAGAGACATCTATGTGAGAGAGACACATAGATTGGTTGCCTCCCGCACATACCCCGACAGGGGCTGCGGATTGAACCTGCAACCCAGCTATGTGCCTGCAATTGGACTCACTACCCTTAGGTGCTCAGACCAATGCTCTAACCACTGATCAATGCTGGCCAGAGCTTAATGGTAACTTTGGGGAGGAGGGAGTAAGTACTATTAACAGAAAACCCTTATAGCTTCCCCTGTTGCCTACATAGTAAGCTATAGGGAGCGGTTATAGGGTTAAGCCTGGGACTGACCTGTTGGCAAAGCCACAAACAAGTTGCAGCTTAGAGGGCACAGCTCTCTTAGCATAATTAAGTTTGACCTTATGACTCTCCCTAGATCTTATTTGGGTAGCTAATGGGCTGTGGGAGGTGCAGCAAGTGCTGCCAAAACAAGTGAAACTCATAAGAACATTGTAACTATGGTGACCACTACCTTGTTTACCTCTGGCTATAAAATAAAGGCCCAGCTTGCCTCTGGATCTCTCTGTGGCCTCAGCCAGGCACGGGAGGTCCACCTAGTCCTAGACCTAGCTGATTCTCTTGTCTATCTTTAATCCTTCGCGGACACCCCCACCCCCACCCCCTCAGACTCACCGAACCCTTGGCTGTGCTGGCCTGGCACAGTAAGGCTTAAATCTCCAGAGCATGCTCTTTAAAATCAGGCCTCACCCTGCCTTATCTATTCTATCAGCATTCTCTCTCCAACCTCACACATCCTGCATACTGATCACTCATTGAGCCCTGGCCCAGTAGCTCAGTTGGTTAGAGCATCCTTTGGATATGCCAAGGTTGGAGGTTCATCCGGTCAGGGCACATACAATAATCAACCAGTGAGTGCATTAATAAGTGGAACAACAATACTCTCTCTCTCTAAAAATCAAAAAGAGAGAACAAGTGTTAAGCACCTACTGTGAGCTAGTGGGTATAAGACATCTTTCTATACTCACTAGCTCACAATAGGTGCTCTAATGGTAGAAACAGATGCATAAAAAAATTAACACCAATGAATTTGATGTGTAAGTGAAAATATGGACAATGACCTATTCTTTGGGAATCCAAAAAAGAGAGCAACATGTTACCCAAGTTTCTCTTTCACTCCTAACATCATACCCTTGATAATGCTTGTTTGTGGTGCATTTGGGTTTGTGTGTGTGTGTGTGTGTGTGTGTGTGTGTGTATGTGTGTGTGGATATACAGAAGGACAACATGAAACTTTCTCTTACTAGACCTGCCTCCTCCCAGAAACAAAGGCTTTTGTTTCCTTGCTTGCCACTTTGCCCATTATGCTCTGATCTATTTCAGTCAAAAAGCATTCATTATTAGATAATTATTAAGAATCCCAGCTCTGCCCTAGCCAGTTTGGCTCAGTGGAAAGAGCATTGGCCTGCAGACTGAAGAGTCCCGGGTTCGATTCCGGTCAAGGACATTGATGTTTCTCTCTCTCTCTCCCGCCCTCTCTGAAATCAATAAAAATATGTTAAAAAAAAAAAAAAAGAACTCCAGCTCTGGAGTCAAGAAGAACCTGACACTTGCTAGATATCTGATAGCAGGCCACGTATCTGTTTCATTTCTTAGATGGACAGTAGGACTACTGGTATAATAGGGTTTGTTTGAGGATTCTGTGAAATAATGTATTTTAAATGCTTGGTACACAGTATTATTAGGGTCATGTCAGTCTCCCCATTGGATACATTCCTGAGCTGGACAGGGAGTGTGTTTGATTCTACCTCTTTAAAAATATTTACTTATTTATTTCAGAGAGGAAGGGAGAGGGATAAAAACATCAATGATGACAGAGAATCATTGATTGGCTGCTTCCTGCGTGTTCCCTATTGGGGATCAAGCCCGCAACCCGGGCATGGGCTCTGACCAGGAATTGAACTGTGACCACCTGACCTGCTGGGCTGATTCGACCTTTTGACTTTATGTCACAAATGTCTAGCCCAGAGCTTGACACCTACCAAGTACATGTTTGCTGTGATGATGAGGGAAGAAAGAGACTCCGGAACCTTAATGGAGACTATGGGACCTGAACTGGGGTTAAAGGCTGGATTACATCTAGCCAGGTCATAGGAGGGGCCAGTACACAAAGTGTATCATTGGGAAAGAGCATGTGAGGCAATCAGCCTTTCCATAGAGAGGGCCTGCGCTGGGTTAATGGGAGGTAAGGCTGGTAGGTGGGATAACATTGTAAGAATGAACACAGGCAGAGAGTTTATATCTGAGGTGATAAGCAAGGACTCTGTCGGCTCTTGAGCAAGAATAATACAAAAATACCAATACTTGAGGAAGGTTAATAAGTTAGCAGGATGCAAGACTGAATTCCTGGCCAATTTCCTTCCCACACTCTACACACCCGATGAGTCACCACACTCAGGATGGAGCTACCAGTAAGTGAAGGGCATAAATCTGAGAAGTTTGAGCAATGAAAGGAAAACAAGAGATGAGTCAGTGGCTACCTATTAGAGCAGCAGAGTCAAGCAAAGATAAATTTGAAAAGGAGAGTGGATTTAGAATTAAACTGTGATAAATACAGAGAGTCCCCTCTCTTTAAGTAGAGGGAATAATACACGTACACATGTATTTCTCCATGTACATGAAGAAACATGATAATGCTGGGGGAAAGAAGATAAATGAAGGAGAGAGCATTTTAGAACCGTGGTTTTAAAACTTTTGGGTCTTAACACCTCTCTTCACTCTTAAAAATTATTGAGGATCCCAAAGAGCTTTTGTTTATGTGCATTATGTCTGTCTATTCTTACCTACTTGAAGTTAAAACAAAATTTTAAAGTATTTTAAGTAACAATATTAAGCCTATTACATGTTAACAGAAAAATATATTTTATGAAAAATGTGTTTTCCAAAACCAACAAAAATAAATGGTAAGAAGAGTTGCTCTATTTTTTAAAAAATATATTTTTATTGATCTCAGAGAGGAAGGGAGAGGAAGAGAGAAATAGAAACATCAGTGATGAGAGAGAATCATCAATAGGCTGCCTCCTACATGCCCCCCCACTGGGGATGGAGCCCACAACCCAAGGAGGGGCGGGCATGTACCCTGACCAGGAACCGAACCCTGACCTCCTGGTTCATGGGTCAACCCCTCAGTCACTGAGCAACACCGACTGGGCTTATTTGATTTTCATGTATATATATATATATAAAATTAGAGGCCCAGTGCATGAATTCCTGCACCAGTGGGGTCCCTCGGCCTGGCCTGTGGGATGAGGCTGCAACTGGTTCTCCAACATCCCCCTGGATTGCAAGAGGGTGCAGGCCAGGCTGAGGGAACCCTCCAGTGCACACTTGGCCAGGGAGGGATGCAGGAGGGCTCCAGGGCACGTCCAGCCCATCTCACTCAGTCCAGATTGGCCGGACCCCAGCAGCAAGCTAATCTACCAGTTGACTGTCTGCCTCCTGGAGGTCAGTGCACCTCATAGCGAGCGGTTGAGTGGGGTTAGCATATCACGCTTTGATTGGTTGAATGGCCCACCGAATGACCGAACACTTAGTATATTAGGCTTTTATTATATAGGATTTTTTATTGATGTCCGAGAGGAAGGGGGAGTATGCCCCCCCACTGGGGATGGAGCCCACAACCCAAGGAGGGGGGGGCATGTACCCTGACCAGGAACCGAACCCTGACCTCCTGGTTCATGGGTCAACCCCTCAGTCACTGAGCAACACCGACTGTGGAATCGAACGTGGGACCCTTCAGTCCATAGGCCAATGCCGTAACCACTGAGCCAAATCAGCTAGAGCTTATTTGCCAGTGGGGTCCCTCGGCCTGGCCTGTGGGATGAGGCTGAAACTGGTTCTCCAACATCCCCCTGGATTGCAAGAGGGTGCAGGCCAGGCTGAGGGAACCCTCCAGTGCACACTTGGCCAGGGAGGGATGCAGGAGGGCTCCAGGGCATGTCCAGCCCATCTCACTCAGTCCAGATTGGCCGGACCCCAGCAGCAAGCTAATCTACCAGTTGACTGTCTGCCTCCTGGTGGTCAGTGCACCTCATAGCGAGCGGTTGAGTGGTGTTAGCATATCACGCTTTGATTGGTTGAATGGCCCACCGAATGACCGGACACTTAGTATATTAGGCTTTTATTATATAGGATTTTTTATTGATGTCCGAGAGGAAGGGGGAGTGTGTGTGAGAGAGAGAGAAACATCAATGATGAGAGAAAATCATTGATCACGTGCCTCCTGCATGCCCCACACTGGGGATCAAGCCTGCAACCCAGGCATGTGCCC
>NW_006293784.1:128093-129285 GCF_000327345.1 Myotis davidii | reverse complement strand
GAGAGAGAGAGAGAGAGAGAAACATTGATTGGCCGCCTCCCCTATGAGCCCCGACCAGGGATTGAACCCATAACCTTTTTGGTATGTGGGAGGACTCTCCAAAAAAATGAGCCACCTGGCCAAGGCAAAACTACAAAAGCTTTGAGTCATCAACTCCACTCCACATAACTGCATAAAAATATATATACAAAGATGGTCACTATGTCATTCTAACTTTTTAAAACCTAGCAATGTATCTTAGTTGTACAAATAGAATACTAGTTAAATGATGCTACAAGAATATAATATTCAGGCATTAAATTAGGTAGATCTTTTATACACTTTCGTTGTTAATTCTTTCCCGAGGTTATTTTTTTTTCATTGATTTTTAGAGAGAGTGGAAAGAAGGGAGGGAGGGAGAGAGAAACATTGATGTGAGAGAGTGCGAAGGCAATTGATTGGTTGTCTCCCTCAGCAGCCCTGACAAGGCTTGGGATTGAACCTGCAACCCAGGACTTGACCTTGACTGGGAATTGAACCCGAGACCCTTTGTTGGGCTGATGCTCCAACCATTGAGCACACTGGTCAGGGCTCATATACATTTTTAAATAAAAAATGAAATGTACATAGCCATATATATAGCTCATTTTATTTAAGTTAAAATATGTATGCTAATATATACATTTTTATTTTATTTTATTTTTTTAAAATATATTTTATTGATTTTTCACAGAGAGGAAGGGAGAGGGATAGAGAGAGTTAGAAACATCGATGAGAGAGAAACATCGATCAGCTGCCTCCTGCACATCCACCACCGGGGATGTGCCCGCAACCCAGGTACATGCCCTTGACCGGAATCGAACCCGGGACCTCTCAGTCCGCAGGCTGACGCTCTATCCACTGAGCTAAACCGGTTTCGGCTAATATATACATTTTTAAAAGTTTACAGAAGAATTGATCACAGTGGTTACCTCTGAGGATTATTTAATTGCAGAAAGGAGACTATTTTCATATCATTTATATTTTAATTTTTTATGTAACTATAAGCAAGTTTTATTAATTTGTGATAAAATTTTAAAAACATGAATGCACTGAAATGGCCACTTCTGATTGGCTGTGTTAAAATATGTATTAATTCGTGGGTCCCCCCCTCATCCCCCCACAAAGAAATGTCTTCAAAATGAAGTACATCAAGTTCAGGATTTTAAGGAAT
>NW_006293784.1:125480-128026 GCF_000327345.1 Myotis davidii | reverse complement strand
GAATGCCGCATAGCAGAAAATAAAATGCTAAATTAAAAATCTGGATAAATTTAGGTGGAAGTCAAATTTCAAGTTGTTCGACTTACTCTGGAAGAAACAGTTTATTAAATACACAGAGATAAAGACCTTAAATAATCGCAGGCTGAAAGGGAGAACTCAACAAGATAAGCATGCTTTCTAGATGAAGGGATCTTTTTAAGGGATCTTTTTATTTTGAAGTGCAGTATAATATGTATGTAACAGCATTGTAAATAAACGTTGGAGGAAAATGGGGGGGGGTGATTTGCAGGATACATGTTACAAATGGGTAGTGAGCCAAAAATTTAAAAAAAATCTGTCACAAATATGTCAAAAATTACTGTATGCAGTTTTAATGTACAGTGGGGCCTTGACTTACGAGTGTCCCGACTAACAAAGTTTTTCGAGATACGAGCTGTCTCGGCCGATTTTTTGCTTTGAGTTGCGAGCCAGCTTCAGATACCCCACCGATAGTTGGCGCAGCGAACGTCACAGAGAACACTACAACATCAGCCCAGCATCACGTGTCTCACTCATTTACTATTGATTTGACATATGAGTAATTTGAGTTACGAGCTCCATCACGGAACAAATTAAATCCTCGTAAGTCAAGGCCCCACTGTATTAGGAATTGGCTCTGGTTGCCTGAGCTTTCTGAGTTCAAGCTAGGGGGAGTTTGGGAGAGATTATCTCACTTGCGGGGATTGCTGGTTCCCAAATGAGTAATCATCCTTCCTCCAGCTCAGAGCTTTCTTAATAGACCACAGCTGACCAATAGACTGCCATACGCTTGAAAGGCTTCTTAGCTCTAACCCAGCAGTGGGCAAACTACGGCCCGTTTGAAATGAATAAAACTAAAAAAAAAAAAAGACCATACCCTTTTATGTAATGATGTTTACTTTGAATTTATATTAGTTCACACAAACACTCCATCCATGCTTTTGTTCTGGCCCTCCGGTCCAGTTTAAGAACCCATTGTGGCCCTCGAGTCAAAAAGTTTGCCCACCCCTGCTCTAACCCCTTGAACTGGTTTGACGGTACAGAATCTAGGTAGTCTAAGTCATGCAGACCAAGTAGATTAGTAACGTAATAACTATGTGGCTTATTTAATGAGAAAGCGATATTATACTACAATAATTCGAATATGCATCCAAATCACTTGGTGAGTTGTTCAACAAATTGCCGGGGCCCCGCCCTCAAGGGTTTGATTCAGTAAGTCTGAGACAGGGTTCGGGGGTTTGCATTTCTAACACTTTCTCAGGTGATGCTGATGCTACTGGTCAAGGAACTTCATAAGGAGAATCACTGCTCCAGGTAGTTTGTAATCCCCTTGATGCGGTTCCCTATGTTTTCACTTTGTTTGACAGATGTGAGATAAATGGCACTAAAAGGCCAGGTTAAGGGTACTAAAATTTATTGCTTAAGATCAGGTGCTATCATCATTTAATGGACATTGTTCACTTTAGGTTTTATAATCTTCCTGATTCAGCTGCAGTCTAATATTAGATTTAACTAGATTTTTAAAAAACTGTATATAATAAAATCAGTTCTAACATGTAATATCTACGAATTTCACAAATCTACAAACCTCAGGAATGTACTTACTGCTTCATCCCCCAACTTCTTTCCCCTGCCTTAACTCATTGTACTCTGACTGCTGCCCCTCCTATACATATTATTGAAATTGCTCTTTTAAAGGTTAGCATGAAACGCATGGCTTTTCTCTACCCTCATCCTGAATCCTTCTACTAGCATTTCACATTGTTGAACTCTTTGTTCTTCTGGAAACTTTAGTGTCCCTTCTATTGGCTTCTTATCTTCCAGCTCCTCTCCCCTTTGCCCTTGGACAGACATCATTACTTGATTGTAGCACTTCTATCAGCAGAATTTGAATGGTTCTTCACAATGTAGCCCTTCAGGAACACACTCTTAATTGATAGGTGATGGAACATTTGTTGTGAAGACTAAACTCTCCAGAAGCAACATAACTATCTCCATGGCTTTAGATTTTACTGGATCACGCCTGGTCTGAAGCCTACTACTGCTGGACACTCAGTCAAATGAGGGAATTCATTCTTTTTATTTTTAAAAAACATTTTGACTATGGTTTCTGTTACTTCTCATCATGTACTTCAAGTTCTATCTTGTATTCACATATTTGTTTGAATACATGGAGGTTGCTGCTTACATGTTTTATTTGGGGAATTAGTAATAATAAACTCTAAAGACTACCTGCCTAAAATATGTTAATTAGTCCTTATGCCTCATTTGTAGTTCATTTGCCAATTGTTATTTTATAAGATATTCTTGAGTTTGAACTGATACAACATTGACAATTTGTTGGAATAATATTTGAGAATTAGTTATACAGTCTTATCAATATTACTATTTTGGATTTAAAAAATCTGTAATATCCAGAGGAACATATTCTACAATTGAATTAATTTAGTTAGGTATAGTATATAGTACTTACAAGGAATAAAACATTGTCTCATTTTAGCAAAAAACTTAGAGGAACAGTTATAAAG
>NW_006293784.1:124288-125457 GCF_000327345.1 Myotis davidii | reverse complement strand
AGTAAGGAACACAAGAAATTATTGACTTAGGGACACGGATAACAGTATGGTTATTGCAAGAGTGGGGAGTGGTGGGTGAGGTAGAAGAAGAGGGATAAATGATAATGGAAGGAGACTTGAACTAGGGTGGTAAACATACAGTACAATATACACACAATGCATTATAGAATTGTATACCTGAAACCTATACAATTTTATGAACCAATGTCCCCCCAATAAATTCAATAAAAAAGAATATTTTGGGCACATCCCCAGTAGGGGGTGTGCAGGAGGCAGCTGATGGATGTTTCTCTCTCATCGATGTTTCTAACTCTCTATCCCTCTCCTTTCCTCTCTGTAAAAAATCAATAAAAATATATATATTTTAAAAAAAGAATATTAGATCTGCTCTTTTAAAAATTGCTACTAATTTTCTTAAAATAAATTAAACATTTTCTTTATTTCAATATACCAAAAATTTTAAGTATAATAATATGAATTGCAATAAATACCCATTTAAAATGATAGTTACAAAATGTTTGGTATGGGACTATTTAACATTCTAGTATAGGTTGCGGAGGATGTGTATAGTCAAGGAGCCAACAGAGATGAATGAGATGACGAGATGAAAGATTGAATGAAAAATTATTTGCAGAGGTAATTTTAAGGATCTTGTTCTAGCTTCGTATAATTCCATGGTGATTCCTGAGATATAAGAGAATTTTAGATCTAACTAGACTGGGGCAGAGAATACATTCTGGATGATAAACAACTTCCTCTTTCAATTTGAACTATTAAAAACAACAAACTTATTTTATATTTAAAAATTAGTTTGTATATAAGGGCTCTTTAAATATCTGTGGGAAAGGAAATACAAATGATGTCAGGGAAGAAAACAGGATATAGTCTTATTTATTTATTTCTTGTTAGCTCCCTGCCCTATGCAATTACAAAAAAAAAAGACACAACAATCTTCAGAGTAGCATTGTTATAGCAAAAAGTTAGCAGCAATCTGCATAGGGTAACGGTTAAGTAAACTGTAATTGTGCCATGCAGCACTATAAAAGAATAAGATAGATCCATTCAGCCATACATAGGACCAATATTTATTGAGTCCCTACTAATTCTAGGGGCTGGGAGTAAGCAGAGAACATGATAAATATGGTCCATGCTCTCATGGTTCCATGCTA
>NW_006293784.1:110438-124244 GCF_000327345.1 Myotis davidii | reverse complement strand
GAATATACAAGCAAACAAATAAACCAGAAAATTTCAATGCTGTGAACAAAACACAACAGGATAATTTGATAAAGAAAAAATACAGGCACTAGGGGTTCCATTAGATAAGTGACCAGGGAAAGCTTCATTGAGATCTGAATAATGAGGGTAAGCCATCCATAGGAAGAGCTAGGGAGAAGTGTTCCAGGCAAGGAAGATGGCAAAGGCTTTGATGCTTGAATCAGAGAAATAGGCCATTATGACAGGAATGGAGTTTAAGGCAAAGAAGTAGCTAGAGGCCAGTTTATATAAGCCCTTGATGACATTATGAAGGTGTTTAAATTTAACTTCAACTACAATGGGAATACACTAGGGGTTTTTTAAAAAGTGAGTGGCATAATCTGATTTACATTTTTAAATGTCTGTGTGTGGAGAATGAATCAGTGGATGGATAAGGAAGTCAGTGTGGAAGCAAGATCAGTAGGCTATAGGACAGTGGGCTAGGCAAGACTTGATGCTGCTGCTGCTTTAGGGCTGGGTGGAATGAAGAGAGGTATTCAAATTATTCTTTGAAGGTAGATGGATTAAGAAAGGTGGAAGAATGACAACTAGATTTTTAGATGGAAAAATTGAGGGGGTGATAGTACCACTTACTGAGATGAGTAGGACTATGTTAGGAACACATTTAGTGGAGAAAATCAAGAGTCCTGCTTTGTACATGTTAAATTCGAAGTGGAAATCTAAGTGGAAAGGTCAAATAGACATTGGGATATATGCATCTGAAGCTTGGAGAGGGAGAAGATTGAAGTGGAGTGGTCCAGGAACTGGTTGAAATTATCTAGGGCAAGAACGTAGATAGAGAGGGTAAAATAGCTCAGGAATGAACTTTTAGGCATTTCAACATCAGGGAGTAGGCAGAGGAGAAGTAGCCAGCAGAGGAGACTGGGAAGAAATGTGATATAAAAGAAAGTGTTTCATGATGAAAAGGGTGTGGACTGTGAGGAATGCTGCTGAGAATTCAGGAAGATGACAGAAGATGACACTGGATTTTATAACATGGAGGTTGTTGCTTACCTGAATAAGAGAATTTCACTGAAGTGGTGAGGATGGAGGTCAGATCAGAATGAGTTGAAGAGAAAATAAAAGAAGAGGACAGAAGAAAGTATCACAAACAGAAAACAAGATGGCAGAAAAAGCCCAATATATCAGTAACCCCAATAAATGTAAATAAATCAGATTCACAGATGAAGGGAGATACCAAGACTTTCAGATTTTATTAAAAACACTAAATCTGAGTGTATGTTCTTTTTTTTAATAGTTGGGTTTTTTTAATATAATGCTTTGTTTTTGTTTTTTTTTAACATATTTGTATTGATTTTAGAGAGGAAGGGAGAGGGATAGAGAGAGATAGAAACATTAGTGATGAGAGAGAATCATTGATCAACTGCCTCCTGCACGCACCCTACTGGGGATCGAGCCCACAACCCAGGCATGTGCTCTTGGCTGAAATCGAACCTGGAACCCTTTAGTCCGCAGGCCGACACGCTATCCACTGAGCCAAACAGTCCAGGGCTGAGTGTGTGTTCTTTAAGAGAGATATCTTAAATAAGACCACACAGAAAATTTAAGATAAAAAGAAGAATATGTCATGTTGATAAAAAGAATTACCCATCAAGATAATATGACATTCATGCATATAATATGTACATGCACCTGACACCATATTTTTGAATTATGTGAAGGAAAAACTAACCAAGTTATGGAGAAAATAGATACTTTCATAATCATGATCGTAAAAGTTAAGAAACTTCTCTAAGAAATGAATAGATCAAATATCACCAAAATAGACTACTTAGCTATACTGATTTGAAAACAAGATAACAAGCTTAATCAAATAACTATATAGAGACCTTTTTCTTCAAAGATTTTCTTTCAACAACACATGGAATATTTTTTAAAACTGACCACATATTAAGTTACAAGAGAAATGACAACGAAATCCAAGGTAATATAGAGGCCAAATTTTCTGTTTACACTTTAATAGAAGTAGAAGTCAACAGCACAAACACCTTAAAAACTCACTATAAATTTGAAAACAAAATAATACTTGCACATAATACATTGTATAAATAGAAAATATGAAATATTTAGAATTAATGCAAATAAAAGCACTAATACTGAAACTTGGGAGTGAAGCAAGAAGTTCCCTTGAGAAAAAGGTGTAACCTTAAGTGAATTTTATTAGAAAACAAAAATGATTTAAAGCAAATTAGCTAGAAGTTATGTTTTAAAAGATATAAACCCTAAAAAAATAAATAAAATAAAAATAATAGAAGAAATTCATGAAATAGAAAACAAAACACATTTTTAAAAACTGATAAATTATTCTTTGAAAAAACTACTAAAATAGAAAAACTTCTGAAAATACTGATCAGTACCAAAAGAAACAAAGTAGAAATCAACCCTATTAGGCAAAAATAATCAAAATAACTACACCTACAGCTCACTAGCACTGTTACTATTGTAACTTCTACCAGAGGCTATACAGCACAAAGACAAGAGAAAGAAATGAGGCATAGTTTTAAAAGAAAAAGTCAAGCCCAGCTGGGTCTGAACCAGGCGGTCACCAGATTGATCCCTGGTCAGGGTATATGCCCAGATTGCGGGCTTGATCCCCAGTGGGGGGCATGCAGGAGGTATGATGATTCTCATGTTAATGTTTTCATCTCTCCCTCTCTAAAATCAATAAAAATAAATTAAAAATAAAAGTCAAATGGCCATTATTTGCAGTTGATATCATTCACATAGAAAAAAAATGATCAGTACTACTATGGAAATAGTATGGCAGTATTACTATAAAAAGTTGGTAAAAATTAAATCAATATATAAAAGTTTGTGGCTTTATTTTACACCATAAATAGCCAATGGGAAAAAATTTTAAAGATAGCACTGACATATAAAAAAACTATAAAACAGAATAAATATGATAAAAATGGCTTAAGGTATTTAGGAAAAGTAACTGTATTGAGGGCATAAAGAAGAGCTGATTAAATAGATACTATGTACATAGATGAAAGAATGTAATCTTTTAAAGCTGTGATTCCTACCAAATTATCTTAGAAATTAATGTAACAACAGTATAGTGTAAGAAATTTATTAACTAGATTCTGAAATTCATATGAGAAAATAAGACTGTGCAAATGTCTAAGATAATTTTGAATAATGGAGAAAATTTATTAGATATCAAGAATTAAATGAAGTAATGTAAAGAGTATAGTATTGTAATGTATTAAAGTAAAAAGCATAGTGTACTAATGTTAAAAGTAGAGGAAACAAAGATATCAATGAAACAAAATAGAGTACCTAAAAATCGATCCATGCAAATACGGGAACTTAGTCTGTGATGTAAGTAACATCACAAGTAAGTGGTTCTTCAATAAATGATGTTAAGATAATTGATTAAAAATGATATTAAGATAAAAAGATCCTGTCAATGGGGGAAAAAAGAGACACATGTAATACTTTAATCAATAAAGAATAAAAAATTTAAAAAAGTAGGTTCCACATCACACACACAAAATTCAGATAGAGTAACTGTATACAGATGGGAGAAAAAAACAACCCAAATTCTATAAATATTAGAAGAAAATATGGGGACATATCTTTATGACCACAAGGTAGGGAAGGCTTTCATATATAAAACTTTAAAAGCAGAAGCTATAAAGCAAAAGATAAGTTTACTATTTTAGAAAAAAATTCATACTGCAAAAGATATGACAAAAAAAGGATAAAAGGCAAATGACAGAATGGCAGAAGACACTTGCAATTTTTATTTATAAAGAATAAAGGACTCCGTCCTAGCCGGTTGCTTAGTGGTTAGAGCTTTGACCTGCAGACTGAAGGATCAAGGGTTCAATTCCGGTCAAGGGTATGTACTTCAATTGCTGGCTCATCCTCAGCCCCGTCCATGCGGAAGGCAACCATTCAACGTGTCTCTCTCACATCAATGTTTCTCATTGTCTCTACGCCTTCCTTCCACTCTCTCTAAAAATCAGTGGAAAAAATATCCTTGGGAGAGGATTAAAAAAACAAAAAAGAATAAAGGACTCCTGAAATTGATTTTTAAAAGATAATTCAATAGCAAAATGGGCAAAAAACATGAGTAGGCAAGCCACAAAAGGAAACTCAAAGGCTAAGAGAGGGAAAAGTGTTCCACTAAGGAGTAGAGATACAAATAAAAATGAGATCCTACTTCATATTTTAGCCATAAGATTGCCAAAAGTAGGATGTGTTGGTAATGATAGGAAGCAAAAAGTACTATTTTTTTTTATTGCCTAAAGTATTACAAAGGGTATTACATATGTGTCTTTTTTTTTTTCCGCCCTTGACAATCCCCTGGCTCCCCTACCCCCCAAAAAAGTACTATTATTGGGAGTGTAAATGGTACATTTCTTTTAGAGAGCAATTTGGTGATATCTACTAAAATTATAAATGTGCATGACTCATAACCCAATAATTCCACTTTGGTTATGTACGCAAGAGAAACTCTTGCATAATTCCACAGGGAAATTGGCACAAAGCATTTATAGACCTTTTATTTTTAGCTTTTGTTTTTAAAAAATGTACAATTCTATGGGGTTTACTCACACAGTTGTGTGAGCATCACCACTATCTAATTCTAAAATATTATCACCATCTACAAGAAACCCCATACCCATTAGCAGCTATTCCCCAATCTCTCCCACCACCCCCAGCATGATTCATCTACTTGCTGTCTCTACAGATCTGCCTTATCTGAACATTCCATATAATGAAATCATACAATATGTAGTCTTTTATTATCTGAATTCTTTCATTTAGCATGATGTTTTCAAGGTCATCCATTTTGTAGCATGTATCAGTACTTAATTTATTTTTATGATTGAATAATATTCCATCTCACATTTTGGACATCCCACATTTTATTTATTCATTTATCAATTGATGGGCATTTGGATTGTTTGCACTTTTTTGATTATTATAAATGATGCTACTATAAAGACGTATGTACAGAATTGGGGGGGGGGAGGATTGGGGCTAATGGGGGGAATGAGGACACATTTGTAATTCCTTAATAAAGAATTTAAAGATAAAAAAAAGACGTATGTACAGAATTGGGGGGGGGGAGGATTGGGGCTAATGGGGGGAATGAGGAGACATTTGTAATTCCTTAATAAAGAATTTAAAGATAAAAAAAAGACGTATGTACAGAATTGGGGGGGGGGAGGATTGGGGCTAATGGGGGGAATGAGGAGACATTTGTAATTCCTTAATAAAGAATTTAAAGATAAAAAAAAGACGTATGTACAGAATTGGGGGGGGGGAGGATTGGGGCTAATGGGGGGAATGAGGAGACATTTGTAATTCCTTAATAAAGAATTTAAAGATAAAAAAAAGACGTATGTACAGAATTGGGGGGGGGGAGGATTGGGGCTAATGGGGGGAATGAGGAGACATTTGTAATTCCTTAATAAAGAATTTAAAGATAAAAAAAAGACGTATGTACAGAATTGGGGGGGGGGAGGATTGGGGCTAATGGGGGGAATGAGGAGACATTTGTAATTCCTTAATAAAGAATTTAAAGATAAAAAAAAGACGTATGTACAGAATTGGGGGGGGGGAGGATTGGGGCTAATGGGGGGAATGAGGAGACATTTGTAATTCCTTAATAAAGAATTTAAAGATAAAAAAAAGACGTATGTACAGAATTGGGGGGGGGGAGGATTGGGGCTAATGGGGGGAATGAGGAGACATTTGTAATTCCTTAATAAAGAATTTAAAGATAAAAAAAAGACGTATGTACAGAATTGGGGGGGGGGAGGATTGGGGCTAATGGGGGGAATGAGGAGACATTTGTAATTCCTTAATAAAGAATTTAAAGATAAAAAAAAGACGTATGTACAAGTTTTTGTGTGGTCATGTTTTTAATTTATTGGTTAAATACCTAGGAGTGAAATTGTGGGTTGTAGGATAACTCGGTTTATATTCTGAAGAACTGCCAACTGTTTTCCAAAATAATTGCACCATTTTACATTCCCACCCACAACTTATGACAGTTCCAATTTCTCTATATACTAACACTTGTTATTGTCCATCTTTTTACAATACTTTTATTGATTTCAGAGGGAGAGAAACATCCATGTTTTTTATTCAGCATTTTTTTTGTCTTTTAGTTCCGAATGAAATTCCCAAAGATTTTCTTCTCTTTTTTAAATTTATATATATCCATTTCCATTGCTAGCAAGATTTGTTGAATGAATTATACCATTACTGAAGTCTTTGGTATTTTCCCTATCCCTCTTTTTTTTTTAAACAAAGAACTATCTGTGTAGGGTGATTTTAGTAGGTTGGATTAGGTAACACCTAGTGGTGACTTTAAACCTTGTAATTCAAACAAAAGTTATGACAAAGCCTTGTAACCTCCTGTTATGTCCCTTCTAAAGCAACAAACTCATTGCTTCTCTTTGGAAATACATGAAACTTTCTTAGAGGGGCGCATACTAAATTTTCACAGACAGGACAAGTTATGCTCCCTCAGTACAAGTGGATTAAAATTTTTTTGATAAATTTTAGTATCCTAATAGAAATATTCCCTTCGTTTTTGCACACTTGATCTAGTACAGTTCATTAAATTTTAGAGAATATAAGTTAAACCACTCCACTATTTATGCGAGGAAACGCTATCTCATAGAAAATGGAGCTAGTGCCTAAAAGTCCAGCAAATGAGCCTGGCCAGTGTTGCTAAGTGGTTAAGCACCAACTATGAACCAGGAGGTCAGGGTTCAATTCCTGGTCAGGGCACATGCCTGGGTTGTGGGCTTGATCCCCAGTGTAGGGTGTGCAGGAGGCAGCCTATCAGTGAATCTCTCTCATTGATATTTCTATCTCTCCCACTACCTTCCTCTAAAATCAGTAAAAATATGTTTGTTTGTTTTAAATAAAGTCCAGCAAATTACAGTCAAAGTCAAAACAAAAATCCTGGTCTTTGCACTTCTTCATCCTTAACATACTGACTTGAGTCTATTTCTTTTATCCAACATACCTGTATTGTCATTGAATTTCTTGGAGAAAACAGACGGAATGGGAATATGAAAGTCAATGCTATTTTGGCACCAGCATCTTCACACACAATGGAATTCATACACAAAAAATTTTCAAGAGAAATAACAAGCAGCAGGGTGAGGATTTCAGAGAAACCACGGCTTGTAAGCCCAGCATCTGAACCAGCTTTCTTACAGACTTGCAAGGGCAAAAATAATATGTAATTTATGGCAATGGATCACACTGAAGTCCCCAAAAGACTTATGAAACTGTTCCATGAAAAGTCACCAAAGGTGTCCTAGGAATGCAAGTTGCAGATGAATGGAATGGCTACCCTTACAGATCTGCAATGGCTAGTAATATGTTTGAGAGCTGCTAATTATAAGGTAAATGTAAGACAATATGGTCATTATGTCTTTTAAATAGACACACACACATAACTCAAATAAGGAAGCAAAGGCCCTTCTGGAACAATGTTGAATCAGAAAAATTCAGGTGGTCATTGGTGTATTGTAGGTTACCGCACACATACGGACTGTATTGATGGTGTCTGTGATTTTACCAGCAAGCACTCTTCCTACACTCACCCCACAATCTTCCTGTTCCAAGCAGCTGGGATTAGTCAGATGTGTGATAGGCTCTTAGCTCCAGCCACAGTTCAAGTTTCATGGTCTCAAGTATGGTGGGATAAATATTAGGTTGAAGAACACCAACAGTATCCCTAGAGCAGTGGTCAGCAAACCGCGGCTCCCGAGCCACATGCAGCTCTTTGGCCCCTTGGGTGTGGCTCTTCCACAAAATACCGACTTCTGCACATGGGCCACGAAGTTTCAATCGCACTGTACGTGCGCGCCCACACATGGTATTTTGTGGAAGAGCCACACTCAAGGGGCCAAAGAGCCACATGTGGCTCGCGAGCCGTGGTTTGCCGACCATGGCCCTAGAGCATACCTGGAAATCGACAAGTCCTCTGGGAGGCAGTCCTCTGTATAGAACACACAAAGGCTCCCTGTAACTGGTCTTATCCTTAAGACACATTTCCTTATGGTCTGCTAGCACGTCTCTGGGTATGTCATCAGTTTGCTTTACAATCCTCTAGTGAGGTTTTGGAAGGTGGTATTGGATGTCATCAAGAAGACATGACCGCTAGTTGACCAAAAAGCTGGACCTGGGCCATTGGAGGCGCCCCACCTCCTCCCTTTTCCAGAGTGTGTATTCCTCTTGACTTCCCTGTTCCCAGCAGCTGCCCCAAGATACCTACAGCCTTGAGAGAATAAGATATCATTGAAACCCTGTGGATGGTATACACAACAACCTCAGTTAGGGCCTCTATATAAATTTCTAAGATTTGGCAGACAGGTGTATAGATGTACTCAGCCCTCCTAAGTTCCCTTGCTTTTATACCTGCCATCTTCAAATCTGGGGTGGCCTGCCTTTCTTTGGTCTCTCCCTGCCCTCCATATATAGGGGCCAGTTTCACATTATGGGGGCAGACGTTAACTAGACTTACTGTGGTGATCATTTCACAGTATATAAAAATATCAAATCATGTTATACATCTAAAACTAATATAAAGTTACATGGCAATATATCTTAATTAAAAAAAAATCGTGGGCCTGGAGACCTCAAGGGAGCCTTTAAATGTTAAGTAAAAAAACTGATCCTTAAAACCTTAATATATCTTGTCTACATTTTAATTATTAACACTGTAAATATAAAAATCACAGATTATAAACTGTACAAAGTAATAGTCTCCTGAACACATTTATATAGCTGATTACTAAAAACAAGTTATATCCATATATATACAGAATATTTTCTTTTCAGATTTTGTTTTAATTCTAAAGAAATTATTTTAAAACTAATTTGGATAAAAATCACATTCTATACAACAGGGAATTGTAATTACATGCAAAAACATTTCAAGAATCTAAATTATTATCATTTAAATATTTGCATAAAAAGTGACAAAATTCTTACCAGATAACTTTTTTTTTCCCAGATAACTTTTAAAACAAGAAGTAACAGATAGAATATTGCATAACTTTAAACTTTTTTAGATCATCAATATCTTTTAGCCTCTACTGAAAGGTGTAGAATTTTCCCCCAGAAAAATGCACATGCCAAAGCCTGTATAGGTACCGTGAGTATTCATTCTACATGTATTAGTTGAATGCCTACTGTCTCCCAGGGGTCCAGAATAGAGGCATAAGCTCTTTTTCCTCCTGGAGCTTACAACATAGAAATGAAGACAAAATATTTAAAAATACATAAGACAATGACAGGGTGTAATATATGCTAGAATGGATTTTGGTTTTGAGAACTTCTAATTTAGGACAAGGGGTAAACCTCAAATCTGAAGAGTAATCTATAATAATAAAAGTGTAATATGCTAATTAGACCAGACAGCCAAACGACCTTCCAGATGTCATTCTGGACATCCTTCTGGACGAAGCCATGGTGGTGGGGGCCGAGGCAGAGGCAGTTACGGGCAATCAGGCAGGCAGGCAAAATGGTTAGGGGCAATCAGGCAAGCAGGCAGAGCAGTCGGGGCAATCAGGCAGGCAGGGAATCAAACCAGCCACCTTTTGGTGTACAGAGGAGGGTATACGGGATAAGGCTCCAACCCAACCAACCAATGGAGCCACACAGGCCACGGCTGTTCCATTACTCTTTCTCAAACTGTTACCTCTTCCCTTTCTCAAAATAGCTCCTCAGCAGACAACAAGGGCTCGCTTAAGAAAAATGAATTCAACTATAAAGCTGAATTTTAAAAATTGGACCTATTGATGTCCAGATTAAATAGTTTTGTTTTTAAATCTAAACATTCTTTGTTAAAAAGAATGAAATTGCTTTGCCAATTAAAAAAAAAATACCTTTGCTGTATAAAATTGTGATTATATTTAAAATAAAAACATTTTAGTATTTATATATTCATCTTTATCAAATGTCCTAGAAAATTTGCCTTTAAATTATATTCAGATCATTGAATTAATTTTTATGCTGTCTTTGAAAGATACGTTATTAAAAATTACTTGTAAAGAAAACTAGTAATTTTGTAAGTCTGTAGTAGCATTGTTTCATATTAGATCTTATTATAATGAGTTTATGGAAGACCTAGTTTTTGCAATTCACACATAATGACATTTTTAAATGACAAATGAAATATCCATGAGTTGTGGTGGGTGGATAAAAAAAAAGACTATCCATATGTTTATTCTGCTTGAAAAAGTAGTTGTACTTAGTATTATGATTAATTCCTGAATTAATGAATTAACAGTCAACTAACTATAATACTGTTAGCCACAGATTTTACTGAAACATGTTTTATACATGAGTTTTTCAAAGAAATATTATGAAACTTTTTATTAAAAGTACAATGTCAAAATGATCATAAATGGAGCCCAAAGTCAACTTCAACCTTAAAGAATTACTTCAAAGTCTTCTATTACTGAAAACAACATGTTGATTTTGAATAAAATGCTTCAGAGGGAAAGCCTACTGGAATTGAAAACTCTAAACATATTTTATAAATCTCTACCAGATAATACTGAGACAAATGTATAGAAGGCAAACAAAACAAAACAGCCTGCAACCTGAATTTGGCTTTTATTTTTAAATATATTTAGCATGGAACTATCATAGAACAGAAAATAATAAAACAAAAAGAAATGGAATATTTTCAAATAACTTTAAAGCTAGATATAAAAATTAATAAGATAGCATGGACCCAAATTATAGGAAATAGTCCCTAAAATTTGATTCATTAAACACATTTTGAAAGAAAAGTTCTTTAAATGTTTTCCAACATACCAATATGTTCCCAAGTGCATTGGTTGCCTATTAATAGATAAAGGTCCCAAATTTGGTTGCTTTATTTAAAATGATCACATTCAGTATTGGTAAAAATTACCATGTCTCTAAATTCTCGATCAGAATTATAAAAATATGAGCTTTAATAGTTATACTGCCCAAAATAGAAACATCTTAAAGGATACTTCTGGATAATCAGATATTGCACTAAAGTAATTCCATACCTGATGCTCATTTATGGAAAGTTAACTCTCTTCTTTATGAAAAACTTACTACAAATAAACGTAATGTTAACCTAATTATAATTACACTTCAAAAATATAAAGGCACAGACAGAATAAAGAATAGTTTAATACTATATCAAATTTTCCTCTGAAAATTTGAAAAAAAAATAGGATCTAAATACTGATACTTTTTGATTTTATAATTTACCTTAAGTAACTAATAAGTCAGTATTAAAAGGTAACCGCTACACCCAATCCTTTCCAAATAATTTAGAAAAATGGTTTGTTTATATCTGAAGCTTGTGCATTGTCCCATCTATAAATTTCAATTACTTTTCCATTAACTGGAAACATCTACCTGTAGTATAAACAATCAAGACAATGTACAAAAAATATATCTTATTCCTATAACTTACAGTGCACAGAAAAATACTTACAAAAATGGAAATATTTGTCCATTTAGTTTCCCAATAAATTAGTGAGAAGGTTTAGCCCATTCCACATTTCTTTCTAAACAAAGGCTAAAGAATTGAGGGTGTTTTACTTCTAGCCCTGTTAGCTTAACATATTTTAAAAATATTTGCCCGATTACATGTAAGTTAAGATTAAGTTAGCATCTTATTTTTATATCACAGTATACATGGCATTTCTTATACGGCAAACAGAAAGGCACAATTAGCAAGCAATAAAATTCAGTACCTGAATTATTAAACTGATGTTCAGAACAATTGCAAATAAAGTACATTCAAGACAGTACAGAACTGGGGGGAAAAGGAATCCAAAAACTAATTTTTCTGAAAATTTGGTCCAATAAAATGCCTCCCATATTTAACATCATGGGTAACATGATGGCAGTGTAAAATGAGGCATAAATTAATATGTGGTAGCATATGAATTCTGGTCTAGTAATTATGCATTAATTAGGAAATGGCTCCCATAGTAAGTAAACATTAAATATATCTGTAATAAGAACATGCCTGTATTAAGTCCAAATACACAGGCACAACTGTTTGCATATTTATTATTGACTTTATAATACATCCCCCCCAGTTTAAAAATGTAGCTGTATTATTTTATATATAACATATATTAGATACATAATTGTATATTATGTACCTTAATATATATTATATCTTGAATCCATAACAGCACAAAACTCTCCAAATATTACATGAACAGTCTACATGAATACTAATCATATTTTCAGTGTTGAAATAGCTCAGCTCACCTAAACAATATCTGGATGTGCAATGGTAAAATGCACGAACTCATGAATTTACTTAATTATTTAAGTTAAATTCCTGCAAAAGCCTAACTCTGATTTGGCTTTTAACTAGAATATATTTTTAGAGATCAGTAACTGACACCCTTCTTTCTTATCGTAAACAATGTTTCTCCATCAAGAGATACCAATAAAGGAAAATATGTAAGGAGCCAAAAATGCAATAGAGAAACCAACCATTCCATAGGTAATGTACCGATAAGGGAGTTCAACTTCCATGTGCTGTCTTGCTTTTCGAACATCATCACATGGTATATTGAAGATTTTACAGGCTAAAGGAATGGTGAGCTTTTTCATTATTATTCTGACTAGTAGTACAAATACCATCCCTACAAGGATACGCAACATGGCTTTTCCAAGGAGAGTCACAGTAATGGGGGGCCTAACTAAAGGTAACGTATCCAGAGGAGGATCTAACATTAGACCCATGTTATAGGTAACATGAGAGCCACATGCAATTCCAGCACCACTTCCTAGAATCTCAGCTGTGTCTCCTCGGGATGTACTCCAGGTGTCAAGAGTGAAGGAAAAGATCCCCAAGGCTAAGTGAAGCCCAATGATGATTAATGGAGCATATTTGTGAGTTTGGTTGAAGTTGTCGATCAGGTCCACAAATGGATAGAAGATAGCTAAGATTAAAATGGTATATAGGAATCCAGCAATAATATCCTGGGAAAAGAGAAAAGTAGAGTTTTTAGTATAATACTAAATTTGGCATTAAAAATATATATATTTTTCATATTTCAAATGTTCATAAATACACATTTTAAAAAAGATGTCACTTTGTCAAAGTAAACTTTACTAACTGCATATAATGGGTACTAAAAACTTTTAATAATAATAAAAAAGACATTAAAAGAATTATGTTTTCATAGTTCTACCCTTTCATAAATTAATTTACAATGTAAGTTAAAAGTATATATAGCCCGGCCAGCGAGGCTCAGTTGACCTATGAACCAGGAGGTCATGGTTTGATTCCCGGTCAGGGCACGTGCCTGGGTTGTGGGCTCCATCCCCAGTGTAGGGTATGCAAAAGGCATAATTCTCTCTCATCACTGATGTTTCTTTCTATCTCTGTCCAGCTCCCTCTCCCTCTCTGAAATCAATAATAATATATATTTTTAAAGTATCCTATCTAATAAAAGACAAAAAGGGTAATTAACCGTACCTCTGCTACACTTCCCATCAGCTAATCAGGGCAATATGCAAATTAACTGCCAACAAAGATGGCGGCTGGCAGCCGTGCAGCTAAAGCAAGCAGGAGGCTTGCTTGCTCCAGTGATGGAGGAAGCCAAGGTTCCCCGCCTGCCGCGGCCTGCTCTGAGCCCGAAAGCAACAATGTTTCAACTATAGAAGCTAAACAAATACCCAGATACCTGCTTTCAACTGGCCATGGCCTCAGAGCTGGGAGCGCCAGTGACGGCAATG
>NW_006293784.1:105340-110257 GCF_000327345.1 Myotis davidii | reverse complement strand
ACAAGCCAGGCTGATGGCTGCCAGTATAGTGGTGGTAGTGGGAGCCTCTCCTGCCTCCTCAGCAGCGCTAAGGATGTCTGACTGCAGCTTAGGTCTGCTCCCCGCTGCAAGTGGACATCCCCCGAGGACTGTCGGGCTGCCAGAGGGATGTCTGACTGCCAGCTTAGGCCCGCTCTCTGGGGAGCAGGCCTAAGCCAGCAGGTGGTCATCCCCTGAGGGGTCCCAGACTGCGAGAAGGCATAGGCCGGGCTGAGGGACCCCCACCCCACCCCGTGCACAAATTTTTGTGCACCGGGCCTCTAGTATATATATATATCTGTATTTATAAATTTAAGTAAACACATATATACTACACAGAAATTCATACTCAAATCCTGAACAATTTATATTAAATTATGTAGTTTTGATTTCTAGAAGAATATACCTATTTTTCAAAGATACCATTTTCATTTTCATGCATTTAAATAAAAATCCAGTGTGATTCAAATAGTGAGCACCGGGCCTGGGAGAGCCCGAGGGCGGGGTTGTCCCTCAGCCCGGAATGCACCCTCTCCAATCTGGGACATCCCTCTCATAATCCGGGACCGCTGGCTCCTAACCATTCACCTGCCTGCCTGCCTGATTGCCCCTAACTGCTTCTGCCGGCCAGCCTGATTGCCCCCTAACCACTCCCCTGCCAGCCTGATCGACACCTAACTGCTCCCCTGCTGGCCTGATTGCCCCCAACTGCATTGGGGAGGGGGCAGTAAAAAATAGAAGACATTCCTCCCTATTGCACACAGACCCTATATGCAGGCCCATGCGGCCCAGGCCGGTCGGATGCTTGGCACATTCTTGGATCCCTGCTCAGGGCGGAAGGGGTGACTGGTGGCAGCAAACATGAGAGGGAACCTCCAGGTGGCCACTCTGGTCCTGGCTACTGGTCCTGGAACTTCCTGGTCCTTGGCTCCTTCCTGGTCCTGCCTGCAGCCCTGGTCCCCATATCTGGCTCAGCCCTCCTTCTCCATCCTGGCCTCAATGGCCCCATTGGCTCCTGGGGGCTCTGTCCTCCCCTCCCAGCCTGGAGGTCCCAAGGGGAGGTTATGCTTCTCAGAGACTCCCCGGCAGCCCTGTCACTCGTGTTCACACAGGGGGAAGGGTGCGTGTGGCAGAAGCAGCTGTGTAAATGCGGGTGCAGGGGCAAGACCTCCGGGGTCATTTGGACAGTTGGCTGATGACACGGATCAGGGCTATGTTCTTGTCCTTGAGACACTGATTGTCAGCCTGGAGGTTGGACAGGCCCTTCAGCTCCTCTTCAGGAGCCTTGTGCTCCAGGGCGCTACACTCAAATCTCTCCAGCTCCAGGAGGGCCGGCCTCTCTGCAAAGCACTCCTGCCTCTGCATGGCACACTCCAGCTCTACCTTGAGCTGCGCCAGCCAGCAGCGTGGTCTGGGTCAGGGCCTCACGAAGTCCTTCGTTCTCAATGGGCAGCTCTGCATAGAGCTCCCTGAAGCCTCCCTCGGGCTCTTCTGATTCGGGCTGGGGTTCTGGGTTGAGGGCCCGCTGCCTCCAGGGGGAAGGGCTGGATTCTGAGCTGATGCCCATTGGCTTCACCTCCTCCCGCCTCCACAGGCCCTCTCCTCTCCTTGCCAACTCTGCGGTGCTCCCTAGAGGCCTGTGGTCCCTGTCCCTGCCCGTCAGGTGCCTGCTCTCTGGGCAGAGCCATCAGAATTCTCAACCCCAGGGACTCGGGGCTGCCAGGAAGGGCCCAGGCTCTGTGCAGCCCACTCTTGATCATGATGGGAGGTTGGCCGGCCCCATCAGGCGGTTCGCTGGAGGCAGGTGGGAGCCACCAGCGCCCGCAGGAGGCGGGAGGGAGCCCCTGCTGCCCATGGGAGCCGGGGGAAAGGATCGAGAGGTCAGCAGTTCAGCCTGCACGCCAGTCAATGCCACCTCATGGCGACAGGTTGTTTTGGTCGTCACGGCCCCTGGCTTTTTATATATATGGATACCCAGTGTCTAGCACACAGTAAGCAGGCAATAAATATTTGGTGAGCTAAATTAAGACAGTTAAAGTAATTCTTTAGAGTCATCACATTTTGTCTGACAAGAACTCTGTAAGAGAAATAGATGAAACATAATTTCTTGAAAGTAGGATAAGGACATTTTCAGGGAATAATAATTCTTTGTGTACTAAAAACATTTATTACAATATTTTATATTTAATTCTCACAACCACTCTGATATAGCTGGCCTGGTACAATCACATACAGTGGGGCCTTGACTTACCAGTGTCCCAACTAACGAGTTTTTTGAGATACAAGCCGTCTCTCGGTCGATTTTTTGCTTTGAGTTGCAAGCTAAAATTCGGGTTACGAGCCAGCTTCAGATACCCCACTGCTAGTTGGCGCAGTGAACATCACAGTGAACACCACAACATCAGCCCAGCATCACATGTCATTGTAATGGTGAAAACTGATTTGACATACGAGTAATTTGAGTTATGAGCTCCATCACGGAACGAATTAAACTAGTAAGTCAAGGCCCCACTGTATGACTTTGTTGCCCTAAAAATAAACATTAAAAGTACTTTTCTTCTCTTTCAAAAGTGTCCAAATTTGATGAAAATTTATGGTTCCTGTAAATAACTAGTTTTTAAAGAAAGAAAAATAGACTAAGGCCACATAGCTAGTTGTTTAATCTCCTAGATTGAAAGTGCTCAATATGTTTGTTTAAAAAAAAAGAATAATCTCAATTATCAGGAATTAAATATTGAGAGTAAAAAAAACTGAAATTTCAACATTCTTTAAAACATGAAGTCTTCCATAAAAACTCATTGATGCACACTAAAAGAATTACTAAGAATTCTGGTTAACTAAATTTTGTTGCAATCACTCAAAGACTTTTGCAAATAACCCTAACTCTGACCATACTTTAGAATATGCAGATCTCAAATCATATGACTGTCAAACTCTATTCCTCATATTTCAGGCCCCCAATTGCCAAACAATTTCACTTTCTGAGATTATGTTCCTTTGCTATCTTACCCTTCCTTCCCTACTTGAAATTAAAGGCACATGTCTCAGGGAACCACCACAAGATTTTTACTACTCGGACGAAGCTGTTGCTTATTTTTTATTTAAACTTCATGACTGATTCAAAATTTTAAGTTATATGCTAATGGGGAAATGTTCTGAGCTTTGTAATTCTCATACAGAATTAGATGCTTTAAATAAGTGATAATTGTGTATCTCCATGAATATTAAACTTAGATTGCTACAAGACTATGCAAATCTGCTTTCTTTTCTCAAATACAGTGGGGCCTTAACGTATATTTTTATTGATTTCAGAGAGGAAGAGAGAGATAGAAACATCAATGTTGACAGAGAACCACTGATCGGCTGCCTCCTGCTTGCCTGCTACTGGGGATCAAGCCCGCAACCCTGGCATGTGCCCTTGATTGGAATCGAACCTGGGACCTTTCAGTCCACAGGCCGGCGCTCTATCCACTGAGCCAAACTGGCTAGGGCTGCTTCCTTTTCTGTTTATTTATTAATTGTTCATTATATTACACTGGATAGTAAGGGCATGCTGAAATTCCATGCAAAACCAGAAGTAATGCATGATTGAGTTCAGGACATAAACACGATGGTTATCATAATGTATAACTAAGTGCTCTTAAGTATGACATCACAAAGTATGCAATAAAGAAAATTAATGTTAAATGTAACATAAAGAACTCAAGTAGCAAATTTTCCAAGAAGAACCTTAGTGAATAATTTAGATATTAATTATAATTTTTATGCCCTGAAAGTTAAGTTATATGCTAATGTGGAAGTGTCTCACTCACTTCGATGTCTCTCTCTCTCTCCTTCTCCCCCTCCCCCTTCCCTTCCACTTTCAAAAAAATCAATGGAAAAAATAACCTCAAGTGAGGATTAACAAAAACAAAAACCCAAAAACAACCAACCAAATTAAAAAAACCCAAATAGTTATTATCCAGGAACTACTACTATTAAAACTCACCACTATAAAAAGCCTTAGTGTTTACTGTTTTAGATCTTTCTCTATAACAAAAGTAATTGGACAAGTACTCAGTTTATAACTTGAAAATGGCTTGTGTTTTAAGAAATTAAATTGGAGAGCTAGGTTTGGTAACAAATAAAGAAAAAATGGGGATAAAGAAAATCAATTTAGGGAAGTAGGTGGATATTAAAAATAAACGAAACTGTTGCTCTTTGTGTTGTAGCAGTAACAAAGCATATAGGAAATACTGAATGAAGTTTTCATTATAAATTATTTAAAACACATCTGAACTCTCCTCTTACTGTTAATGAAGATATCAGCTTAGGTAATATGGTATCTAAGCACCTATGAGCAACCTCTAGGGCACACTCTGCCTATAACTCCATACTAATTTCACAATAAACAGTGACGATACAAACTATGATTAAGAAAATAGTTCAGCCCTAGCCGGTTTGGCTCAGTAGATAGAGCGTCAGCCTGTGGACTGAAGGGTCCTGGGTTCAATTCCAGTTAAGGGCACATATCTCCTCGTGCAGGAGGCAACCAATCAATGTGTTTCTCTCAAATCGATATTTCTCTGTCTTTCCCTCTCTCTTCCACTCTCTCTAAAAAATCAATGAAAAAAATATCCTTAGGTGAGGATTAAAAAAAAAAAAAAGAAAATAGTTCAAAATGCAGGTAATTACCAAAACATTAAAATATAAAGGGTGTCCCAAAATTCATGCAAGAAATAATTTTGATAGAAAACACTGGTTTATAATTGAAAATTGTAAATTTTTTATTGATTCATAAAGTATACAGTATAGGGTTATGTATGGAATAGCATATCGGGTAAACTGGATTATCATGTCTCGATAGAAACACCATTAACTGTTATTGCCTGAGCAGCAGCATTTTCAAAGACACCAGGA
>NW_006293784.1:95247-102604 GCF_000327345.1 Myotis davidii | reverse complement strand
AAAAGGGGGGTTCATTACCAATTATTAAATGATAAGCAATGTATTATTGATTAGAAATAGTTGTGGTTATAACATAATCATAATTCACAAGTTATCTGTGATTTTACTTTTAAAGGAAAAGCGAAAACTTGTAATATACATGAGACAATTCTTAAATACTTAGAAGGACTAAGGTTATAGGAGTCATCATTTGAAAAACAATACATCAATACTGTTTTTATTTCAGCTGATGTATGAATAGGAATTATCTGGTATATAAAAAATGAAATAGCCCTGGCTGGTGTGGCTAAATGGTTGAGCATTGACCTATGAACCAGGAGGTCACAGTTTAATTCCCAATCAGGGCACATGCCCAGGTTGTGGGCTTGATCCCCAAGTAGGGGGCATACAGGAAGCAGCTGACCAATGATTCTCATCATTGATGTTTCCATCTCTATCTCCCTCTCCCTTTCTTTCTGAAATCAATAAATATATGTATATTTTTAAAAAGAGCAGCATCTTTGAGATTATACATTCAATATAATCAGGTTCATATTACTCACTGTATGATAATAATGAACCTAGGTATAGAAAATATTATCTAACTAGAGGCCCTGTGCACAAAAATTCATGCACTGGGGTGGGGAGGTACCTCAGCCCGGCCTGTGCCCTCTTGCAGTCTGGGACCCTCGGGGGAGATCCACCTGCTGGCTTAGGCCTGCTCCCTGGGAGATTGGGCCTAAGCTGGCAGTCAGACATCCTTAGCACTGCTGAGGAGGCAGGAGAGGCTCCCACCACTTGCTGCTGCACTCACAGCCATCAGCCCAGTTTGTGGATGAGTGGAGCTCCCCCTGTGGGTGAGGGGCAGCTCCTGCATTGAGCGTCTGCCCCTCGGTAGTCAGTGCACGTTATAGCAACCAGCCGTTCTGCTGTTAGGGTCAATTTGCATATTACCCTTTCATTATATAGGATACATTTTCCTTCAGGAAATCTCAAGGATTCATTTTTTCACTCCAAGATGCATAACCATTTGAAAGTTTTTTAGGAGTGACATTGCTAAATTTTGGTAGTAGAAGGGAATAACTCTAACAAGGCACAGAGATAGATAATATTTTCTTGTGACAAATATTATGGTTGACATAAGACTGTGATACTTAGTCTCATTATAAAATTGATTGATATTAGATAGGACTATATATAAACTCACAATTTGTATTAATATAATTATAAAAGTCAAATAAGAAAATTCTAAAAGTAAACGTTGTTAAAGACAAGAAAAATTAAATATAATTCACTAGAAATTTTTGGATTCTGTGAATTAGTTCATATATCTCCACCTTTCCTTCTGATCTTTCATTATGGTATAATGTATAACAGGTTCATAGAATGTCTTAGGAGACACCACACTAGATGCAAGGTTACAGAGAGAAAACAGTTTATTTTTTCCTGTTGCTTATTGTCTGGTGGGGGTAACAGATAAAGAAAAAAGCATTTGCAGTTTAGGATAAGTGCAATGCCAGAATTATATTCAAAAGGCTCTGAGAGAAGGGTCTTAAGAAAGGAAAGATGGGAAAGGTAATGAGACCTTTAGGAGATAAGAGCATTTTTGTGGATCTTGAACAATGGGTAGATTAGCTAGGCTAGTCTAAGAAAGATAAAGGGCATTTCATACATAGGTTATAGCAATCCTGTAAGTATGGAGGTAAGAAACACCCTTTGCATTTGAGGAGAAGTAAAGTCATTCTGTATGGCCTCATATTTCTGCTTTGGGAGGTACACTACAAGAGACTGAACACTGCATGGAACCCTGTCAGACCTGAAAGAGAACTAATTAAGAAGCTGTTGCAATAATTTGGTTGAGAGATGACGAAGGGAATGTCAATAGGGACAGAGAGGAAGTGAGCACATGTGACTGAAAAGAGTACATGGTCTCTGTGTTGCTGCTTTTGAAACTGAATTGCATTCTCACAATAAAACATCTGCTGTGAGCCCGAAAGTACTGCTAAGAAAGAGAAGACACTAGAGTTTAATATGTAAATACAAGTGGCACCCCTACAGTTTAAGTGCATTTAAGTTTCTAGTCACTAACAAGTAGAGCTCTCCTTGGTTTCTGTATTCACACTGTTGGTTTTGACTCAGAGTCAGGAGAGGCATAGAAAAGAATGAGAAAAAAAATAAATAAAACTCAGATGGGAAGAAGGGAGAATTGTTATCCTGAGTATAATACCTGGTTATTGTGGTTGCTGGGAGTTGTTTTTATGAAGTACATGATTACTACATTAAAACTTCACAAAATCATGCTGATATTTTTGCAAAACACAGACTTACAACAACATTTTCTCACTTAGGTTTCACATAAGTTTACAGATGATTAAAAATTATTAAATTGCCTGTCAATTTCAGAAAAAATAAAGCACTATAAATACAACATTTTTCTTACCAGAATGGAGTGCATTCCCATGTAAATTCTACTTAGGCAAACTAGGGAACACCAGCAGGGAATAAGGATCAGTCCATAGATAAGAGGATACTAAAGGGGGAAAAAGCAAAATGAAATGAATTAGGCTAAATGTAAACAAGCAATTAAAAACAATCACTACACTATGAGTTCCATGAAAACAAGAACTGTGTGTTTTCATTCCCCAATGTATTCCCAGCACTAACCCTTAACATGACACACAGCAGACACTCAAGAAATATTTTTGCATGAAATGAACAAGTGATGAAACTTATGTTTCCTTACTCTTCACTGTGGGAACTGACTGACTCATTTTTGCTTTTACAGTAAAGATTCAATCACCAGCATGCTACAGAAGAAGAAAACAGGTAGGGGACATACTTTTAATATGGCTACCAATAAAAGTGCCTCTGGAATAGTACCTGAATCTGGCCCATGTAAGGGTCTTCACTTCCCTGGGGACGAAGACTAAGCATTATCTCCCTCTCACTTCCATTAGTAACTGCTATCTGCAATTTCTATTGACATTTCCCCGTTTTGTATTCAATATACAACACCTTGTAATATGTTTTCCTCTTCTACCCCACCACTAAAATTTCACGTGGAAACTTTATTGAGAAAAATTTTGATGGGTTACTGGGAGCAGTAGGCTATAAAAAGGAACAAACAAAATGTAGACAAGTCTTGGTATCAATGGCACCAGTATATGAGTTGGCTTTGACTCTCCTGGCATTAGAAGGGAGAAAGAAAGGGTAGATAGGGGTAAGTTTCTAATTCTCAAGAATTTGAAGCCAAGGTGTTTCAATAAGAAGTGGTGTTTAAAAAAAGCAAGTTAAGTAGGGTTGTAAGAAGAATGGTAAAGATTTAGTAAATGGTTCTTTGCATTTGACATGACCCACCACTTTCTTCATACAGCATCATACTCTCCTGGTTCCCTTTTAACCATCTATTTCCTTTTGTTTGTTTCCCACACAAGAGAACATCTTCTTCTTGTTCCTTAAACATTGGTATAAGTACTAGTAAGAATTCAGCCCTTGCCCCAACTGATTTGGCTCAGTGGATAGAGCGTCGGTCAGCGGACTGAAAGGTCCCAGGTTCGATTCCAGTCCAGGGCATGTATCTTGGTTGTGGGCACATCCCCAGTGGGAAGTGTGCAGGAGGCAGCTGATCGATGTTTCTCTCTCATTGATGTTTCTAACTCTCTATCTCTCTCCCTTCCTCTCTGTAAAAAAAAAAAAAAAAAAAAAAAATCAATAAAATGTATTCTTTTTAAATAATTCAGCCCTTACTAGTTATTTGAAGCTTCACCTTTTATTTTTTTAACTTCTACTTAGCATGCTGAAGACCTATCCATTTCCCTGGGTTTAAAAACCAGACGGCCACCTCCTGCACATGCTCTACCTTGAGATTTCCATGGAGCTAAACCCACAATACCGTAAGCCAAAATCATCATCCTGCCAGCCAAACTTGTTCCTACTTTCATATTCAATATTTCATCTGGAAACATTTAACACACATTATAATCTAAATGGTAAACATGAATTATCTTTCACTCCTTCCTTATCCCTCCATGACTTGCTGACTTTACCTTCTAAATATTTCTTGATCTGTCATCTCTTCTCCATCCTGCTTACACTGCTCTTGTTTCGATCCTCACAGTTTCTTTTACAAGCTCTATTTTTCCAGCCATTTTCCCATAGGCATGAAGAACGTGGTTAATGGGCAAAAAGAATGTAACCATATAATGAGGTAAGTGCTATAATAGGAACATACCAAAAGCTCAGAGGGAGTCTACAGAATGGGCATTTAACTTGGTTTAAAGATGTTAACAAAGACTCCCAGATTAAACAAGATTCAAGTTATCCTGAAAGATAAGTAGGATTTAGTCTTTAGAGAAAGGGAGTGAATAGAGGGCAAAAAAGGTGGAGGGCATTACAAACATCAGGAACACCATGAGCAAAGGCTGCGTACAAGGTATTGTAAGTAGTGTCTAGCAGAATAAGCTTACATTCTTCCTGGAGAGAGGTACTACATAGTAAACATAAAATATGTACTATATAAATATGTAAGTAATATATGAAAATATAAATTTTACAAATGTGGTAAGCACTATGGAGAAATAAGAGAACAGGTATTGAAGAAACACTAAACATTCATCAAGTATTCCTTGTGTTCCTCCTACATTTACAGGTTTACCTGCAGCTAGATTGAGAACCAAGTGATTAGTTTTGGCCAGTGAACTGGGAAAATGTGACTTATGCCACTTTCAGTCAGTCTATGAACTCTATGCCCTACAGATGTGGCCTTGGAAGCCACATGCATCACAACAAGGAATGAGGAGATGCAGCGCAAGATGGGAAAACTTCCATCAGCCCATGTTCTTGAGGTTCTAAGCAGAACAAAGCTAACCCATAATGAATATGTAGCAAAAATGAGAAGAGCTAAGATTGGGGGGTTAAGTCATCTCAGAGCATAATCAAGCCTATCAATTAAAATGGTAATAGAAGCCGAAACAGATATTTGGGAGTGGATAGAGCGTCGGCCTGCGGACTGAAAGGTCCCAGGTTCGATTCCGGTCAGTGGCATGTACCTGGGGTGCGGGCACATCCCCAGTAGGAGATGTGCAGGAGGCAGCTGATAAAATGGTAATAGAACAAGGATCAGATATTTGGGAGTATGTATGGGGCAGGTTAAAGTAGGAAATAAAAGACTACTATGTGTGTCTCAGTGGTTGAGCATAGACCTATGAACTAGGAGGTTCAATTCCCTGTCAGGGCACATGCCCGGATTGCAGGCTCAATCCCCAGTGGGGCGTGCAAAAGGCAGCCTATCAATGATTCTCTCTCATTATTGATGTTTCCCTCTCTCTCCCTCTCTCTTCCTCTCCCTTCCTCTCTGAAGTCAATAAAAAAAAAAAAGGAAAGACAGTAAATGCAGGCTTTACTGAGAAGCTGAGACTTGAGGCAAGACTAGTTGGAGGAGAGAGAATTAGCTAAGCAGATATCCAAGGGAAGAACATATGCCAGGCAAGGGGATCAAACAGAACAAAATACTTAATGAGGAAATATGACTGGCAAGGAGGCTAGTGTGGCTGGAGCAGAGAAAGCAAGTAGAATTGAGAGAGTAGGTAATGGGGCCAGCGCAAACAGAGGCCAAGAGGCCACTGTAAGAAATTTGACTGTTGGATAGAGCGTCGGCCTGCGGACTGAAGGGTCCCAGGTTTGATTCCAGTCAAGGGCATATGCCTTGGTTGCGGGCACATCCCCAGTGGGGGGTGTGCAGGAGGCAGCTGATTGGTGTTTCTCTCTCATCGATGTTTCTAACCTCTACCCCTTCTCCCTTCCGCTCTGTAAAATATCAATAAAATATATGTTAAAAAAAGAGTGCAGGTGCAAAGAGTCCCGAGTTCAATTCTGGTCAGGAGCATGTACCTTGCTTGTGGGCATATCCCCAGTGGGGAGTGTGCAGAAGGCAGCTGATTGATGTTTCTGTCATCGATGTTTCTAACTCTCTATCTCTCTCCTTTACTCTCTGTAAGAAATCAATAAAATATATTTTTTTAAAAATTAAAAAAAATAAAAAGAAATTTGACTGTTATTGTGAATTAAATGGGGAGCTATTGCAGACTTTTGAGCAGAGCATTGTCATGATGACTGCTATGTTGATTAGACAATAAGAGATCAAGGGGGGAAACGGAGACCAGTTAGAAGGCTGTTGGTATAATCTAGGTGAGAGATAACCATGGCCTCTGACTTTGTATCAGGCACTAAGGCCTGTTTAATTTTTTTTGTTAATTGAAAAACAACTGATGTCCTAGCTGGTTTGGCTCAGTGGATAGTGTGTCAGCCTGCGGACTGAAGGGTCCGAGGTTAGATTCCGGTCAAGGACACATGCCCGGGTTGAGGACTCGATCCCCAGTAGGGGGTGTGCAAGAGGCTGCTGATCAATGATTCTCTCTCATTGATGTTTCTATCTCTCTCTCCTTCTCCGTTCCTCTCTCAGAAATCAATAAAAAAATATTTAAAAAAATAAAAATTGTTCAATGAAATAAACATAAGCCTACAGCACTAAGGAAATCAGTCTTAGATGATCATATTCATAACTTGGGATTACCAATGATACCATAGTATTCAGTTCCTGACCTCAAACCTGGGCTGTGTTAACGTTAAGTTCTAGCAGCGTCTCTGCAATCCACCATAATAAACTGCAATCTGAAAATCCTTTTGAATAAACTTAGGACAAGGAATTTCCAATGCCTGTTTTAGAATAATCCTTATTAGTTACAGATTCTGTAGCTTGAAGCTTTTAAAACTAATATACACTTTCTAAAACAAAGGTTTATAGAAATATAAAAACCACTTTATACAACAGCACATTATGAACCATATTTTCTATGCAAAAACAAAACAAACCAAAAAACTTAATCAAAGTCGTGTTTTCCCTCATGGTACTTTCCACACTAGTAGGCCAATGTAGAATAATATATGAGTTCAAATAGGTAAGACAAAAAGTGACCTACATACAGTCATTTAATTAACATATTAATGATAAAAATATAAAGATGGCTTGGTTGGTTGGAACATTGTCCATATACCAAAAGGTTGCAGGTTTGACTCTTGGTCTGGGCCTTTACTAGAGACAACCAACTGATAGATGTTTCTCTCTCACATAAATGCTTTTCTCTCTCGGAGAAAACCAAGATGGCGGCATAGGTTAATGCCAGAGATTGCTGCCTCGAACAACCAATTCAAATTACACCTAAAAGACGGAACGGACATCATCCAGAACCACAGGAAGGCTGGCTGAGTGGAAATTCTACAACTAGGAGGAAAGAGAAAAACACTGAGACTCAGAGGAGGAGCAGTGCGGAAGTGAGATACTAAGGTGCGGAGTACATGCGGGCTGGCGGCTGAGGGGGGG
>NW_006293784.1:89323-94049 GCF_000327345.1 Myotis davidii | reverse complement strand
AGCAGGGACAAAGAAAGGGAAGGGACTGACTATTTTTGGGGGGGGGGGGCAAGGGGTGTGGGAGATGCGGGAAGAGACTGGACAAAAAACGTGCACCTATGGATGAGGACAGTGGGTGGGGAGGGAGGGTGGAGGGTGGGGCGGGAACTGGGAGGGGGGGGGGTATGGGGGGAAAAAAGAGGAACAAATGTAATAATCTGAACAATAAAGATTCAATTAAAAAAATAAAATAAAATAAAATCTTTATTGTTTAAAGCGTTAAAAAAAATGCTTTTCTCTCTAAAAAAAAAAAAAAAACAATAAAAAAAACAGACAAACAAAAACATATCACCCTGGCAGTTTGCGCAATGGTTAGTGTCCCACGGACCAAAGGTTCTTGGGTTCAATTCCACAAACCAGGTCCAGGTGCATGTGGGAGGCAACCAATGGATGTGTCTCTCTCACGGGTGGTGTTTCTGTTTCTTTCTTTTTCTCTTTCTCTTCCTTTCTCCTCTCTCTCTCTCCCTCTAAAAAAATGCTTTTCTCTCTAAAAAAAAAAAAACAATAAAAAAAACAAACAAAAACATATCACCTTGGCAGTTTGCACAATGGTTAGTGTCCCACGGACCAAAGGTTCTTGGGTTTAATTCCACAAACCAGGTCCAGGTGCATGTGGGAGGCAACCAATGGATGTGTCTCTCTCACGGGTGGTGTTTCTGTTTCTTTCTTTTTCTCTTTCTCTTCCTTTCTCCTCTCTCTCTCTCTTCCTCCCTCCCTCCCTTCCACTCTCTAAAAAAAATTAATGGGAAAAATATCCTTGGGTGAGGATTAACACACACACACACACACACACATCCTCAGGTGAAGATTTTTAAAAAATGTGAACTGAAACATTTTCAATTCAATCTATTGTTTTGACCTATTCATACCTGATGTCATTTTAGTTACTGTTTCTCTTTTGAACTCAAATCACAAGGTATCAGTTTAACAATAGACTTCATTACGTAAATATTAATTATAATTATAAATATACTTATATTACAACCCATAATAAGGAAAGTACTAATTGTTACCATACTAGTTAATATAGCCTTATGTTAACAAAATAGGATCCATTTCTCAATTCCTATTATAGGGGAGGGATTTGTGAGGAGAGAGAAAGGCTATGTGTTATAGTTTATGTCATTTTAGAGCTGCAGGAAGACCACAGTTTCCCAGATAGGTAATTATGATGAAGAAATGCCTGATTGCCTCTGCAGAACCGAGCGTAGAAACAAAAAGAAACAGTAAATCCAGTGTTCCACTCTCACTTTCTTTTTTTTGAAAATATATTTTTATTATTGATTTCAGAGAGGAAGGGGGAGGAAGAGAGAGATACCTCAATGATTGGCTTCCTCCTGCACACCCGCTACTGGGGAGCAAGCCCGCAACTCAGGCATGTGCCCTGACCGGGAATCAAACTGTGACCTCCTGGTTCATAGGTCAATGCTCAGCCACTGAGCCACGCTGGCCGGGCCACTCTCACTTTCTACTTCTATTCCTAACTAATTCAACCCTTTATTTCTGATAAATAGATTGGCTGGATTTTTTTAAAACCCAAAGTTCAATTGTAGGCAGATGTTAAAAGAAATGAATGTGGGTTTGTTCTTTACTGAAATGTTAATAGATGAAGTAATTTTTTTTTCTTAATTCTCACCTGAGGATATTTTCCCATTGATTTTTAGAGAGAGTGGGAAGGAGGGGGAGAGACTGAGAGAGACACATAGATTGGTTACCTCCCGCACACACGCATCCATACTAGGGTCAGGGATCGAGCCTGCAACTGAGGTATGTGCCTTGGGTTGGAATCAAACCTTGGATCCTTCAGTCCCCAGGCCGACATTCTATCCACTGAGCAAAACTGGCTAGGGCATCACTCAGTTATTTTTAATTATATTTTTCTTACAATGGAGTTAGGTACAAGTTTCACTTAATTAGAGGTAAAAGAGATGTTAAAGGTATTAATTTTACTCTCCTCACTTTACAGATGAAACAGACCCAGGAAACGCTAAATAACATTTAATAGTATATTCTCGTGGCCTATTCTGATGCTTTTTACAATTTATTGCGCTTGTTATTTTCCACTTTTTATCGCACACAATTACAGTAGGTAATAATTTAAGTTTGGCAGGAGTTCCTAAGTTTCTATTTTCTTTTTCTTGGAGAACGTTGACCTTTATCAACTGAATTTATGTATCTCCTCAAATAAGGTTTTTACTTAAACTCAACCTTTAGGTCTTATAAAAAAAAGATGAAAGTAAAATGTCTAAGTCCTCACATTATTTTCAAATTAATAAAAATTTACCAAAACCAAAACAGTCCACAGGACCTCATAAAAGCTTTTAATTACATACTTTCTAATCTTTTCATTGCACATCCTACTACAGGAACACTTATCTAAACATTTCCTTCAGTTATTCTACTGAACAGTTGTATTCTTACTGATAAGCTTTCCTTACCTATTTATCACACATAATCAGAATTATTTTTTACGTTATGGCATTTTCCACTTACATTCATGGAAGTTAGTAAAAGAAGTCAATAAAATTACTTGCAATTAAAGCAATTACAAAAACTATCTTTAATAGAATTTAAAATTTTTAGATTAATTTAAATATGGAACAAAGGCAGACACCAGAAAAAAATATATTTTGAATTTGAGGACTGGATAGTGTATGTGTAAGTAACATTTGACAACGATAACACATTAATGGTATATCTGCCTTGTTCTCATACATTGTTATGTTAATGAAAATAGATGCAATCTTTCTGGAAAGCATTTTGTCTATACATAAAAGAGCTCTAAATGTTCTAAATGTATATACAATGACCCAGAAATGTGGGCAAGGATTCATACATTATAATGTTTATTATAAAACTAAATATACCACAAAAAAATGAATATGCCAACATTTACTGATATCATAGTTTAAAATATGGGTTTTTAGAACTCCACAGACCTAGCTCTAGCCATTTACTACATGCAATTATTGGGACTCAAAATAAAAATGTAAATAACACAAATCTTGAGGGGAAAAAAGATAAAAGGATACAGAGTATCTCACAGAACCCTAAGGCAGAATGAGGCTAAGCATTAAGAAGAAACTGGAACTATGAACAGGACAGTCATAGGACCGTCTCTTCTTTTGCTATATTTGCTTCATTCTTTTTCTGCAGACTAGCTTCTCTGCTCTTCAGTCCACAGGGTGGATGAAGGTTTCTGAATGTACTTCTTGATTGAGGAAACCTGACCAAACTCAGTATCTATTCTCAAATCCTGGTGGACAAGATCACATACACAAAGTATTGGCTGCCCTATAGGTGAAGGAGATTATAGAGGGCTGTCAGTGAGGCAGACACCCCAAATGGTGCCTATTTCTTCAGGTGTGGAAACATGGGCTAGTTTCATAATTTTGTGGCATCACAATTTCCTCATCTCTATATGGAGATAATATCTACACTAAGGAGACCCAAAAGTGCATAAACTATTTTGTAGGAATATTAAAAAATTTAGAGAGCATCAACCTGTGGACTGAAAGGTCCCAGGTTTGATTCCAGTCAAGGGCATGTACCTTGGTTGTGGGCACATCCCCAGTAGGAGGTGTGCAGGAGGCAGTTGATCATTGTTTCTCTCTCATTGATGTTTCTAACTCTCTATCCTTATCCCTTCCGCTCTGTAAAAAATCAATAAAATATATTTTTAAAAAAATTTATTCATAAGAATGTGTCTAGGAATTTTTACTAATTGGGAAATTTATGACATGTATTACAGTTCTCCAGAAAAACCAAACCACTGAAGTTCAAAGTCAGTAAAATCACTTGCAATTAACTTGACTAACTTCAACAGGGTGTGTGTGTGTGTGTGTGTGTGTGTGTGTGTACTAGAGGACCGGTGCATGGATTTGTACACCAGTGGGGTCCCTCAGGCACCCTCCCATGTAGTAGTGCGCGAAAGCAGCAGGAGGCTGGGGGAGGAGCCTGAACCCCGACCAGGCACCCTGCCGCTCCCGCTCATCCCAGCTCTGCTGCGCCTGCTGCTGCCACTGCTCAGTGGCTCTGCCACAGAAGCGGGAGAGGCTCGTGCCACCGCAGCTGTGCTTGCCAGCTGTGAGCCCAGTGCCTGGCGTCAGTCAGCTGAGCGGTGCTCCCACTGTGGGAGCACACTGACCACCAGGGGCAGCCCCTGCATTGAGTGTCTGCCCCTGGGTGGTCAGTGCGCATCATAGTGACCAGTCGACCTATCGCTTAGGCTTTTATATATAGAGATAGAGATTTATTTTAAGGAATTGGCATACCAGGAGGATGTCCCAACCAACTGAACTACCTGGCCAGGGCCTAAAGTGCAGCTTCTAAAATTAAAGTGGAGGCAGTGGCTGGTGGTGTGGACCATGGGGCCATGGTGGGCGGGTTCCAGCCACCTCTGGAGCCACGAAATCTAAAGTGGAGAGAATACTTGACCAGCAGGCTCCCTGAAGTGTGGAAGGTTAGAACACTGACCAAGGAAGAAGCAGATGATGCTAATACAGAAAGCTAAATTAAGTCGCACAGAATTACAGAAAGGAATTGAAGAACTCAAATTAAAACCTGTTGCTGCTGGAGGAACTGATATTATTAAAAAATGCAGGCAGCTCTCTCTCTCTATGGAGTATGCCCAGGGGGTGCTCTCTCTCCTTTCTAGAGCAGACCTGCACCTCTCCTCCCTCTTTCA
>NW_006293784.1:83032-89133 GCF_000327345.1 Myotis davidii | reverse complement strand
AAGGAAGGAAGGAAGGAAGGAAGGAAGGAAGGAAGGAATTTCGATCACAGGCGAGTGACAAGTGAGGCAGGCAACTTTTCATGGAGGAGAGAGAAATAATTGCTATAAACAACTACAGCACATCTAGCAGCCCTTTCCGCAGAGCAAGACACCAAGTTGTTTTGAGACTCATTATGGAGATACCAAATTCAGCAAAAGGGCAAACACTTGAAGATTCCAGACTGGAAAAAGCTGATCACCAGGCAGGAATCTAAGCAGATGACTAAAGAAGGAGCAAATCCATGTGGCTGGTGAAGAGCTGACAGGTAACTCAAAGTACCCATAAAGCAACTGCAAATGAAGGAGAACTAACTGCATTTGACAACCTGACATCAGGTTGGTAAAAAATATTAAAGAATGAGCCCTGGTCGGTTTCCATTGATTGTCCCATGTACCTAGAGGTTGCCATTTCAATTCCGGTTTGATTCTTCTTGGCCCAGGCACATGCCTGGGTTGCAGGCTCGATCCCTGGTGGGGGGTGTGCAGGAGGCAGCTGATTGATGATGTTTCGCTCTCACATCTGAGTTTCTCTCTCCCTCCCTTCCCTCTCTCTCTAAAAAGCAATAAAATTATTTTTAAATAATATATTTTTTAAAAAATTAAAGAATGAGGGGGTAAGGGCAGGCTAGAAGGGGTTAATGGGGAAAACAAGGAAACCTATGTAATACTTTCAACAATAAAGATTTTTTTAAAAAACATTATAGAATGAGAAATCCCCAGGCCAGGCTGGATTCAATGAAACAGCTGTCATTAGCAACTGCTTTTATCCACCAGTGTGGCTCAGTGGTTGAGCGTCAACCCATGAACCAGGAGGTCATGGTTCCATTCCCGGTCAGAGTACATGCCTGGGTTGCGGGCTCAATCCCCCAAACGGGGTGTGCAGGAGGCAGCAGATCAATGATTCTCTCTCACTGATGCTTCTCTCTCTCCTTCTCCCTCCCTCTTTGAAATCAATAAAAATATATTATTTTTAAAAAGCAACTGCTTTTGCCAACAATTTGGAATCTTTTTTTTTTAAATCCTTACCTGAGGATATTTTTTTCCATTGATTGTCAGAGAGAGTGGAAGGGAGGGGGAAAGACACAGAGAGAGAAACATTGATGAGACACATTGATTGGTTACCTCTCACAGAAGCCTCGATCGTGGCCAGGGATCAAGTCTGCAACCAAGGTAGATGGAATGGAACCTGGGACCCTTCAGGCCGCAGGCTGATGCTCTATCCACTCAGCTAAACAGGCAAGGGCTGAAATTTTCATATATACTTAATTTTAATTATACAAATGTGTCTACATAAGTAAAGAGAGATAAATTAACTAATTTTTCAATTTTTTGGCATACGTATTTGTAAAACCTACTTTATTGTATAATGGACTTTCAGTTTTAATGGACACACCCTCACACAAATTAGTCCATTATATTGAGGTTTGATTTTATGATGAAAGTGAAAGTTGGATTCCTTCCTTAAAGCAAGCGGAATTCAAAGACATAAGCATAAAAAAACACACACCATAAAAGTACCATAAGAAACCATGATAGGAAGCCATTCTAAACATTACACAAAACTAAGAAAACATAAAATAAAAGACTAATAAGTAGCCCTGGCCAGTATGGCTCAGTTGGTTGGAGCATCATCCCATGCACCAGAAGGTCTCGGGTTCTAATCCCAATCAGGGCACACACCTAGATTGTGGGTTCGATCCTCATTCAAGGTTCTTATGAGAGGCAAATGATCAATGTTTCTCTCTCACATTGATGTTTCTCTCTTACTCCCTCTCCCTTCCTCTCTCTCTAAAATCAATTTTTAAAAAAAGACTAACACATAACAAGGAAAAGTATCTATTTAGAATTTAAAAAAGTCAGAAAAGAACGATTTAAGACATTTCCTAATCACACCACAAATAAAAGACAAATATTACCACAACATAAAGGGCTTCAAAAACCAATAAGTAACCCAAGAGAAACAAAACCATCCACGCAAAAATATCCACATCAAAATTATTCAAAATAACAAAAAAATGAACTCAATGTCCATCAGCAGATGAGACATAAACTTTGTATATCCATCTAATGGAATAGTACTCAGTAAAATAAAAGGAATGAAGTACTGATACACTATAATATGGATGCACTTTAGAACATTATGCTAAAAAAAAAGCATTATTCCAGTCACAGCAGACTTCATATTGTACGCATCGATTTACATGAAATGTCTAAAGTAGGCAAATCTATAGACATAAAGTGAATTAGTGGTTGCCTCGGATTGGGGGGGAATGGGAAGTGACTACTATAGGTATGGGGTTTCTTTTAGGGATGATGAAAATGTTCTAAAGTTGACTGTGGTGATGGTTGCACAATTCTATGAATAAACTGAAAGTCATTGAGTTCTATATTTTAAATGGGTGAGTTGTATGGTATAAGAATTATATTTCAATAAGCTGGTGTGTATATATATATTTTTTTTAATTTTTGAGAGTGCATTTATTAAAGCTGGGGACAGTGAAACAAGAAAGGGCTTAGGACAGAAGCAGCAGCAGGAGAACCTAGGCAGGGCCGCTTTTTCTCTAGGAATGCTCGAGGAAAGAGATGAGCCCAGGCAGGGCTGCTTTGGCTCACTAAGAAGTCAAAGAAAAGGGGGTCGAGACAGGTTCAAGGGGGTTAGCCTTGGACAAGCTGCTGCTGTCCGCTGCTCTCCTAGTTGCAAGTCTTGTGTGATCCCTTTGAGTTTAGGGAGATGAAGGCCTGAAAGGGAAGAAGAGGGGGTAGGGAAGGGCATGGGCAGGTAGGCTCCTGGGAGGGTACCATGCTAAGTTGTTATATATTTTAAAACAAAAAAACAGTAAGTAGAGGTGACAAGATCTGTTTCTGACCATAAAAGATTAACTATTGTAAGAACAGCTGGTCCACTGTAAAATAAGAAAAGTAGCCAAATTATATGAAACAACTGTTTTCAAATACGGGAAACAAGCAGCACAGGACTGTGATGCATAAGAAAAGGGAAACAAATGAGATGAGCCCTATTATGGTTGCCAGAGCATGCTGCTAGAAGCAGTTTCCAGGCTGCAGCATGGGAAGAGGAACCAAATGAAGTTCAGCAGTCTCACTGAATTAGGAGAGAGACGGGAGTTCACCGAGCCCAAAGCAGCAATATTGTGCAGGTCAGAGTACTGGAGAGAGGAATCTGCACAGAGAATGAGCCCAGTAGAAGGGTCTCTGAAAAATTTTAGATGAGTACTAATCTGTGTATGATGGGGTAAAAATCCACAAGGCTGGGAAAAGACACTAGAAAGGAGCGGCCCAAACAATTCTCAAAGCTCACATAGCCCTGGAATTGCTTTCCCATCAGGCAGAGTGCTGAGGAAATTGGGTCTTAGAATACCACCTTATTAGTGAGGTTAAAGTAGCTCTAGACTCTGGTTAGTCAGGACCCACTCTAGCAAGCCTATAAAGATTAAACTGACGAGCCACTTAATTGTACACCAGAACAAAATCCAACACTATTTAAAGGAATACAACAAAATGTAAAGCTCTATAAAAATTACCAGCAAAGAAGCAGGAGAATGTGATCCATACCCAGGAGAAATAGTAGAATCACATAATGATAAAAGAGATGATGAACTTAGTGGATAAGGGCCTTAAAGCAACAATTAAAACTGTTACAAAAATGGGAGGTTAAAAAAGTATCTGAAATTATATCCCATCCTACTTGATGAGTTCACCAGAAAATTAGACATTGCAGAAGATGAGTAAACTTAGACGTCATAGGAATAGAAACTATAAAAAATTAATCAGAGTAAAAACACTGCCATAATTATTATCATCATCATCATAATCAGAGCATCAGTGATCTGTAAGTTACCAGTGTTAAACAGTCCAACATACATGAAATTAAAGTTCCAGGAGGGGAAGGTGTGGGGGAAAAGAAGAGAAAAAATATTTCTAAAAATAATGCTTGAACATTATACAAAATTAATGCAAGTTTTATAACATATGTAGATGTAAAACCTCTGATGATTAATTCTAAGAAGGGGAGAGGGAAAAATGGAAGTATACTGTTGCAGTATATGTTATACATTAAGTCCTCAGTTAATATTGTAGATAAACTCTTGGAAAGTGCAACTTTAAGTACAATGAGACATAACGAAAGCAACTTTACCATAGGCTAATTGATAACAAGAATTGGGTTTCTACAGCATATTTCTGGTCACAAAAACATCACCAAACTTCTAAATAAGGACTCAAGCCCAACCAGTGTGGCTCAATGATTGCATGTCGACCCATGAACCAGGAGGTGATGGTTCAATTCCAGGTCAGGGCACAAGCCTGGGTTGCAAGCTCAAACAAGCAGGGGACATGAAGGAGGCAACTGACTGATGATTCTCTCTCATCATTGATGTTTTTATCTCTCCCTTTCCCTTCTTCTCTCTGAAACCAATAATTTATATATATAAAAGACTCAAAACACTTCCAGTATTAAACGTTGAAATAAATGTGAGCTATACATACATTTAAGAAAGATTAATTTTAAAAGTAAGATAATTACTTTCCAACCTCCTCATTCCAGTTCAAGGCTGCAGTTCTTCGGAGCCTCTGCAGGCAGCTCAGGGGAAAGTTGGGAACCTACCATGGACAGGATGCCTTTCTACCACCAAAGGGTGCGCGCGCGTGCACACGCACACACGCGCGCACACACGCGCGCACGCACACACACACTGATTTAGACTGGAGGACATTTAGACATACTAGTTAATCTAATATGAACATTTTTGGGAAGTGGAAAGAAAGCCAGAGTACCCAGAGAAAATCCATGCAGAAATGGGGAGAATGTGCAAACTTCACATTAAGACAGTGGTCTGGCCGGAAATTGATTTTTCCCCATCAACACTGTACCAAAACAATGCTGAATGAAATGTTATTTGAGGATCTACTATAGTTGAAGTGGTATAACATTATTTGAAGGTAGAGCAACCACTAAGACAAATAAAAATATCAGAAGTATAGTTTAAAAATATTAGTAGGTAAATTACCAACAATCTAATAGAAAAAAAAAAAAACAGAGGAAGGCTCTAAAAAGACAGCCTTGGAACAGTCCACTTATTAAACAAATTATGCTATATTAATATACTGGAACATCATGCAAGTGTGAAAAAATTAGCTCTATACATACAGTTGTGCACCACTTAATGATGGGGATATGTTGAGAAATGAGAAATGCGCCGTAATGCGTCTTTTTCTATTTTTACTAACTTCAGAGAGGATGGGAGAGGGAGAGAGAGATATAGAAACATCCTATATAATAAAAGAGAAACATGAAAATTGACCATCCCTCCGCTACACTTACCAAACAATCAGGAGTGAGTATGCAAATTAACCCAACAAAGATGGCGGATTAATTTGCATACACAGGTGCTGGGCGGAGAGCAGAGCGAGAGAGCCAGCAGCTTGTGGGGACATGGCTCCCTTGGTCGCTCCCCCAGCCACTGGGCGGAGAGCAGAGCGGGAGAGCCGGCAGAGAGTGGAGCAGCTTGGGGAACTTGGCTCCCCAAGCTACCAGACGGAGAGCAGAGAGGGAGAGATGGCGGCTTGGGGGACTTGGCAGAGTGGGAGGCCATGAAACGGAGACAGAGCAGGAAGGGAAAACCAAGATCAGAGGGAGCAACAGGAATTCTAGGAATAGTAGTTTTGGTGGCAGCCCCAGGAACGTGGGGAGCACCAGGAATGCTGGAAATCATAATTCTGGTGGCAGATGGATCTCCTAGACCAGGGGTGGGCAACCCCTGGCACGCATGCCAAACATGGCATGCCAGTAACTTTTGCTGGCACGGAAAACCCTCTCTTATAATCTTCCATTTACAATTTTTTTCTTAATATTGACTTTTTTATTTTTCAGATAAATTCAGTGTAGATGCATCTTAGATAAATAAATAATTTTCCATAACAAGTTATCTTAAAGACCATAGACATGGATTGACGAGAGAGGGGAAGAGCAATTTCAATAGTGTCGAAAACGAACTATTGAGGACTTGGAATGCCATTTCAGAAAATTTTTTCTGATTCAAAAACTG
>NW_006293784.1:81353-82466 GCF_000327345.1 Myotis davidii | reverse complement strand
AAGACAGACAGAAACTCCCGGATTGGAGAGGGTGCAGGCTGGGCTGAGGGACCCACCCCAGTGCATGAATCTTTGTGCACTGGGTCCCTAGTCTATATATATAAAAGCCTAAGTGACCATTATGCCCAATCAACGGAATGACTGGTCGACCAGTCACTATGGTGGTCACTGACCACCAGGGGCAGAAGCTCAATGCAGAAGCTGCCCCCTGGTGGTCAGGGCACTCCCACAGCCAACCTCCCATGGCTGGCCAACCTCCCTCAGTCCCTCCCCGAAGCTAACCAGCCCTGATCGCGACTGGGCAAGACAGCCCCAATTGGCCCCAATTGCTACAGGTCGAGGGACGCCACCCATACACAAATTTGTGCACTGGTCCTCTAGTCCTATATAATAAAAGCTTAATATGCAAATTGTTCGACTGGAAGTTCGACTACTCGCTATAATGTGCACTGACCACCAGGGGGCGGCGCAGAACACGGCAGGCGTCAGTGATGCTGCACTGGTGGTGGGCAGGCGGCAGAGGAGCCACTGCCGGCCCCGATGAGCCCCAATGAGAGCAGGACCACGGCAGGATGGTGGAGCAGGTGAGTGGGCAGCGCCAGGCTAAGGGGGGTGGCAAACAGGGGCCCAATCATGCCCCGCCGATCATCCCACAGATGATGGTTAGCAGCGGTGGCAAGGGGTGGGGCCTTCGCCCGGCTCCCAGGCACTGAGGGAGCTGGGCACCCCCCCCATCACCATAACCGATCATCCCGCAGACGGTGACCCGCAGGCCCTGATTGCCCTATGGGGGCTGATCCCTAGGCTGGGACGGGGAATTGGGGGTGGGTGGCGGTGACCAACCTCCTGCGGTGCCCGGGCAGGGGGTCGGCGACCTCTTGCCAGCTACCTGGGGGTGGGGGTAATGGGGACGGAGGTGGGGCAAGAATGCAGGTGGGGCAAGAATGCAGGTGCAGCAAGAATGTGGGGTGTCCACAGAGCTCGCTCTCTCTCCCCCTGCTACCCTCTCCGGAGATGCCAGGGCTTGCGTGCCGGGGAAGCCCCCACACAGGTGCCAGGTGCCTGGGAGGAGCCTACTCTGCACCCACATGGACCTCAGGGGCCGGTCGGGCT
>NW_006293784.1:77180-81276 GCF_000327345.1 Myotis davidii | reverse complement strand
GCTGCCTGCCCGGCTTCCATGCGGCGCCGCTGGGCCACCCAGAGGTCCACACTGCGCCCTGGTCCAGGACACCTGGCTATACTCACCACATCTCCACATGGGGACTCAGGCGGAGAGGTGTGTGTGGGGGTCCAGGGGCCCAGGTGCTGCCCAGGGCCAGAGGTCAGTTAGGACCTGCCCTTCCATGCCAGACGCTCAAGCTTTGATTGCTGGCCAGGCCTAGGGATGGCAGCCGTGCATGAATTTTGTGCACCAGGCCTCTAGTCAATAAGAGGAAATTATTGATCGGCTGCCTCCTGCATGGCCCCTATTGGGGATGGAGCCCACAATCTGGGCATGTGCCCTTGACCAGAATCAAACCTGGGCCCCTTCAGTTCACAGGCCCGACACTCTATCCACTGAGCCAAACGAGCTAGGGCCGTAATGTGTCTTTAGGTGATTTCTGGTTATGCAAACATCAGAGTGCACAAATGTAGATGGTACAGCCTACTACAGACCTAGCTTTCTGGGGAGGAATAATTTCTTCTCTATTCTCCTGGGTTCTTGGCTGAGATATCACAGGAATAAAAGACATAGTTACAGGAGAAAAACAAACCGAAGTTTAATAACACCTCCTGTACATATGGGAGAGACGCAGGAAAACTGATTTATCTCGCCAAAATGGCTGAGACCACCACCTTAAAATACCATCTTCAGTAGAAGACAGAAGATGTTTCAGATGGAAGGATTCAGTGAAGAGAGGTTACCAAGAAAGAACAGTAAACAAGGGTAAGGTTGTTATGCAGATTTATGTCTTTTCATCTGCACTGAGAAGATAGGTCAGCACCCTGTCCCACACACAAAGGGCAAATTCTACTTGATTTTACAAGCTTCTCCCATGTGTGCCATTTATTTTTAAAATATTTTTATTGATTTCAGAGAGGAACAGAGAGGGGCAGATAGAAACATCAATGATGAGAGAGAATCATTGATCGGCTGCCTCCTACACGCTTCACTCTGGAGATTGATCCAGCAACCCAGGCATGTGTCCTGACTGAGAATCGAACCATGACCTCCTGGGTCATAGGTCAACGCTCAACCACTGAGCCATGCCAGATGGGCGATTTCTTAAAATTAACCACCCCAAAATAAGCTTTCTGTGAAAAAGACTTATTTTGGGGTGACATATTCTGTTTCCGTACAGCTCCTAGGTCCACTACAATCCTATACAGCATGTTACTATACTGAATACAGAAGGCAATTGTGACATAACAGTAAGTACTTGTGTAATACTTTGCACTACCACATGAGAACAGCTACCCTAACACTAGGCAATAGGAATTTTTCAGTTCCATTATTATTTTATGGGACCAACTTTATAAATGTGGCCCTTCCTTGGTGGAAATATCATTATTTGGCACATGACTGTAATACAGAGAGTACTACTATGGACAGGCAGTATAACAGCAGCGTAGTGTCATTTTGCAGCCAAACTTCCTGGGTTTGAATCCAGGCTCTGTTATGTACTTGCTGAGTCATCCTGCACGAGTTGCTTAACTTCCTTCTGCCTCAGTTTCTTCTACAAAGAAGTGATAATTCTCATAGGGTTTTATGCCAATTAGAAAAGTTAAGTGATTTAAGGCATTGAAAACAACCCCAAGCACAATATTAGTATTTATTAATTGCTGAGTAAAGAAAATGAAAATCTCCACAGTGCATTTCTACATGAAAAAAACAACAAGGTCCAGAATAGTATGGTATGTTACCATCTGTGTAAAAATACACTATATAAACATATGTCCATAAAAGTAAAGACTATCTCTAGAAGGCTAAACAAGAAATGTGAAACCATAAATCCTCTGGAAAAGAGATCCTGCTATCTTTAGGTCAGAAAAGAGAAATGTACTCTTCTCTTTGTATTTTTTTTAAATATGTATTTTTATTGATTTCAGAGAGGTAGGGAGAGGGGGAGAGAGATAGAAACATCAATGATGAGGGGGAATCATTGATTGGCTTCCTCCTGCATGCCCCACACTGGGGATCTAGCTGGCAACCCAGGCATGTGCTCTGACAGGAAATCAAACTGTGACTTCCTGGTTCATAGGTTGGTGCTCAACCACTCAGCCACGCCAGTCAGGGTCTTCTCTTTGTATTTTTATGTAAATATTGAATTTTCCATTCAAGTCAGTAAAATTAATTTTAAATCAATAATTAACAATAAGCATTTTTTTAAAAATTATAAACCTGTGCATTTTGAATGCTGGGTAAAAAAAAAAAAAGTAGCAAACCAATTTGATTTTCCATAAACTGTTTCTTGTCAGGATTATCATGGTGATCAGCTTTCCTTGGCTCCTGAAGCAATTTCTGATCTTTGTATTTTGTGACCAACTTTTGTACATCTTACTTCTTGCCTTCCTTCCTTTTATCTTGTCATGATTTCACAGATGTCATCCTTTATTATCTATAATAAACTATACTTTGATAGAATATCTTCTTATGTACTTTTCTTTTCCAAAGCTCTTTGCGTTGATTACATTTATTTATTTATGTCAGGAATATAGAGGAAAAGGGTGATCAAATCTGCATTAGATCTCAGTAAAGGTCATATTGTCTAGAACACAAATATTTGTGGATATTGCATATATATATATACATACACATTGTCTTCTCAAGGCATAGATAGCTTATTTTTATGTTTTAAGAACAATGCTATCTATTTTAAAAAATCAAACCTTGATCTCTTGGTTCTTGGGTCAACGCTCAACACGAAGCCACACCACCAGGTGGAAACTGGTTTTATTAAACAAGATCTTGAGTAAATGTCATTTTTGAGAGATTCCTGCATAGACTCTAGATGTCACCAGAAAGCATTAAGGAATTAAGATTGACTTTGGTTCTGGACAGGTAGCCCAGCTGGTTAGAGCGTTGTCCCAATACACCAGGTTGTAGGCTCAACCCCTCATCAGGGTACATACAAGAGTCATCCAATGAATGCCTAAATACATGGAACAACACATCAATGTTTCTCTCTCTCCCTTCCTGTCTCTCTGATCAATTAAAAAAAAAAAAGATTGACTTTGGAAGCTGATAAACGCCCCCTGGAAAAACTGTCTGGTACCCTGCTTCTTTACATGGCTCCTAGTGGTCTTTCCAGGTGAAAAATGAAGAGAACCTCAAGGCATTTTGGGGTACCTCGAGAACTTGAGGAATTCACCCAAATCTATGGGAAAGTCCGATGGCAACTATGTGGCTTGGCTTCTTCACCCTGAGAGGCTACAGAAAGTTCAATCTGGAGATTCCTTGTGAGACTCAGATTTAAGAGAGTCTATAGGATCAATTACTATTTTTGTTGAATTTTTGCAAATAATCAAGCCAAATTTATTGAAACTAGACTTAGGCAGTAAGTGACCATCTTTGAGAAAAATGAGGGTGATTTTAGGGAGAGAAATTGTGTTTCCACAGGGTTGGGCAAATGTAGGTTTAAGTTGTGCATGTGGAAAATAATACAATAACTAATAAGTAATAATACATTATAAACTCTGTTTTGCATACTCCTATTTTTGCCATACCCTGCATAATCCACAGTTATGGATATTAGACTCTAGTTCAGTTAACTGTATATAAGGTTTAATTTTTACCTATATACTGGACTGGCTCCTGAATTTTTCTAATTTTCTTAAATACTTGGCTATAACCCTCCAAACTTTTCATTTTTCTATCATCCTTTGACATGGAATTATTAACAACTAAAATTTTTCTGAGTCTTGCAATTGCAAATGGCAGCTAAAGCACATAATATAGACTTCAGAAAAATCACAACAGCTCATACTTAAACAGTCTCAGTGACTGATGCTCTGTAAGCCATGCAGAATTCACCAGAGCACCTGATGACATTGTCAGAGACATTAAAAACGGAAGATCACATAATACATCGCATAAACAAATTGAGAGATAAAAACCACACAGTCATATCAATTGATGCAGAAAAAGCATTTGACAAAATCCAACACCCTTTCTTGATAAAAACTCTCAGCAAGGTAAGATTAGAAGGATCATACCTCAACATAATAAAAGCCATATATGACAAACCCACAGCCAACATCATAATCAATGGGCA
>NW_006293784.1:71568-75293 GCF_000327345.1 Myotis davidii | reverse complement strand
AGAAATTAAAGATTAAAAAAAAAAAAAGGAAGATCAGACAGTGACTGCCTACCTTCATTCCAGCAAAAGAAACTTTGAGCCTTACATCCAGAAATTTTCTTGACTGATAGCCTTACAAACTCAGAAACTGGTTTATAATTTACTCTGATCATTACCCTTTTTTCCTCCTGTATTCATAGACCTACACCTTATTAAATACCTGACTGCTTGCATACACAATATAGGCCTCACTTTGGGAACCCATGTGCATCACAACCCCTGAAATGAGACTCAACACATTTAACTGAACTGAATTATTCTCGAAACTGAATGACTGAATCAACGAAATATGGAGCAAGCTACCAACTTACTAGTAGCTTCTAGAACAGTGATGGCGAACCTTTTGAGCTCGGCGTGTCAGCATTTTGAAAAACCCTAACTTAACTCTGGTGCGTGTCACATATAGAAATTTTTTGATATGTGCAACCACAGTAAAACAAAGACTTACATTTTTGATATTTATTTTATATATTTAAATGCCATTTAACAAAGAAAAATCAACCAAAAAAAATGAGTTCACGTGTCAGAGGTGTCAGAGGTTCGCCATCACAGTTCTAGAATGTGGAAAGTTTATTATTTAAAATTTGAAAGGCAAGACTTAAAGGACAAAAATTATGCCAACCTGAAGCTGCTTTTTGAATATTGCTTTAAACCACTTATTAAGAAACAAAAGCCCTAACCGGTTTGGCTCAGTGGATAGAGCGTCGACCTGCGGATTGGAAGGTCCCAGGTTCGATTCCGGTTGAGGGCATGTACCTTGGTTGTGGGCATATCCCCAGTAGGGGGTGTGCAGGAGGCTACCCCCACCCCCACCCTGCATCCTTTCCTGCCTAAGATACTGATAGAGAAAAACATGCTCCGGGAAGGGTATTTTAGGGTGCTGCCTCGCCCTAATTTGAATTGTGGTAAATAGGAGGGCTTCAGGCACCTGCCTGTTGTCTGGATACCCACTGCGTCCCACTGCTTATGAGTGGCCTTGGGGGACTTTCCTGCCCAGTGTGTTCTGCTCCTTTTCACCTGGCCCCTTCTCACTTCTAACATACCCCTTCCCCCGCCTCCCCCTTTCCCCTTTGTTTAAATAGTTTTATATACCCAATGTTGGCTCACTGTCTGAGGATTTTCATGGATTTACCATGTCTATGTGAATCCCCCATGCACACGTAATAAACTTTTATTTTTTCCAATTTAAAAAAAAGGTCACCCTGACTGGGTAGCTCAGTTGGTCAGAGTGTCACCCTGGTACGCCAAGGTTGCAGGTTCGATCCCTAACCAGGACACATGCAGGAGTCAACCAATGAATGCATTAGTGGGTGGAACAACAAATCTCTCTCTCTCTCCCCCGCCCTCTTCCTCTCTAAAAATCAATAAAAAATGTCATTCTGATTTTTGTACTGAATTATTACAGTCAAACAATTGTAAACATAAAACTTTCATAAAAGGGAGCCTTTCTTTCAAAACAACTAACTAAAAGATAAACAATTATTTAAATTTAGAAGTATGTTTCAAATTTATAGTAAAAAATGTAAAATAAGAAATTTAAATTATAGAAGATAAATTTGAATGTAATTGGTGTTTCCACATGTGTAAAATGACAGTTTGCAACTACAAAATTTCTGAAATCCTGGATAGCTCAAATTCTAAAATTGTATACAAATTCCTCAAACTTTGAATTAAATATATTAGGTTGTTCAAAACTTTAAGATAAGCTTATTCTGATCATTCAAATAACCCTGAAATGTTAGAATACTGATAGCTGCATCCTGTAAATACTCCATCAGTACAGTACTGTTTTCAGACTTCCTGTTAGCATGTTCTGAATAAATGACGAACAATAAATAACTATTTTCTCTTACTTGGACTGCTAATATTAATAGCATGCAACATAACTATGTAGTTGTAAAAGGAGGAGGAGCTGTAAAAGGCCCTATAATTATAGATTCCTGAAAGTCTCATGAATATATGAAAAACATTATTAGCTAAACAGTGGGTATCATGCCAAACAACTGAATACATTACCTGAACTTGTGAAATATTTAGATTAAATAAAATCTGAGATATTTATCTATACACAAGACAGGCGGCACCACTTTGTAATCTGAATATTACTGTAAATCTCCTTTAGCTAAATAAGGAGAAAAGCCTGACCTTGGTACCCTTCCCTCGTAGCTCTGTCACCTTAGTATGCACACTGCGTATTTTCCATGTACTGTAAGAGAGATGCACTGCACAGAAGTGTCTGTGGGAACAAGATTTTATCTATAATGAAACTAAATCTGGAGGAAGTAAGCCAATCATAAAGGAGTGTTACACAGAATGTGTATTTCTCAATGTAAGATGATTTTATGCTGTAATGGGAAAAACCTGGAGAAAGTCTGACTCCTTAGATCCCCCATAAATATTGACTTTATTCGTAAATTAAGGGACTGGTCTTACGATTTAAAACACAGATAAAACAAGACAGCAGTCTAAGAATAACTTTTGCATCTTTAAGAAAGAGATTTTAAGCTTAACTTATGGACCATGGTGGGCGGGGGGAGGGAGGCCAAAGAAGTGGACAAAATACATAAAGTTTACCATCAAATACTCTTCTCAAATTGTCAGGCTTACCCTGCTTGTCATTTTTACAAACTCTAGTCTGATCAAGAACTCCCGTTTTAAGAATAAAACCACACATTTTTTAAAGCTAATGCAACAAGCCTAATACAGTAGTTCAACAACTGAAACCACAGCTTAGGGATCCAGAAGATAAAATTTGCTACATCAGCAAATTTGCAACCACACCCCTTAAAAAGAGAACTCAGGCTTTTCTCCATTAACTTCCATAAAGGGTGCCTCTTTCGTGTTTTAAAAGTCATTACTTCATTGCCCGGTCTGACCATGTTTATTTTGCAATTATACTACTGTTTGAAGCACTGTCTCGGAGTAAAGCTAAAAACTTTACCTATGCCTGAAACTCTCCGTTTGGGGGACGGCACCGCATACTACGGTGAAACTTAATCTTTGTTACCGGACAATTCATTATAAGGACATTACAGTGAATCACAATCATATTCTGTGCATCGCAAGGCTAAAACGCGTTTAAAAACTCAAGCAAAGCCCAATGATAACGTATTACTTCGAAAAACCAGCGTTTCCTCTGGGTTCTAAGAAAGGCATGACTATTAAAACATGGTCTGATGGCCAAGTCTCTAGGTTTCCCCCGATCACTTAATTTTTTTAAACAGAGAAACGGGCCTGTGTGTGGGCACTGGGAAACCCCTGCCGAAAGAGAGGTTTGGGCGGGGAGCGAACAGCCAAGTGAAAACCACCGCGGACAGCAAGGAGGACGCCTCGTTCTTTCACGCCCCCGGGCTGCGCGGGGCGAGGGGCAGGCACCTTACCTGCCAGCGGCCATAGGTGAGGAGGACCAAGACGATGGGGATGGCGGTGCCGGACATGGCGTGGGTGGAGGGCATGCTGTACTCGGAGTTGTAGAAGACCTCCAGCTTGACCACGGGCGGCGAGGCGGGCCGCGGCCAGCGGACGATGTCCTTGGTGCACTGGCCCAGGTACATGACCAGCACCCAGATGATCACCAGCCTCCGGCCCACCAGGGCGTCCAGGTTCCAGATCCAGAAGGGGAAGAACAGGATGTAGAAGAGCTCGTTGCCCAGCTCCGTGCCGAAGCAGAACAGGTAGTAGAGCGG
>NW_006293784.1:64681-70935 GCF_000327345.1 Myotis davidii | reverse complement strand
GGCAACGATCCTGGGGCTCGCTTCGGCGGTGCCGGTGGCCGAGCACCCGGATATCCTGCTGGCACGGGATCAAAGGGTGGATGAAGGCGAAGTCACCACTATGCGCCCCCAGTCGTTGGAGTAAAATTGGGGTCCTCAAACTTTTTAAACGGGGCCAGTTCACTGTCCCTCAGACCGTTGGAGGGCCGGACTATAGTTGAAAAAAAAACTATGAACAAATTCCTCTGCACACTGCACTTATCTTATTTTGAAGTAAAAAAACAAAACGGGAACAAATACAATCTTTGTATTTGCATGTGGCCCGCGGGCCGTAGTTTGAGGACCCCTGGCTAATGACGGAGCTGCTGTCTCTGTGGGTAGATGTCCTGCCAGCCACGTGCCCGTGGACCAGTGATGACAAGACTAGATGGAGGTCCCAGGCCAAGACTGTGTCCCTGACCAAATGTTGTAACAGAAGTTACACCCAGATCCCAGGTGTTTTTGACTCATGCGTAGACATTCCTTCTAACAAAGCCTAATAGCTGCCAGCCGGCCACAGAACTTGGTGGCTGGATGCAGTGTGTCGATGTTTTTAGTTTGGTGAAGTCGACTTGGTGTCTGCCTCACACGTTACAGATGTGACTTCTAGAAAGAATCGTTCTTATTAGAAAGTCTCGGGACTCTAATTTCAGGAAGTCATTTTGGGTAAGGTGAATGCCTATAATGAAAGAATTTGGACCTCGTCCAAGAAACAGGCTGGAAAATTCCCCTGCGGTTATGTCATTGGAAATGCTTTCTGCTTCCCCAGGTCCAGTTCTCCTCCCGCTGCAGCTGTTAAGCTGTGGCTATCCCTGCCCTCAAGATGCGCACAATAGAAATGGGAGACAGAGTCGGGCCCACTCTAGAGAACAGAGTGAAGTCTAAAATAGAGACGGTGCAACATGCTCTGGGAAGAAGAAACAAGTTCACCAGGACAGCAGGAGAGGTGTGAAGAGGCGATCCTGTTCAGATGGTTGTAATTGAAGAGCAAGATACCAATAGATAGAGGAGCCTGTTGTAGGAAGAGAGGAGTGAAGAAGGGATGGAAATGTGTAGAGATGTGTTTAGTAAACAGCAGCTCACAGAGTACAGCGTAGGAAGGTCGTTGGAATGGAGTTAGAAAGGAAAGATAGGATCCGATTGTAGAGGCCTTGCATGCTGAGGGGGGATTATATTTTGTAGGCAGTCGGGAGTCATGCAAGGCTTTTAAGCAAGGGAGAGACAATATCAAAACTGTGCTTTAAAAAGATAACTGGGAAGAAAATCAAAAATAAGTGGCCAGCCTTCTGAGACCAAAGGCCAGATAAATAATTAGATGATTGCAGTTACCAGGTGAAAGAATGAGGGCCAGAACTAGGGCTATGGTTCTGGGAATTGAAAGGAAAAGGATAGATTTGAAAGGATTTTGGAAGTAGGGGAAATAATTAAAGCATTTATTTGAATTCATGGGTCTGCAGCCAAATAGGTTTACAATACATACCTATATAAATCATTATGTTGTACGCCTAAAACTAATACAGTGTTCTAAGTCAATTATATCTTGATAAAACGGGGGTGGGGGTGGGGGGCTGTTACTTAATAAAAAATGACAATATTCATTTTAAGTTGAGTATTCATTGAAATCAACTTATTTTCTTTTGCCTATCTGAAACCCAACTTATTTCTTGTCTGTTAAACTATAAAATTTGTATTTTGCAAAATATTTACCAATTATTACTACTAGAATATTTTTGACATGTAAATTAAATTTGTTTATTAAATTATTACATATACACCTAATAATTATATCCTGCACCCTTGATTAGTTTTATTATATTTCTCAAAAAATAGGATTTCCTTGGTAAAAATATTTATAAAATGTCTTTGGGATATTTTCAAATATATATTTTTAAACAGCCTATCCTTTTAGGGGCCAGTTTTTATTGTCAAAAATACATAAAATGAAATTCACCACCTTAACCTTTTTTAAAAAAATATATTTTATTGATTTTTTTTACAGAGAGGAATAGGGATATTCCTACAGAGAGGGAGAGGGATAGAGTTAGAAACATCGATCAGCTACCGCCTGCACACCCCCACTGGGGATGTGCCTGCAACTAAGGTGCATGCCCCCAACTGGAATCGAACCTGGGACCCTTCAGTCTGCAGGCCAACACTCTATCCACTGAGCCAAACCAGTTAGGGCCATCTTAACCTTTTAAAACCCTTTTTTGTGTGTGGTTATTTGAAGACTAAAGATCAGGATTTAGAAATGGACATAAAATTGTAGAGCTAGAAGGGGTTTTGAAGCCATTTTATTAAATAATTTTATGAGAATCATTTAGTTTATTAATCTGGTAAATTAAGCACCAATTGTGCTAGATTCCTGGAGATGCATTGTTATTAAGACACTTGCTTTCAAGATGCTTATGTTCAAATCGTCACTGAGATTACTATTAAATGCTATCATTTAGGCTCTTAGATTTGATGAGTGGGTGTTGTCTTTTGAGTTTCCCTTCTCCGAATTCTCTCACCCATTCTTCATCTTGTTCTTCTTTGTTTTTAATCCTCACCCGAGGATATTTTCCCATTGATTTTTAAAGAGTGGAAGAGAGAGGGAAAGACATCTTATTTTCGCCTCCTGCATGAGCCCTAACCAGGGCTGGAGGTTGAACCTGCAACCCAGGCACATGCCCTTGACTGAGAATCAAACCCAAAACCCTTCGGTGCACAGGCCGACGCTCTAACCGCCGAACAACTAGCCAAGGCTCAACCATTCTTCTTTATAACCACTGCTACAACCCTAAACCAAGTTTAGTTGACAAGGAAGGAGCTTTCTAGGAAGTGGTTGAGGATTTGTGTTATAAACTGGGGTTTCAGAGTCACAGTTGAATCTATACAGGTAATCTATAATGGCTTCTTAAACTTGAACAAATTCTGTTATACCTCTTAATTCCATCAAAACCAGTTTTTACCTTAGCAATCCAGTGTTATTGTCAGTGGGAACAAGGATGTAGGCTCCATTCCAATCAGGCTTGTCTTTCATTCATAGACCACCTACATCACTAATTCAAAGCCTCCTCCCCCTACCTGGAATCCTGGCTTGCTTGCTTTCTACCTAACTATATCATGAGCCATATTCAAGGTTCTTGTCTTTCATAAAGTACCCAAGAAAATGAGCACCTGGGATACTCTTGCTAGCACTCTGTGGAATTGACTCCTCTGGTGACCACAAATTGGGCACCTACCTTCTGCTGGGCCAAGAGAGCAGGTTCCCTGAGAATTTTTGTGCTTTGGACAAGTGACAGATTGGGGCGATCTCTCTCCAATGGCTAAAGCTTTAACATATACTCAGAAACACTGTGGATGTAGTTCTTCCTTTAGAGAAAACTAATTAGTAGTGAAAGCGAAACTGTCGTATAGACAGCAACAGAAACCAAATGTTTTGAAGACTCCTTACGAAGTTTGAGCCCTTCCTTCCAGTTGTTCCTAACGGCCCCCTCTGCAGCCCTGCCATTCTTCACACTTGACTGTTCAATCCTTCTTTGAATTTCATAAGCCAACAAATTCCCCCTTTTTAAAAAAGGGTATTGAGCCTGCAACCTGGGCATGTGCCCTGTTCAGGAATTGGACCGTGACCTGGTTCATAGGTTGACCCTCAACCACTGAGCCACCGTGGCCAGGCAAGATTTTTCAAGGTTACGATATTACCCACCAAACATTGAAACATGACATGCACAAGACTGAAAAACATTTAGTAACTTTCATTTTTACATTAAGTAGTGGGTCCCTGGGAAGTAACTGAATGTCCTTGACACTATACTATGATTAGTCTCTGCTGCTCTAGGCATTTTGTGGAATACTGGTTTTACCTGTATGGGCATGCAGTCATAAACAGTGCCAGGGAATGGTGAAACAAGTACATGGATTTAGTTGGCCTTATTTGCAATAAGAAACTGTGGAGTTCTTATGAATGCTTTTTGCTTTTTATATGTTTACATAATTGAATGCAATTGTTTTAAAAAATTAGAATAGAATAAATTTGGAGCAAAAACAAAAAAATAATATATATGAACTTGATTATTTGGTTTTGGCTCATTCCCAGCATGCAGTGGTTATATTAGGTCATTTCCTTTTCTGGTCCTTATCAAGTCTTTGAGGAGACCTGATGATTCTCAGAATGCCACAGGTTCTAATCAAATGAGTGTGTCCAGTAGCTATGAAACTGGACAACCAATGGGTCTGGACTGCCTGTCACTACTTGAGCCAGTTAAGCAGAGACAGGGTTGAATCAGATATTAGCGTTTTTTCCAATAATGCAGGCAGTATGGGAGAGCAGCAGGTCATATGAAAATATGCTCTGCACCCCTGATAAACCAGCTGCTTATATTGGGTAGGACAAAGATTACATGGGGAAGTCAACAAAAGGAATAAGAATGGGTATAAAGATTACAGGTTATAGGCAATGTAGGCAGGACTCCATTGTTTGGGCAACATGGTTGTTTTGTTAATCTTTCCATGATAATAGGATGGGAATGGGCCTCATTCCAAGGTTGATTCCCAGGTCCAAGGTTGACTCCCACGTCCCATGGGCGTAAAACTCCCAGCCAGGTTACAATGTGCTTTCTTTAGTCAGAACAAAACTATCATGGTTAACAGAGCATGATTAATATTTCTTACTAGAGGCCTGGTGCACAAAAATTTGTACACTCAGGTTGGGGGGGGGGTCCCTCAGCCCAGCCTGTGCCCTCTCGCAGACTGGGACCCCTTGGGGGATGGCCACCTGCTGGTTTAGGCCCGCTGGTTTAGGCCCACTCCCTGGGGGATTGGGCCTAAGCTGGCAGTCCGACATCCATCTGGCAGCCTGGGCGTCCGTGCGGGATGCCCACTTGCCATCGGGGAGAAGGCCTAAGCTGCAGTCGGACATCCTTAGTGCTGCTGAGGAGGCAGGAGAGACCCCCACCACCACCACTGTACTGGCAGCCATCAGCCTGCCTGCACCCCCTTCAGGGTGGGGGTCCCCACTGGGGTGCCTGGTCAGCCTGGATGAGGGGCTGATGGCTGTTTTCAGGCTGGTGGGCAACTGAAGCTCCCAGCCACTCCTTTTTGTCTTTTCTTTTTTATTCTGGGATTTATTTACCTTCTGTAATTAAAACATTGTTGCTGCCCTGCTTGCTCCAGCTCTGAGGCCACGGCCGGCTGAAAGCAGGTATCTGGGGTTTGTTTAGCTTCTATAATTGAAACTCTGTTGCTTTCGGAGCTGTTGCTTTCAGAGCTCAGAGCCGGGCTGTGGCAGGCGGGGAACCTTGGCTTCCTCCATCACTGGAGCAAGCAAGCCTCCTGCTCGCTTCAGCTGCTTGGTTGCCAGCCGCCATTTTGGTTGGCAGTTAATTTTCATATCGCTCTGATTAGCCAAAGGGAAGCATAGCGGAGATATGGTTAATTACCCTTTTTGTCTTTTATTAGATAGGATAACTATAGCTAATCCCCAATATTCTATTTCTGTCCCTAACAGCTACTCGGTAATGCATTCTTTGGAAATATTTAACTTAAATTATCACTAAGAAGCAACAAGAAAGAGAAACTTCCTTTTTTGGATAGCCAATTTTGATAATAAAGGTAATACTAATTGGATCTCATGCAACATGCACTACTTGATGTGCTTTACAGATAGTAACTACTTTAATCTTCACAACCCTGTAAAGTATATGTTCTTCCTATCTTCATCCTACATATGAAAAATGGAGGCACAGAAACATTAGAGAATATGCTCAAGCTCACGGAACTAGTAAGTAGTAGAGCTTGGTTTCAGATATCTGACAACAGAGCCTACACTCTTAACACATTATGCTTCATTGCCTCCCAAGAACTCTTAAAACCACTGGCTTAAGCTTTGCTATTTTCTTATTATCATCATTATTTAGGAAATTCCATTTTCTGCCTTATAGTAACAACGTTAAGTTGCCTTCTCTAAGTCTTGAACTCTTGCACTATATTAAGTAGATCAACTCTCTTTCTCTCTCTCTCTCTCTCTCTCTATATATATATATGTGTGTGTGTGTGTGTGTGTGTGTGTATACACATATATACACACATATATATACATATACACATGTCAGAGAGGAAGGGAGAGGGAGAGAGAGAGAGAAACATCCACGATGAGAGAGAATCGTTGATCAGCTGCCTCCTGCAAGTCCCCCAATGGGGATCAAGCCCACAACCCAGGCATGCGCCCTTGACCGGCATTGAACTTGAGA
>NW_006293784.1:59253-63680 GCF_000327345.1 Myotis davidii | reverse complement strand
AGACAGGTCTGGTCTAGAGCAGCCTCGATGAAGGGCCAGAGCCATGTGAGCTGGAGTGAGATTACAGCCTATGAGCATCTGAAGAGCAAAGGCCATGCAGCTGGTTGGCTGTGCTCTGTAGCGGGTTTGTCAAACTGAGCAAGCAGATTGTAGTGAAACCTGGACTTGGGAAAACTAACATATCATTGATGTTTCTATCTCTCTCCCTCTGCCTTCTCTAAAATCAATAAAAATATATTAAAAAAAAAAAACAATGGAAAAATATCCTTAGGTGAGGATCAACAACAACAAAAGGTATAATAAATATACATTATACAAAATGTAACATGGAACCACAATGGGACTAGAATAGGTTTCAGTTCATTTTAATTAAAAGAGTAAATATCAATAGCTTTCCAAATGCAAGGCATTAATTAGGCTTAGGGCTAGAGAAGATACCCAGAGGAATAAGGCACTGTCTTGCCCTTAAGAATCTTATAATCTGCAGTGAAAGATTAAAAACAAAAATGTACTCAAGTTCCCTGCAATAAAAGACAACTACATTAAATGTGTCGGGTTTTTTTTGTAAATAGATTTTATTGATTTTTTTTTACAGAGAGGAAGGGAGAGAGATAGTCAGAAACATCGATCAGCTGCTGGGGATGTGCCTGCAACTGAGGTACATGCCCTTGACCGGAATCAATCTGGGACCTTTCAGTCTGCAGGCCCATGCTCTATCCACTGAGCCAAACCGGTTAGGGGAACTGCTTTAAATGTCTTAATGGAGGTACAAACACAATGTCCAGGAAGAATAATGGAAGAGACCAATTCCCAAACAGGGAAGGAATAACATTTGTGTTGGATAGAAATTCAGAGTAAGGAATTTTGAAAGAAAAACATTTGATGCACAAGAAAAGAAAATGAGCCCTAACTGGTTTGGCTCAGTGGATAAAGCGTCGGCCTGCAGACTGAAGGGTCCCAGGTTCGATTCCAGTCAAGGGCATGTACCTTGATTGCGGGCACATCCCCAGTGGGGGGTGTTCAGGAGGCAGCCAATCAGTGATTCTCTCTCATCATTGATGTTTCTATTTCTCTCTCCCTCTCCCTTCCTCTCTGAAATCAATGAAAATATATTTTTTTAAAAAAAGACAGAAAAGAAAATGGGTATGTAGGAAATAGGCCTCGGTGATCCATCCTCAACATAATAACTTTTGATGGAGAATACTAACAGCATGTTGCCAGTTGGTTACTGAATTTTCTCAGGGCAGATAGGATATGAGGAGGAGGGGAAAGGCATAAGAACAAAGAAGTGTGTATGTGACCAGCAGCACATTTTCCAGAAAGATCCTCCCACCACAACTAGACAAAGGGAAGTGGAGACAACAAGAAAAGGCCTCAGCCCATTTTTTTAAATAACCCAATAGGAGACAATACTGTAAGACCTAGGCGACCTAGGGGGAAAACTGTTAACCCATAGTACTCACCCAGTGAAGAACCAGGCGAGGGACCCTTGCACACTAGGGATAAATTGCCTGTGATCCCCACTTCAGGTGTACCTGCTCAACCAGACACCTGATCTTGCAAGACCACATTAAAGGTCTCATTTTTGCCATACTTCACGTTGCCAAGTCCGTTATTTGAATTGACTGCCGACGTAGGCCTGCTCCCCGCCCTCAGTCGGACATCCCCTAAGGGCTCCTGGACTGTGAGAGGTCACAGACTGGGCTGAGGGCCCCCGTCCCCCAGCACAAGTGCACGAATTTCATGCACCAGGCCTCTAGTAAATACATAAAATGTAAGTATAGCCCAGCCGGTGTGGCTTAATGGTTGAGCATCGACCTATGAGCCAGGAGGTCACAGTTTGATTCCCAGTCAGGGTACATGCCCGGGTTGTGGGCTCAATCTCCAGGTGGGGAATATGCGGGAAGCAGCCAATCAATGATTCTCTCTCATCGTTGATGTTATCTCTCTCTCCCTCTCCCTTCCTCTCTGAAATCAATAAAAACATTTTTAAAGAAATGTCATACTTAAAGATAGACTATGTCAAATAAAAAACAAATCTGAAAGGATTACCCAGGTGAAGGTGGAGGAAACTGTCCCAATAGGGAGAACCCTGGGAACATAAGACATGTGAGCATCAAGAGTTGAACAAAAAGGTATTTCTTAACCTTTTTTGTTGTTGTTAATCCTCACTTGAGGATCTTTTTCCCATTGATTTTTACAGAGTCGAAGGGAGGGGGAGAAACAGAAAGAAACATCCATGTGTCACATTGATTCCTGCACCCTGACCAGGGCCTGGGATCAAGGCTGCCACCAAGATACATGCCCTTGACTGAAATGGAATCCAGGACCCTTCAGTCTAAGAACTGATGCTCTATCCAGTGAGCCAAATCAGCTAGGGCAGAAAGGGTATTTTTCTGTAGGGAAGAGGGAATGAAACCAGAAAGAACCAGGTTGGGGACTTGGGATGAAAGGGTGGTGTGATAAGATGGTAGATAAGAGAACGTTTACCCTGAGGCCAGCTTCTTTTCAGGGAACTGCCCTAAAGGAGTGGCTGTGCTGGCTCAGGGTGGGCCAAAGGTCAGGGTCATGGGGAGGAAAGAGGCTTAACTAAAGTTTGATTAATATCACTTTGTTTCTATTCATCAGTGCAGACAAAGTAATTCAGCCAGTAATTTATGAGATAAAGAATGGAAATTCGGAGTGTCTGTGTCTGGCTTTGTCATAGGTACACAAGCCAAGAATGTTATCTAACTCATACGGGAAGAGTGGTTCCTTGCAGTAAGCTATTTTCACAAATGGGTGCGTGGACTTCTTAACCTTCAGGTAAAGTTCAATACTGTCAAATAAGGAGGCATTACTTTGCATTCAGATTCCTACTGAGGAGGGGAAGGGTTAGTACTCTTTGAATGTAAGCCCAAACCTGAGTTTCATTGCAACACCTAGACATAGTTATGAACTCTGACACACCCACATCCAGTATATACAGGGCAGATTCCAGTATTTAAAAATTTATTTGAAGCACAGCCATTTATTGTTTTCAGAACTGCTCTTATCTATTTAATGCCCTTGGATAGTCACTAAGAATAGGAGTGGTTACCAGATACTAAAATTGTTGCTTAAAGGTAGACAGCAACAAGGGTAATAAGGAGTGTTGCCATGAAGCAATTTTGGATTTTTCTCAATGTGAGGCTAGTGTGGATCAAAAAACGGGCTACATACTAAACCTGACAAGCCCAGGGGAGGCCTGCATGGCAGCCTTATAAACTTAGGGACCTAAAGCAACCATTCAGGATGGTCTGAACTTAAAACTTCTAACTGAAAGTGAGTCCTGGCGGGTAGTCAGATTATAGGCCACTATCTTCCTTGAAAAAGGTTAATCTTTACCTAAATTGATCCTGTCTATGTATTTTTGCATTGAAGATAACATACCTTTGGAATGCCAGAGTAGTCTCCTTTTCCAGACACCTCAGGGCACAATCTCCTAATGGAGCACTAGACTCAGAGCTCATTGTTATCTCGTTGCCTGAATACCATTTCTATATTCTGTAAATGTTCATTGTTGACTATCCTCTACCACTAATGTAAAACAAGTACGTGTCTCTCCATTTTACTCTTTATTCCAGGCATATTCAAACTCAAAGGCTAACACGGGCCAAATAAACAAGGCTTAAGTTTATGTGGGCTGCAAAAAAACAATAGCTTCAATTTTCATAGAAATATAGGTTTATTTCAATAGAGACATGCTGAATACAAAGAGCTGAAATAAATGAGTAATCATTAACATAAAATAATAGACATTTTAATAAAAATTAATATTTTTCTTGAACATTAACTTACCAGAGACTGACTAACTGCACAAATTAATAAACATAACGCAAGTAAATCTATTTTTCTTGTTCTCCGAAAGCAAAATATTTCCTGTTGCGCACACCAAACAAGTCAGTACAAGACTAATGATGTGGCAATCAGCTGCCAAAATATTTGCTGCTAGTATTAGTGGAGAGAAATGATGTGCCTGCTGTTATGCCTAGATTTCAAGATTCCCGATACACCAACAGGGAGCCAGCCAAGCCCGATGCAAAAGCAGAGAGTCTTTATTATTATTATTATTATAGACCCGGGTCTGGCTCCCAGCCTCTACCAACAACGGCGAAACGCGAGTGCCAGCCCCGTGGAAAAAAAGGGGTTTTAATAGGGGGGTGGAGTGAGGGGAGGAGAGATGACTGTGGGCCCTGCTGATTGACCAGGTGCAAGTCGGGTCTTAATACACAGGATGTGGTCATATCTATGACGCGCACGTCCCTTGAATATCATTGGTTAGTTTAAAGAAGTCCTGGGTGTGGCTAGCAGAGGCATGGCTTCCGGAAAGAAGCCTTGCTGAGCACATGGCCAAGGTAAGATGGAGGGCAGAACCCTCACCCTGGGGCAAGGTGGAGGGCGTAGTC
>NW_006293784.1:58026-59225 GCF_000327345.1 Myotis davidii | reverse complement strand
TGGGCCAGCAGGGGAGGGCAGTTAGGGCCAACCAGGCCAGCAGGGGAAGGCAGTTGGGAGCAATTGGGCCAGCAGGGGAGTGATTAGGGGGTGATCAGGCTGGCAGGCAGAAGCAGTTAGGGGCAATCAGACAGGCAGGCAGGCGAGCGGGTGGGGGCCAGCAGTCCTGGATTGTGAGAGAGCTGTCCGACTGCCTAAACTGACAGTCCCCCAAGGGGTCCCAGATTGGAGAGGGTGCAGGCTGGGCTGAGGGACACCCTCCTGTTTCCAGTGCACGAATTTCATGCACCAGGCGTCTGGTTATGTATAACAGGATATTGTAAAAATTAAGTTACGAAATTTTTATTAAAATGTTTCTTACAGACTGTTATATTGACTGGGCCTCAAAAATATTCGTTGTGGGCTGCATGTGGCCAGAGGGCTGCAAGTTTTTAACACACCTTTGAAATGGGAATAATACCTCTCTAAGGTGCAACAACCCTCAACAGAGCACATAATCATGTTAACTATCCTGTAATCCAGTCATCCCTTGCTTTCTCTCACCTTTGTGGAACCTTCCTTATGTTCCCTCTTTATCTCAAAGGTATAAAAGAAGTTGCAAAACTGTCATTCACAACACTCATTTGAGATCTTGCTTCCCAGAAATTGGTTGTCAGTTTGGCTCAAGTAAACTCATAAAAACCTTCTACAGGAGAAGCTGCTGTTTGAACCATCAGGTCAGGAGACAGATACTACAGCCTCAGACAGACTTCTCCGTGACCAAACCTGAGCCTTCTTCTCTGCTAGGTCCCAAGTTTGGGGTCTGTCCTCTACTGTTTGGTCCACTTTTAGCTAGAATCCTGCCGAGTCTTCCTATCTGGTCATCTTCCATAGATCAAATTCATCATCCTGCATCCTTGATATCTTTTTTTAAATCATTTAAAATTTTTCAATTATAGTTGACATACATCATTATATTAGTTACAGGTGTACATTGACCAAACATGACATAACTTAATAAGTTACAATTAACCCCCCAAATTTCTGTATCTTTATGATACAGACTATGGTCTATGTTTGTGAATATTCATTGTTCACTTGAAAAGAATGTGTATACAGCTGTTTAGTGTGATGTTCAATAAATGTCAGCTAAGTCAAACTTTTGATAACGAGGTTAAAATCTTACTGCCTCTATTGTGGTCTTCTTATTCTTTCAAACA
>NW_006293784.1:44867-53557 GCF_000327345.1 Myotis davidii | reverse complement strand
AGAGGGTGCAGGCTGGGCTGAGGGACACCCTCCTGTTTCCAGTGCACGAATTTCATGCACCAGGCGTCTGGTTATGTATAACAGGATATTGTAAAAATTAAGTTACGAAATTTTTATTAAAATGTTTCTTACAGACTGTTATATTGACTGGGCCTCAAAAATATTCGTTGTGGGCTGCATGTGGCCAGAGGGCTGCAAGTTTGACATGCTTGCTTTATTCAACCTGAGATACCTTCCTCCTTTGCTTCCCAGCCTCCCTAATCCACCACCAATGAATTTTACGTGACCCACCCCTACCTCTCCTCCTTTGATTGTAATGTATAAAATAAACTGCAAAACTGCCATTCTCTGGAGCGTTTTCTCAATCTGTTTGCGATTTTGCTTCCTGGCCATTGTTGTCAGTTTGGTTCAAGTAAACCATAAAAACCTTCTACAGGAGAAGCTGATGTTTGAACCATCAAGTCAGGAGACAGATACCACAGCCTCAGACAGACTTCTCCTTGACCAAACCTGAGCCCTCTTCTCTGCTAGGTCCCAAGTTTGGGGTCTGTCCTCTACTGTTTGGTCCACTTTTAGCTAGAATCCTGCCGAGTCTTCCTATCTGGTCATCTTCCATAGATCAAATTCATCATCCTGCATCCTTGATATCTTTTTTTTAAATCATTTAAAATTCTTCAATTATAGTTGACATACATTATTATATTAGTTACAGGTGTACATCCCGATGACCAGACATTATATAACAATAAGTGAGAGAGAAAAAAAATCCTGTACGCATCCTTGGCTTGTTGAGTTGAGTTAGCGAGAATTTCTCTAAGTAATTTTTCCATCCACTGACCTCTGCTCTCCAACTTGGGTGTAAATCCCTACTCATCCTTGTTGTATTCAGAGTTGACCTCATTCTCTCGCCCCTACAGCAAAACCTCCATCTGAGTAGTCCCTCTTGAATAAAAACTTCCTTACCATATTTTTAAAAAATTGCTTTTAAAATATGTTTGTATTGATTTCAGAGAGAGGAAGAGAGAGGGAGAGAGAGAAACATCAATGATGAGAGAGAAACATCAGCTGCCTCCTGCATCCTCCTCCCGCCCCTCCACCACCTCTCCCCACCCCCCCCGCAGGGGATCCAGCCCACAACCCAGGCATGTGCCCTGATGGGGAATAGAATCTCAATCTCCTGGTTCATAGGTCGGTGCTGAACCACTGAGCCACACCAACGAGGCTGAAAAAAATTTTTTAAATATATTTTATTGATTTTTTACAGAGAGGAAGGGAGAGAGATAGAGAGTTAGAAACATCGATGAGAGAGAGACATCGATCAGCTGCCTCCTGCACATCTCCTACTGGGGATGTGCCCGCAACCCAGGTACATGCCTTTGGCCGGAATCGAACCACAGGCCGATGCACTATCCACCCGACGCTCTCTCCACTGAGCCAAACCGGTTTCAGCCCTTTTTTAAAAGTTTTAAGCAATATTTCTCAAAAGAGATAAGAACAAGAAAATCTATCACCATGGGTTTCGGCTGAAAAATTTTTGACATGACAGCCAAGTTCATGTGTAGATCAGAAGTGGGATATCACTTCAAAAGCAGGTCTCTATTGCTTCCCTCCCCCCCTTGTTTTTCATATTGTTTTGATTGCTTGGTAAACAAGATTATTTAGTTTCATGTCTAAATTATGAGTGCTATAAATACATACCATTTCCACTTACTGTCTGAGGAGAACAGAACAATCTTTTGGCTGCAAACTTCCATTTTTCTATCTTTTTACATTAACTCTATAACTAATTTTAGCCACTTTGTTTTTTTTTTAAAATAATTTTTTTAATATATTTTATTGATTTTTTACAGAGAGGAAGGGAGAGAAATAGAGAGTTAGAAACATCGATGAGAGAGAAACATCGATCAGCTGCCTCCTGCACATCTACTGGGGATGTACCCGCAACCCAGGTACATGCCCTTGACCGGAATCGAAACTGGCACCTTTCAGTCCGCAGGCCGACGCTCTATCCACTGAGCCAAACCAGTTTCGACTAATTTTAGCCACTTTGGATTTTCATCCAAAAATATATTTAATTGAAAAAGAAGTTAAATTATATATTTTTATATTTTGAGTTACCAAGAATACCAGATTATAAAAAGAATAATGATACATCATAGTTAAAGTTGTACATTTATGTAAATTGATTTTCATACAGGTCATTTCATTTTATCCTTAATAAAAGAACTGTAATGAATATTATCTCCATTTTATAATTGAGGCAACTTAGAGAGTAGCAGAGCTGGAATGAGAGTTAAGTCTGCTGGGTAGTGGTGGACTGCTGTTTTCCTTTTACTACACTGCTCTATACAGTATGCAGCCAGAAAACTATTCTCTGTAGGAGTGAAAGAAGATTAATATAATTAATATAACATAATTAATATAATGAAGAATGATACTGTACGTCAAAGCATTTACTTTGAATATATCTGCCTCTTTAACTGGTTTATTTATGACATAATTCAGAAATGTCCATGTACAAAAAAATAACATTTTTATCTACAAATTTACATATTCTTCTTCTATAGATAAATGGCACCCTGCACAGTTAATGGAAGTGGATGGAATGCATGCTTGGAGCTATGTAGTATAACTTAATTTCCTATTCTATTATTTGGGTGACTCAAGAGCTGATATAGTTTCTAGATGTACCATTCCATAGAGTAATATTTATTCAGATGAATGTGACCTTGAGAACCAAAACCAGAAAAGGGAAGTACAGAAAAGGAAAATTACTGGCTACTTTCATTCATGAAATGAGACATGGATATTCTAAATGAAGCATTTGTAAATCAAATCCAACAACATAAGAGAAAACTAAAAAAAAAAAAATCCAACAATGCATTAAAAATGCTAGTAACTTTGCCCCACTTTATGTGTATGTAAACCTACCTTTCCCCACCCTATGCATAGTGGTTACCCAAAGAATATGTAGTGGTTACCTCTCAGGTGATGTGGAAAGAGCACAAAGTGGGCTTCTAACGTACCTATGATTTCTTTTCTGTCTTTTTAAAATATGGAACACTTCACGAATTTGCGTGTCATCTTGCCCGGAGACCATGCTAATCTTCTTTGTATTGTTTCAATTTTAGTATCTGTGCCACCGAAGCCAGCACACTGTGATTTTCTATTTCCAAGTGGGGCTGATATCTGGATGTTCCTTATATTAGTATTCTCTAAATTGTGCAGGTGCATTTTGTAGCCTTTTGTATGCATGATACATTTCAAAATAATAGAAATGAAAGCAAAATTTTAAAAATTAGGGCCAATGGGATGGGGTTGTGCTTCATTCTACCTAAGCAAAGGCCATGATACATTTAGCTTACGGACTCCTGATGTGCAAGGACCTGAGATTTTAGGGATGTCTTGGTTTCACTCTATTCATAGTGACAGTGTATTGATAGTGTATGTACGTTCAAGGTTTTCTTTTGTTTGCAAGTGGGAGAAGCCCAACTTAAACTAGTTTAGACACAAAGGGCTTCTATTGGCTGTGTAACTGGGAAATGCAAGATTGTTTCCGCTTCACCTACAGCTAGATTCAGTTTCAAATGATGTCATTGGAATGTTGCCACACTCCCACTCAGCATTTTCTTCTCCCTGTTGTTGGCTTTATTCTCTTACAGACTTTCTTCAAATGGTGGCAAAGACCTAGCTAGATACTTTGCCACCATCTGTTTACTCCTAAGGTGATGGTGGTGGCGGTGGTATACGTGGAAGTGTGTGTACTAGTATGGTGGAGAGGAAGTATGGAATTAGCCCCATCTGAACCACAATAAATGGAGTCCTCACAAGAAAACAGGGAAGAAATGTCACCTGGGTAGAAAAGAAGACGGTAACGGTGACCGTGCTCTACCAATAGTAAAGTGGCCTGGCATGTCCAGTGTGTTACATTTGTGGCTCACACCAAACGAATTTCAGATCCTCTATATGCACTCGTGTTTCAAGTTCTTAAACTTTGAAATCATCTCTAAGAAATGAGTCTAGGAAAGTACTCAGCAATATTATAGTTCAAAGATCAACCCTATTAATAGAATTTATCAAGAAAGTCGGGTATTGCAGCAATACATAATGTGACTTTTATGACTTATGCAAATGATTCATACATTTTCCTGATCAATGGCTGCACAACTTCAACACCGATAGCTTTTTTTTCATGGCTTTATCGCCTCCTCACAGACTAATTTTTTTACTTTGTCTGAAGCAGATATTGTTGCCCAAGATGCCAGACAAGTGCTGGATTTGGGAACTCGTTTAGAGAGTTTTGTCAGTTACTTTCCCAATTTTCTTTCCTGTTTACATTTTGATTTGTAGAGTGGAAAGCTCTTATTCGCTACCTTCCACGTCACTCAGAGCAATTACAGTACATTACCAAACTTGGTCTCCAAGGCATGTTGTATTGAAGGCAGTCTGTATGGTGGTCAGGAGGTAAGTTTTAGAGGCACGTAAAAGTATATAGATTCTGTTCTTAGCACTGTGTCTTGTTGGCTGGGTGATCTTGGAATAGGTAATATTGCTTTTTTACCTCAGAGGGATTTTTGTGAAGAATAAAATGAGGTTATTTATGTAAGAAGTTTAACACAATGCCTGGCATATAGGAAACATTTAATAAATTGTAGATATTATTTTTTAAAAATTTTATCTTATTGTTTGAAGTATTACAAATAGTAGTACATATGTCTCCTTTTTTCCCCCATTGACTTTTCCCCGGCCTTCCCTGCCCTGTAGTTATTATTGTTGATCTTCTGTTTTCAAGATGCTAAAATTGCATTTCTTCTTTTTTTCTTTGAAGTATTCATTGTAACTTTTAAGTTTTCTTATTTCCTTGCATCCCTTATTCTAGTTTCCTATCTTTTGGTCACTGAAATAAAATTTATTTAGACAAATGAAAGATCCTAAAATAATTCACCACTTCCCTTGAAGAAAAACTGGCCTAGAGAGTAAAATGAAGTTATCAAGTCACTTTTGTTTAGAATTGGTATTTAAAACTGGCAGTTATGGGGTACGTGATATCTAAAGAGACAACTAGTCAGTAAAACACATTAAAAAACATAAATGTGAAATTTTGGAAATTTACAGCTCAGAGGAAGTGTAGGTTGGATTTCTTTGTCATTGTTGCTGTGTGTGTCATAACATTTTTATGAAAAGGAAAAAGGCGAAGAAAGGGCTATTATGAAAATAAAAGAAACAAGCATTTGAAATATTTAATTGCCACACTAAAGAATAATAATGTATATTTGTGTTGAATTTTTTTTTGTCTGGAAACAGTCGTTTTACTCAACTCCTAGTGGGCCCCCCAGGTCCTTACATGCCAGTTCTATCACCTTGCCCACACACCTCGAACGCTTTATCTGCCAATACACCCCAAAACAGGCACACACCCAGAGGCAGTAGGGAGTTCTCTGGTTCAGCTCCCAGCCTTGCTCTTCTTGCTTGTGTCACTTGGGGCCAGTCCCAGCCTCCCTGAGCCTCATTTTCCTGTCTGTGGACGGGGAGCAGAGTCTCCACCTTGCAGGGAACCCCTGGGTGCAGGTGCACAGTCCTGGTTACCTACCTTTTTCTTCTTCTTGGTCTTAACAGCCAATTTAAGCACTCAGGTCATTCCTAAAAGCTGATTCCCCACCCCTCAAGGCCTGTGTATTAGTTTTCAACACTGCATGACAAATTACCATAAATTTAGTGACTTAACACAACAGCCATTCCCTCTCTCACAGTGTCTGGGGTCAAGTGTCTGGTTAGTTCATCCTCTGCTTGGGGTCTTCCCAGGCTGAGGTCAAGGTGCTGGCTGGGCTGTGGTCTTCCTTGGGGTTGGCTCCTCCTCCAAGCCCACTGGTTGTTGGCAGGATTCTGTTCTTGCAGTTATAGGACTGAGGTCGCATTTTCTAGCTGTCTGTCTGCAGGGGACCCCTCTCAGATTCTAGAGGTCGCCCTCAGACCTTCATCATGCAGCCCTGGCACAATATGGCAGCTCACATCTTTTAAAAATATGTAAGTTTTTATTGATTTCAGAGAGAGAGGAAGAGAGAGAGAGATAGAAACATCAATAATGAGAGAGAATCATCATTCAGCTGCCTCCTGCACCTCATACTGGGGATCAAGCCCCCAACCCAGGCATGTGCCCTGACCAGGAATAGAACCATGACCTGGTTCATGGGTTTACACTTAACCATTGAGCCACACAGGCTGGGCAGCAGCTCACTTCTTTTACAGCCAGCAGAAAAACCTCTCTCCAGCTTGCTATGAAGGACAGAGAGAGTCTAATAAAACACAACCAAGAATTAAAAATGTTTTTTATTTGAGTTGTGCAAGGGTGCAGTACCTATGTGATAACCTTTCTGTACTGAATTCATTAGATACTATAGATGCATCTAATTTAAGTTGAGCAATACTGCTGCAACTCTATAGAATTTCAGTTGATACTATTTTTGCCAGTAAATTGAAACAGATATGCAACTAATGTTGCCAAGTATTGCTAAAATATTCTTATCATCCTGTGTCTATTATTTAAATAGTTTTAGAAAACATTCCTGATGCCATTAACAAAAGAATTTCAGCAAGTGAAGACTTCCATTTACTTTTATTCCTTTTGTTATATACATTCACATTCTAGTGAGAGTTAGTTGTAATTTTAAAGATTTCCTATTAGTATTTCACATTTGTTGAACACTATATATTGGAAATTTTTAGATATTATTGGAATATTCAAACATCAAAATGTTGGAAATTATAAATTGTAAAGGATAAAAATTTTAGTCATCTCTGATCAATGAGTTTTGCTACTAGAGGACTGAAAATATTTTTAAGTCATATTTATTCAAAGAACCTAATGTTTATTGGAGTCAGACCATGTCAATATGCATATTAAAAGTGATTGGGCTAAAAAAAATATAATTGGGCTGAGATATTAACTGAATCCCATACTTATTCAAAATTTACCCATTAAATGCTGATACACTTGTTGGCCTCATCTCAGTTTAGCCAAAAGCTAAAAGATTAACTCAATTCATCTGTCTCTTGTTAAGTATTTGTTTTAAGTAATTTAGGGCAAATGACCAAAGAAAGAAATAGAGAGCTTTAAAGGATTAGAGTGGTGGAAATAGATGTTTCATGTTTCTCGATCTCTTTTATTCTTTATAATTTAAGCTGCTTCTTTTGTTTGACATGTTTTGTTTTGTTTTGTTCTCTAGTGACTTCTGTTGACAGCACCTCCCTGGAGTCTCTGCTTTTTCTCTCACTGACTGTGTGGACTTAATTTCGTTTATAATGCCAGCCTCTCCTCACCATGCACCCCAACCCGGCTATTGATGTATCCTCTTCCTGTTGTTCACACAGAAAGGCTAACTTTTTTTTTAAATAGAAATTTCAGCCAATAGTTTGAGGGTATTGGTGAAAGAAACATAGTTGCAATGACTCAATAGTTACATTCTTTGTGCTTTCAGACCTCCTGGAATGAGGTTCCTTTGGTACAAAGAATGTAGTCTACCAGTAATAGACCCTAAGGACTCTATCTTTGGCAACTGCCCGTGTGTGTGTGTGTGTCTACATATACATATATCATATACAAATATATATATTATAGAGATAGAAATAAAGATGTGAAATAAGATCTTCACACAACAAAGCATGCACATCTAATTAATGCCAGCTTACTATAGAATCATGTCTACCTAAATAGCATGTTCAAGAAAGGCTTGTCTGGCCAGGCCAGTGTTGCTTAGTGGCTGAGTGTCAACCTATGAACTAGGAGGTCACAGTTTGATTCCTGGTCAGGGCACATGCCTGGGTTTCTGGTTCGATCCCCAGTAGTGAGTGTGCAGGAGGCAGCTGATCAATGATTCTCTCTCATCATTTATATTTCTATCTCTCTCTCCCTCTCCCTTCTCCTCTGAAATTAATAAAAATATATTTAAAAAATAAAAGAAAGGCTTGTTTCATAAAACAAAACATCTGGGATGAGGTTACTAGATGTATTATCAGCATTATAATTCTTATTGCACATTAGTTTTATTTCAATTTTTTTGAGGGTATATATGTGAAAATGGGCTGTTATACAATCATTTAAGTTTATATGTATGCATTTATGGTCTTACATATTCAGATATATTTATTTATAAATGTATTTTCCAAGTGAAAATGAAAATTTATATGTATCATCTATATTAAAAAGTAGATTAAAAGTGAGAAAAATAACTATTCCAAATGTAATCATTTAATATTTTATATCTAGCTGTGCATTTCAGTTTACTCATTTTGAAAATGAAAATTTATCCCACAGCTTTCTCAGAATTTGAACAAAATGTATGAAATTAAAGTGTACGAACTTTAAGAGTGCTCTCCAAACATTTTTGCATATTACTTATTTATTTCTACATTATATATGTGTATCACTGTACCAATACACAAGGCACATAATACAGCACACAAATATTTTTAAGGGTGCAATAAAAATATAAGTAAATATTTATATAATAGTTTCTTCCCATGCTCCAATGGATTTTTGCATAGTCCCCTAAAGGACAAACACCAGATTTTGGAGACCATTGCCTTAGAAAACTAAAAAGTCAATTAACTTGGGGTATTACATTTATTTACATGCTTTGTTACTCTCCACTGTTTAAAAAATTTATTGATTGATTGAATAATTTGAGAGAGAG